>NC_048218.1:190598687-190692132 GCF_002007445.2 Ailuropoda melanoleuca | reverse complement strand
CCCCCCCCCCCCCCGCCAGCATCCACTTTAGAGATGGGACGCTAGTGCAGTCTTCGCATCTGAGGAACTGAACGTCGTGGGCAACCGTGTGCCTATTCACCCTGATGTCAGTTTCTATTGTGAAATAACAACAAAGAGCATGTATTTTTCTTTCCTTCTTCTTTTTTTAAAGATTTTATTTATGTGACAGAGAGACAGCCAGTGAGAGAGGGAACACAGCAGGGGAGAGGGAGAGGAAGAAGCAGGCTCCTAGCAGAGGAGCCCCATGTGGGATTCGATCCCGAAACGCCGGGATCACGCCCTGAGCCGAAGGCAGACGCTTAATGACTGCGCTACCCAGGCGCCCCAAGAGCATGTATTATTCTGACTCCAGATCTTAGTCTAAAGATTTAGAACTTGGGGCGCCTGGGAGGCTCAGTTGGTTGAGCACCTGCCTTTGGCTCAGGTCATGTTCCCAGGTTCTGGGATTGAGCCCTGGATCGGGCTCCCTGCTCAGCGGGAAGCCTGCCTCTCCCCCTGCCTGCCGCTCCCCCTGCTTGTGCTCTCTCTGTCAAATAAATAAAATATATTTTTTTTTAATGCAACTTAGAAGAAGGGACACATACCAACTATTTCTTTAGAAAGGCTCCTGGAAGGTGGCGGACGCTTCTGGGTACCTCCATCCCATTGGCCAGCTACTCAATCACATGGATACATCAAGCTATAGAGGAATCTGGGAAAAGTAGTTTTTGTTTCCCACGATCCTGGCCATGGCCAGCTAATAATCCCAGCACTGCAGAAGAAGCACGGGTTGGATGTTGGACAACAACAGCAACGTGTCACTGTAGGACATGTCCACACAAACCCGTAGGGCCTTGCCTGTGTCTGACTCCAAGGACAGTAATAGGACTCATTGTCCCCTTGAACAATTTAACTCTCACCAAGGGCTTCCTAACCGGCTCACCCTCTCCCTGGTCCCCAGGCACCCTCTCCCTGGTCCCCAGGCACTGAAATAAGGAAACGTTCCACATTTCTGTATTCCGGATGCCAAGATCTGGAGAGCAAAACATGGCAGGGACATCCACAAATGCTTCTCCTTGACCAACGTTCTGAGTATTTTTGGCGAGCACCAGCTACATAATTTGTGGGATCCAGGGCACGTGAAAATGTTAAAATGTTAAAAATTACCAAGAATTTCAAGACAGCCACCACAGAGCATTAAGCCAATCACAAGGCCCTTCTAAGTGTAGGGTCCTGTGCGACCGTGCAGGTGGCAGGCCTGTGAAGCCAGCTCTGTATTCAGCCGAACAAAAGGAAGGATCTCTTTATATTGTGAAACACCACATGCACGGCCTGTTGGCTTTGGGGCTGCTTCAGTTTTTAGGTAAGATTTTTTTTCCTTGTCATGGCTTAGAAAACTTAGACGTGGTCTTGGGAACCAAGCAGCTGGACTAATTTTTACAGAAGATCTCGAAGCCCAAAGAGGGCCTGCCACTTGCCCAGGGTCCCCTTTGGTGCTGGTGCAGAGCCCCACTCTCAAGGCCCGGTCCTCAGACTGCTGTGCGGCAGGACCGAGTCATTTGTCCCCAGCAGGTGGGCTCTGCGGGGGGGGGGGGGGGGGGGGGGGGGTTGGTGTCAGGCCACAGGCGCCGCTGACCCTCCCAGGACCTCCCACCGCCTACTTGGGCTACATTCTTCTTCCAGCCTGCCCAATCAAGGCAGAGACAAAACCAGGAGCCACTCTCTTCCTGCCTCCTTTTAGGGGACGTGCCATAGGTCACAGCTGAATGGTGGCTTGAAAAGGTTGGCCACAGCGGGCTGCCGCTTCCTCTCCACAGGTGCCTGCAGGCTGGAGGCCTGGGCCCTTCCGTGTGGAGGTGGGCAGAGAGGCTATGGAAGGACACACAGCGTACCGCCAGGCGCTCAGGGCTCACCGTGCCGGCGCTGGAGCGGGTAGGGGACAGCCGCGCCGGCCCGCTGGCCCCGGCGGAAGCGGCAGCAGGAGGCGGCAGGCTGGGGAGCGCGGTGTGGAAGTTGCGCTGAGCCGGGGCAGCCGCAAGGGCAGATGAATGTGTCACGGGGAGCAGGCGGGCAGGGTGTCAGATGGGCACGCTTCCCTCCAGGGGAAGGAGGGCTGTGCGAGACGCGGGGCGGAGGGGAGGGGAGTGATTAGCAAGCAGGCGTGAGTCACGCATCCAGTCCCCGGGCAGCGGCGTGCGCCGCGGACTCCCCTGGGTGCGGACTTGGTGCCAGGCGGCGCAGCTGGCGCGGGGAAAGGTGCCAGGTTTCCTGCGGGGGCCTCGCGGGGTGGGGGCCGGAGCCTGGGATCTCACGGCCACCTGCTCCTGGCGCGAATCCAGGGTCCGCCCGATTTCTGCGCCGGTGGGCCTGGCTGGCCTCGGCGATCTCCCAACAGGCCCCGACCCCGCGGCCTGCCTCCTCCCCGCCGCAGGGGTCCCTGCGCCCCCTGGTGTCCCCCCCACGCCCCCCCGCTCAGCCCCGCACACCGCAGGCTCGGGACCAAGCCGGGGCCGCCGCCCGGGCTGTCGCACGGGGTGGGCCCCACATTGCAGGAGGGAAGGGCGCCCTGCCCGCGCTCGCGGAGGCCCTCCCGGCCCGGACAGCGGACAGCTGCTGTCCCGGCCTCGCCGCGACGCCTAGACCGGTGACCACTGACTCTCCGGTGCCCTGGGGAGTCGTGGGCAAAAGAAATCCAAGTGGTTTTCGCCCCCACCGTAGGCCGCAGGGCCCCTCCTCCTGCGGGCACCTGGGTCCCCACGGCCGCCGCAACAGGCACGCTCCGTGGCCCGAGTTTCTAGAAGACTTTTCAGAGTCGACTGCGTCTCCCTCCCCGACGTGGGCCCTGAGGGGGCTGGGCCAGGGTGCGCGGGAGTCCGCCCTTAGAAGAGGCACAGGGCAGAAGCCCCTCTCCGGAGCGGCCGAGGAGCGAGGAGCGTGTGCTCGGAACTTCGGAACTTCCCCGTCTATCCCCGCGGACAGGGAGAGGGAGGAGGGCAGACGTGCCTCTGCTCCTGACGTCCCCTGGCTGTTCGAGCTTCTCTCCGCATCCAGGGGGTTACTCGCCGTGTCACATGCTGGACGTTAGCCTGTGCACAGCTGTACCCACAGCTCCGAGGAGGACCGAGTTCCTCACACCCTGTGGTCACCTGTGTTTGCCCCTTTCCTGAGAAGCTTCTCTAACCTACCTGGGGGTGAGGGTGGGGGACACTGGCTTGTGTCCTGAAAGCTGAAGGCCACTCCTCTGCTTGGCCAGACCTAGGAGAGGGAAGGGCCAGGCGGGTCTTGTCCGGGCCCTGACCAGCACACAAGGCCTCAGGAGACGGGATCTGGCGACAACCCTTGGTTGTCATTTCCCTGCGTTCAGCATCAGTCAGCGAATGTATTGAACACTTACTAGGCTCCGAGCCCAGCTGCTTTCACCTTCGGCTGATCACTTCCCTGTATCCATTTTCTGTCTGCAAAAATGAGATCAATAAATCTCAGCTGAGAGGAAAGCAGTTCTTTCACAGCAGAGCTGGTAAAGGAACAATAGCCAGAGGCCTTCACCTTTCTGCACAGCCATGACCAGCGTGCGGCAATGACGCAGTTTGCCTCCGGTGACAAAAACATGCAGTGCGAGCCATCCTGCAAACGCTCGCCGCTGGCGTGCTGCCTCACTCGCGTGGGCGGCCAGCTTGGCCTGCCTGGAGTCACAGATGACAGGTCCCTGCCACGGCTCCGGCTCAGGACTGCAGTGAATGGGCTCCTGTATGTTTGTGGCGTGTGCGTGGCGTGTGGCTTGCGGCGTGTGGTGTAGCAGGGTGCATGTGGGGCTGCGGTGGGGGATGGCCTGTGCCGTGTGTGTGTGGAAGAGTGTGGTGTGTATGGCGCGCGTGTGGGGTGTGTGTGTGGTCTGTGTGTGGGGAGGCTTTGGGAGTGGAGGGTGCTGCCCCGTAGGAGCCCTAAAACAGTGGAAAATCTCTTCATGTTCCCTTCCTGAGGCCGTTCCAGGGAAGGGCTTTGGTTTGAGGTCCTAAAGGACTGATTTCCAAAGTGTGGTTCACAGCGGCTCGAACAACAGAACCATCTGTGGACCTTTTTGAAAATGCAGATTTGGTGCCACCCCAGTTTACTGAAGGAGACTAGGGTTGTTGGGGCCTCGTGATCTGCACTTTGAAACAAGGCCATTGGAAAATTCTTCCGCACCCTCAAGCCTGAGTGAGCCAGCCTGGGGAGCCCCCAGGAAAACCCCACCTGTAGGGAGCGCCGTGTGCGCCCAGGCTGCCGGCATACGGCTGAGGTGCGCGCGTGTGTGAAGGTGGCCCATCTTTCCACTTGGTAGCAAACATCTCCCTGGGTCACGGTCCACCCGGCATGCTAGTGTTTTTGAACTTTTCACGTCACCAATTAGCCCCCTCTGCCCCAGCTTTTGAAGCCTCCGTGGTTTATGTACCATGAATATGCACTGCCGGCTGGGGTGGGTTTGTCCTCAGGCCATTTTGTGGGGAGACTGGTGTTTCCTGACCTTTTTAGAATATCCTTGAGAACAGACACGTTTCCTGTGCCTTTTGTTTCCTTTTGGCGCCCCAGGGTCTAATGTGGGGCTCTGCACACAGCTGGTGCTAAACTGCTTGCTAAATAAAATGGCGCCAGCTTGGAGAGGGTCCCCAGGGGCTCCTGGACATGCGCTCTGCAAGGCCCTGCCTCCTCAGCACCCACACCTGGCCTGCCCACCTTCCCTCACCCTCTTCATTAGATGAACGTGAGGACGGGGCAGCTCCTGGCAGGCCCAGCGCAGAGGCGGGTGGCCATCTTGCCTCGGCGGGGTTGAGAGCTAGGCCGGATGGGCTCCGGCCCTTCCATCCCAGCAGAATGGGGAGCGTCCTGTTGCTCTCGGGCTGCTCAAAGCCCTTCTGAAGGGAGCAGGACCTGATGCTGCACCTCATCGTTGGTCCCCAGGCAGCAGGATCTAGGGGAGGGCGCAGCACATCTTCGGAGCCCCCTCCACACTCCTATGCCAAGCAGCCTCCCGGGGGAGCAGAAGGATTTGGGGGCTTTAGGGGTCAAACGTCTTGGCAGGCTTCTTAGTCTCCCTACCCCTCCCCCCCAAGCTGAGTCAAATTTTAATTGAAGCCTATGAAGCACAAAGTCCTACAGAAATCATTACAAGAGTCTTCTGGAAAATACGGACTGACAACAGGAAAGAGGATGAAAGAAATCATAGCTCAGCAAGCCCTCTGGGCAATCAGTCCCAGGGCACCCAGCAGACGGCTTCTCCATCTCTATCCTACCCGAGTCCTCACCCAACCCTGATCTCATTAAAAGGAAACCAAAAGAGCTATATTATTTGGCTTCCATCTGGCCTCTTGAGATTTAAGGACTTTAATCAGTAAAATGTTAAAGAATAAAATAACTCTACAATAACAAGAAAGCCGCCAGCTGGCCCTTCCAGTGACCTTGCCAGAGTGCCTGGGAAATGGATCACACCATCTGGGCTTGACTTCCCTCCTGGGGAAGAGTGAGCAATTACACCATTTTAGGATCCAAGTTTACAAAAAATTTACTTCCCCAAATAAGAAAATTTGTGCCCCCAAAACAGCTTGTATCTAATGTATCATCTGTTTCCTGCATCCCACTGCCCCCACCCCAAACCAGCCCTCCTATCTTCCCTATTCCAGGCCCAGAATTCCAACATGGCATCTTTGGGAAGGCTTGACAGTTCAAGACACCACAGAAGGGTCCCGGGGAAGAAACGTGGAAAAGTCTAAGAGCAGGAAATAAATTACACCGATTGAAAAAACAAGAAAAATGGTTGAATTCCTTCTCCAGGTCCAAGTCTAGGACTTATCAGTCCTCTTCCTGGAGCCATCTTGCTCTCATGAGGAGAAGCTAAACCCAAATCTGCTAAGGAAACACAGAGAGCAGACAAGGTGCCCAGCAAGTGACCACTGAGGAGAGGGGAGTGAAGAGCGCTGGTGG
The DNA here is from genome assembly GCF_002007445.2 of Ailuropoda melanoleuca. Classification (NCBI taxonomy): domain Eukaryota; kingdom Metazoa; phylum Chordata; class Mammalia; order Carnivora; family Ursidae; genus Ailuropoda; species Ailuropoda melanoleuca. The sequence continues at coordinate 190,686,174 of NC_048218.1, read as the reverse complement.
TACAGGCTGGACTTCTCTTTTTCAAGGAGCCACTGAGAAGGAGCTTAAGTGTGTAGACCTGGGAGTCAGCCCCTAAATTCCCACACACCCTCCTCTGGCAATGGCCGACTAGCCCTTGCCCCACCTGGTGTGTCCCTGGGAAACAGAGGCAAAGGGGAGCAGGAAAGACACCGCAGCACGCAGGATAGAACCCAGAGCCTGAGGCTTGGGCTCTGCACTCTGAAGTGCTGTGAGAAAGGGGCTCAGGCTCTTCTTCCCCAAGAGGGGAATGGAGGAAGAGGCAGTGTGAGGTAAATCTCCCCATTGAAGGATACATTTGCAGCCTGAGTCACTTGGCTGGCTCCCCCTCCCACCTCACTCACCTCGTCAGACTCCTTTTCGACAGCCTGTGGAAGCCTGTAGAATCTTCTTTCATAGCCATGAAAGCTCTGTCTCCTTCTAATGGCTGGGCACCTCAAGCAGACTCGGGGGGTCACTGGCATCTTGGCCATTAGTGCCCTTTCTGAAAGTCCTGGCCATCATCCTCCCAGGAGCACCACAGGCTACAGGGGTTAGGGGGGCCAGACTGTGGTGGGAAGAAGCAGTAGTAAGGGGGAGCATCCTCCCTGAAGTGTGAGGAGCAGACCCCAGAGAGACACCCTCAGAAGGTCAGTAAGGGGCTTTCGGGGGGAATAGAGCGAGTGGCACTTGGGTGGGTGGTGCCGCTCCTGAGTCTTGGACCAGAACTTCTTCCAGGCTGTTAAATGTGTTATCGATTGCCCTGGAAGTTTCTAACCATACGGCTATCAATGTTCTTTCCAGGTCACCCCAAGTTTCTTCTTGTGTCTCATCTTCACAACTTGTGGCGGTGGATTTTTCTCATTTTCTTTCATTTTGATTAATTACTTAATTTGGATTTTCTCATTTTAGAGAGGCGGAAGGCAAGGCCCAGAAGATCCCATTCTAAGTAGAATCACTGAGCTTCAAAGCCATGTATTGTTTAAAGCTCATGTGACAAGGTGCCCTGGCCAGCTGGGTCCAGGGGCACACGCGGCATCAGAGCCCCCCCGGGGGCTGCCAGCTTGTTCTCTTCAGCGCAGGCTCTCCTCAAGCAGAGGCCACTGGCCCCCACAGCTCCAGGCTCAGAGCCAATCTGGTCAGCAACCCCAGGAGAAAGGGCCTGAGTCTTTTTAATTCTTTAAAAGAAAGTATTGAGAATATTCTTGTACCTACTCCCAGATTTGTCATATCTTTATATTCTGTCCTGAGCTGGTGTTTAAAAAAATGCTTTTTTAAAGAAAAAGGAAATGGATAAATGGTGGTGCATCCAGACAATGGGCTATCCAATCATGAAAGGACGTGGGAGAAACCTGAACACATATTAAGTGAAAGAAGCCAGTCTGAAAAGGCTACCGACTGTAGTAATTCCCACTATCTGGCATTCTGGAAAAAGCAAGACTATGGAGACAGTGGAAAGACCCGGGGTTGCATGGGTTGGAAGGAGGGGAGGACGAATAGATGGAGCACAGAGTTTTGAGTGAGGAGACTGTAGGAGATCACACCACAGTGGTGCACACGTGTCTTTCTACGTCTGTCCAAACCCACAGAACGCACACCCCTGAGAGTGAGCTCGAAGGCAGACCATGGACTCTGGGTGGTAACTACGTTTCCGTGTAGGTTCCTCAGTCATAACAAAGGTACAACTGGTGCTGGACATTGATGGTGGAAAAGGCTGAGGAGGGCCTAGGGGAAATCTCTGTACCTTCTCAATTTTGCTGTGAACCTAAAACTGCTCTTAAAAAAGCAAAGTCTTTTGGGGCGCCTGGGTGGCACAGCGGTTAAGCGTCTGCCTTCGGCTCAGGGCGTGATCCCTGCGTTATGGGATCGAGCCCCACATCAGGCTCCTCCGCTATGAGCCTGCTTCTTCCTCTCCCACTCCCCCTGCTTGTGTTCCCTCTCTAGCTGGCTGTCTCTATCTCTGTCGAATAAATAAATAAAATCTTAAAAAAAAATCTTTTTAAAAAAGCAAAGTCTTTTAAAAACACACAAAAATACAGGAACATTAAGAACAATGACACCCAAGTCTCCATGATGCCCCCACTGAATCGTTTCCTAATAACAAAGTACCACAAACTAAGTGGCTTAAACAACAGAACTTATCATGCAGTTCTGGAGGCCAGAAGTCCGAGATAGGGTGTCAGCAGTTCCTTCTGAGGCTGTGAGGGCGAATCTGTTCCCTGCTTCTCCCCCCAGCTCTGGTGGTTGCTGGCAATCTTTGGTGTTCTAGATGCGTCATCCCATTCTCTGCTTCATGTTCACGTGCTATTCCTCCTGCGTGTGCGTGTTTCCAGATACGCTCTTTCTGTAAGGGTATCAGTCATCCTGGATTGGGACCTGTCCCAATGACCTCATTTTAACTTGATGACCTCTGTAAAGACCTTGTCTCCGAATAAGAGCACATTCTGAGGTATGAGGGGTTAGGACCGCAACGTTTTTTTTGGTGGGGGGGACTAATGCGACCCGTAACACACACTGAAGACACCACCTTGCCCCGACCTGTGGTGGCTGATTGAGTGCTCCGTCGCCACGGAACCGTTCAGGCTGGGTTTACAACTGGCCGGGCCGAGTTGACTGTATTCCATCGCAGACATCTCACTGGTAATCTCACAGGCACGCCGCAGCTCACACCTGCTCTCCCTTCAGAGCAGCCTGTCAATGCACAGTGTGGTTAGACACATCTTCCAGGTGTCACAGGACAATTCAACACGTGGCGGGGCAGCTTCACTCAGCAGGTGTAGACAAGCCTGCACCCGTCACAACCGAAGGGTCTCGGAGCCTTGGGCGCTCCCAGAGCTTTTCTCCTCTTGTTATGTCTCTGAGCCACAGAACCCACGCCAGACGTTGCATGGAGTAATTCCGAAGAGAATTCTCTCAAGATCTATTGCCCAAAACACACTTACTGTCTGACACAACCATTTTTATTCCTAGTAGAGTCCCTCTTTGCATTGCTGACTCCAAGAAAGCTAATTACTTGAGACACCACTATTAAATTGACACAGTGATTAATCTGATAATCCTTTTTATGAAATTACCTCTGAAATGCTAACTTTTCATCTTTTGAAACTCACTGTGTAAATTACTCTGAAGACTACATTGTACCAGCTTTTGGCTCTGTAAATCTTAATGGCAGTTTTTTGCCAAAAGCAATAAAAGCTGTCCTGAATTTATCAGGTCAATCAGGAAAGAGGCAGGCAGGCAGGAAATTGAAGGTGACACGCCGCAAGTGGGGGGTTTGTCTGACGGATTGTTAGGACCTGCTGTTGCCGGTTCGCTATAGGAGACTTTAAACAGTGGGAATCTCGTGAGGCAGAAGGACAGGAGCTGCTGGTTGCAGGTGTCAGGGCTCCTTCATAGAAGAGCCTGTGTGGTTCTAAGAGGTGGGTCCCTTCCCACCTTGTCCCCACCACCATCCCTACATCTCCTCCCAGTGAGTATCTCAGCCGTGGTGGTTACTTCCCAACGCGGACGGAGACAATGCCTGCCCTCCTGGCACTTCCGTTCCAATAGGAGAGGTCGGACAATACACAAGAGAAAGAACAAGGGAGAGGGTGTTGCATTCTGTGGGAGGAGGATAAGGGAGAACGAGTGGGGGTGGCAATACACAATTTTAAACCAAGGGGTCAGGGAAGGCCATGTTGCTTCACACACCTCACTCACCCCAGCCCTGGCTCTGCCTTGTTGAGAGGATTACATTTGAATAAAGAACTGGGGGTGAGAGATTGGCCATGTGGATACTGGAGAAAGAGTCTTCCAGGGCACAGCCAGTGCCATGGACCTGATGTGGGAGCCTGCCTGGTCAAGGAACAGCAAAGGGGAGCTGGAATAGAATGAATAAAGGGGCAGTGGCAGGAGTTAAGGTCACAGAAGTTTGGAATCCATAGGTTGTGGAAAGAACTGAGTAAACCTGGCACTTCTGGGTGTTTTGCAAAGGAAAAGCAGGTCTGTCAATCCTGTCTGCTGCTGGTGCTCCCTCCCCACCTTGGGTCCTGTTCTGGAGGGGTCTCCAGGCAGACCACAGCATCTGAGGGCTTGTGCTAGAAGGGTGTGGGCTGTACAACGCGTGGGTGAGCACTTACCGGGCCTGTAGCCCCACTGCCAGGATTCTCTATATGCCTGCGGGGCTGGGGGGGGGGGGCGGCGGCTGAGGCACCTCCCTGCAGTGTCCTGCAAATCATTGCTGCAGCTGCTGCCGCTTCTCTGGGCTGGAGTCATCGAGGTCCTTTCTGCTTTGTGAGAGCAGGAAGCTTATCACTTCCTACCACCCTCTGTCCCGGATTTTCTGCCATCCCTGCCTAGACAGGCGAGAGGCCCCCACAAGCCTCTAGGCCGATTCTTGAGGCGGATCAAGTTTCTAATGAATCTAATATGAAACCTGGAAAACAGAAGAGGTTTCTGATGCCCACAGCTTGCTCCTGAGAGAAGTCCTCAGTGCACAGGACAGTTGTGGTCAGCCGCAGGACAGTGACATGGTTAAAATGGACAGCCCCCTGGGACCCCCCCATGCCCATAATCCTGTGCAGAAGCTGTTCTGTTATTCCATCACACTCCCCTCTTCACCAAAAGGATGACTTTTCCACAGTCACGATGCCTTATTGAGGTGCCAGCCTTCCAGGAGTCTGAAGGAGGTTCAGGGAAAGCCCGTGAGGTCTCTGAGGGCAGCGCGGAAGGGGCAGTAGTGTCCCTACTCCCCCCCCCCCCCCCCCCCCCCCCCCCCCCCGGCCCAGCTCACTCTGCAGTTGGAGAGTGTGGGCTTCTCCGTTTCAGACAAAACCTGTCTTTGGCCTTGAGGCTCCGGATCCAACCTCTGTGGCTGCCCTCTGGCTGAGCTGCCCCACGGAAGGATTTTCTGGAAAGGGACAGCCAGGTGTGCATTTGGGGAGGTTCTGAGATCTCTGCTATCTCTGTTTTCTGCTCCCTGGGTGTGAGGATTGAGCCACTGATGGACAGTTGTCACAACAGCGAGCATAGCTGCTTTTTGGGTTTGTCCCCTAGCCCTCCTCCTCCTCTGCCATGGCATTGAGGGCGCCTGACACCTCTCGTCCCCTCCTCCTTCCATCCAGGCCCTCACCATGTTCCAGAACAATCCCCCACCGTGCGCATGAAGGGGCCTGTCTCCCTGTTGCTTTTCTAGTGAGCCTTTTCTTCCCCTGAAGCACATCCAAGAGAGCTGTATCGACTGCCCTCTGGGTTGCCATGGAAACAGAGCATTCTTCCTTGTTTCCTCTTCTGTTTACCTTGGTCAGGGACTGCGGCAAAAACTAGCCAGTCGCTGAAGGAGAGGGAGGCCACGGGTGGGGGAGAGGGAGGAGGGAAAGGCGGCCGCTCTAAACCAGCTCATTCCGGTTCCGAGCGGTTCCCCGCTCCACTCCCAGAGGCTCTCGAACTAGGCGTGGGCGGCGTGGGCTGCAGACGGAGGCTCTGGGCGCTCAGAGGAGTGGGGAGGGCCTGGAGGCTACTGTGCAACTGCCCCCAGCCCAGGTTCCACTTCAGCCTGCGCTCCTCCCTGCCCCTGCGGCTGTTGCAAAGCTTTTGTCCTGCCGCCCGCGCTCGTGGGGCCTCTGCTCACTACACAGGGGCACCGGCCGAGGGTGGGGAGTGACGGGAGCTGGGCTCCGGCCCTGCTCTGTGTCCTGGCCCAAAGTACCCTCACCCTGCCGGCACCCCAGCCAGGTCCTCCTAACAGAGGGCCCTGCTTCCTCTTGGACCCTCCCTGCGGCAGCCCGAGGGATCGCTTGGTCCTCTTTCTGGCTTCCAGCTTCCAGTCGTTCTCAGAATGAAAACCAAACCTCTGCTCAGCTCTTTCTCATCTGCTCCGCCTGCCTCTCCCTCCTTGCCTCCTATGCCTCTTCTCCTGGGTTCCCGTTCTCCCACTACCTGGCTTCTTCCCTTCCAGAAGACACCCAAGAGCGGGGTTTGGCTTTGTCTGGAATGCCCTGCCCCGATGCAAAGCCACTTTCCCTCACGTGCTTTCTAGCTCCTGTGGCCTCCGGGAGGCTCTCCCTAACCTTCCTGCATCCGGCAGCTCGTAGTCACTCCCAGCAGCCTCTGCGGCGGCCTTCCCTGGGACTGTCTCCGGACTCCCTGCCTCCCTCGGAAGCTCCCTGAAGGCAGGCGAGCTCCCCGCCGCCGCCGCGCCGCCTCCAGGCATGCCGTGGGCGCCTACTAGGTGCTCAGTTCGTGCGGGCTCCCCGCCCCCGGCCTTCGCCTCGCGCGCTCCCGCCTTCGGGCCAGGCTGGGCGCGCCCCCTCCCGGCCGAGCTTCGCCGGCTGCCGCCGCCCGCCCTGGGGAGGCCGAGGAGCCACGGAGACGGTCGGGCTGTCGGGGCCGCGGGGTCGCGGGGTCTCGGGCACGAGGCCGTCCCCTCTCCGGCCAAGCGGGGCCTGGCTCGCGGAGGGGAGGCCCTCCAACCTGTGAACCGGGGTCCGCCCTCCGGACTTCCGTTCCGCTTCCAACGTGCTGGGGGGAGAGGGCCGTGAAAAGGCTTGGTGGACCTGCAGGGAGGCCGACGCCCGGGTCTGAGGCAGTGGTGGGGGTAAAGCAGGGCGCCCCTCGGGTGCACGCCCCTCTGAGCGACCGCCATGTTACCGTGCTTATGGAGCCCAGCCATGTGGGCGGAAGTCGGCCTTTGCAGGGAGTGGGCAATGCAGGGGGAGCCAGGGGCTGATGCCAGCATCCTGAACCACGGCAGGATCTTGTCGGTTCCCGTGCACACTCTCTGCCTTGTCCTCCGGCGCGAGGCTTAGGGAGGAAGGAAGACCCCGGAGCTGCATGGACTCCTTTGCGGTTGTGGGAGCAAGTACGAGTACTCGCGTAAAGTCGGGGAGATGTTGCAGACATCGCTGGCCGACAGCTTTTGGTGGAAGTTTCGAGAGGGATGAACTGACCAGTCTGTCCCCTCTGAGATGACAAGGATGGAATATCAGCTGCTTTCTCTTTTCACAGGTGCCACTTGCACTACTACTCCACAGCTCCCGGCCTGGGGTGGGCTTCTGAAACAGGAAGTGGCCAGAGGGCACCCCCCCTCCCCCGGTCTCTGTCCTTGTCTCCTCCGTCGCCCTGATTACTGCCTTGCCAGCCAGAGCCGTGCTTGGCACCTTCCTTCCTACCAGAGCTGCCGAGGCCCTCCTGCGCGGCTGGCTGCTGGACAGGAGCTCAGACACACGTTTTTGGGAATCTGAGAAAAGTGTCACACTGTTCCATTTGAGACTCTGGGGCCAGACTCGAGGCCTATGCAGGCTGGGCAAACTTGCCGGGTCTGCTTTGTGTATCACTCATAAGCCTCTCATCTCCTTTCACCTCAGTGTGGCATATAGGAAAGAAAAGGCCTCTAAAGTAGTGTTCTTGCTTGGTTTTATGAATGGAAAGGATGGTGAGGCATGGACTTTGGGCAACAGGATAAAACCACATCTAAACTTTGAGAAATTGTGTATTTTTTTTTTAATTCTCTCCTTCCCCTGCTTTTCCTCCTTGCTCCCAAGATTGGCTTTTAAATCAAAGACTTCCACATACCAGTGAAACTACATCTTAATGAAGAACTTAAAAATACCAATAGTCCTGAGGCATCTGGGTGGCTCAGTCCATTAAGCGCCTGACTCTTAATTTTGGCTCAGGTCATGATCCCAGGGTGGTGAGATGAAGCCCCGTGGAGCCTGCTTGAGATTCTCTCTCCCTCTGCCCCCCCCCCATGCACAAGAGCACTCTTTCTTTGGAAGGATGGAAGGGAGGGAGGAAGGAAGGAAGGAAATACTAATACTCCAGCCCTACCCTATGAATCACCCAGTTTTTTACAGCCTGATTTGGTCAGAAGGGACCCAGAATCACAGTATCCTGAAGAATGGCTCAACTGAAAGAGCTGTGAGGTTGGGCTTTATAAAGGAGAAAAAAGGGAAAAAGTGAACAAAAAGCCATGAACATAATTAAAAATCCAGCAGTTCCTGTTGCCTTTCACACCTTCCGGTCCATCTTGCTAATGTTAGCTCTCTGGGCTGTTTTTTGTGTTGTTTTGTTTTTGATACCTTCCTTTATGCCTCTAGTTAATATGCTTTTCTGGTTATTGCTTAATTTGAGACATTCTATATATTACCTTCCTGCTATGGAAGAAGAGGATTTAGCTCACTTACATCACCACCCAACCTCCCCTGTCTCATCCTCTTAGTTTCTTTACTGGTTAACTTTGTAACTTTTAGTAAATACTTCATTTCTTTAACAGCAACCAGAGAGAACAGTAGCAGTAAATACCTAATCACGCTTACTATGTGCCAGGCATTCTTCAAACACTTTACACATTATTTAAGCCACACAATAACAGTGACTGAGCCAAGAGCTAAGCTTTGGTCCCCCAACTCTCCAGATCATCTCCTTCTAGAGCTGTGCTATGGTGGCCAATAGCCATGTGTGACTGTTTACATTTAAATAAGTTAAAATTAAATAGAATTAAAAACTGAGTTCTTCAGTCACACTAACCACATTTGAAGCGCTGAATAGCCAGTGGCTACCACATACTGGATGGTGCAAATATTGAACATTTCCATCATCACAGAAAACTCCTGGTTTTGCACTGGTCTGGAAGCTGGGCCTTTCATTTGAAGGTAGTGTGGAAACTGCATGGTTTTATCAATGTCCTCTCGCCTCAAGCAATTACTGCAGAAGATTAACTGCAAGAGAACTGTTCGGTGATAATAGCTTAGTGACAGCATTTTGACATACTAGGATTTTATACATGTAACTGGAAGAACAAAACCACCCAAACCAACTAAGCCACTGAAACCTCCTCCCACCGAAGTCAAGCTGGGGCTTAACTAAGAACCGAATCAGATACAAGTAAGAGTTCATTTCAAAGCTCTGGCTGGTCTGAAGTCTAAAAGGCATAGGATCCATTTCTTATTCCTGGTAGGTCTCAGGGGAGTATCCCTCAGAAGAGGTAGGAAAAAGCAAGCAAGGGAAACACGACTGCTCTGCATAAGTGTATTAACTGTAAGGTGGGCTGGGGAGCCTTCTACATTAAGGGGTAGAAATTATATGTTTTCCTCTTGTTGGTTTATATTGTAATACCTAAGATTATTAGCCCCAGGAGGCTATATTTGATCCAAATAGTTTGTTGGTGGAAACACTGAAAACTAAGAGGCATGTGTGCAATTCTGGATTGGAGACCTTAAAAGTGACCAGACTTGGAGTGTCCACACCGATGCCGGACTTCAGAGCTCACAGAAAAACACTGCTGGGAGAGAGATCCTAGTAGACGGTGAAGCGACACAAAGCAGAGGTTCTGGAGAAAGAAGCATCTGGAAGATAAAGGCCAGAGCTAGGAACGGTGGTTTCATCCCCAAGGGACCCCTGCGAAGGGCTCAGCTCCTCCTGGGGCTGTTCCCTTGAATTGTAAACACAGTTGTGACTCCGTATGTAAAGATTCACATTTCCCCTTCGAATTCCCGTAGCTCCTCCAGCTCTTCAGAAGAGTCTTGATACATCCACACAAACTTGGCTAGTGGTAGTTTGGGGAATATGCGGGACGGGACAGGAAAAGGGAGTGTGACCTGCTCCCATGGTCACTCACTCTTTTGCTGATGTCCTGAGGGGAACAGCATTCTGTTGAGGGGACTGTTGTGTGTCCAAGAGTTCCAGATGGTGAGCAGAGGGAAGGAGCCACAGCAGGCAGCGGTGGGAGGCAGATGACTCACAGTTACTATCGAGAAAAGTGGACCGTGGTGGGCTGGGAAAGGGGTGGTGGAGGTGGGTGGACCGACGCTTCCGTCACAGAGGTGAGCTCACATACACACAAATTACCGTCAGACAATCAAGGTAGCCTTGAACCAAATAGATTTGGATAAGATTTATTGATCAGATTGTTTTTAGAAAACCAACAGCAAAACACTGACAAGGTACATAAATACAGATTGGACATTTTAGGGTAAATTCACTATTTTTCCTACTTGCCCGTAGGAAACCAGGTAAGGTGGAGAAGCTGTCCTGATCATATGGCATGCACACCAGACTGCAAAAGGACTTCCACACTATTGAACAGGACTGTGGCAAATAGCTTTAAAGTAAGGCAAGCATCGTGTGTGGCCTAAGCATACCCTGTACGAAGAGCCAAGCCCAGGCCTGCCCTCAGAGACTGCGTGAGAGGTTTCCCTTTCTTGCCTAGGTTCTTCCAGTCAAATCCTCATCGGCAGGTGCCTTTACAGGGAGGTGCCTGGCGCTGTCCCTGCTCAGACTCTGTGTACAAGGAAGTGGCTTTGGAGAAAGTGTGTTTCTGATGCCTCCTTTGTATTCTAAATGTGCAACTAGTAAAACAGCAATTACTACACCTCGGTGACACTGCCTCTGACTCACCCTGTACACTGACTAGGCAGGGCCTTTAAAAAACTTCTATCAAGTGAAAAAAAATCTAAAATCATGAAAATTAGACTAAAAAAGATGGTACCACTTTTGAAGCACACCTCAGAACTTCTTTTTGTAACACCAGGTAAGAGAAGAGGTCGCTTTCCGGCAAATCCAGTGACCTCAGAAGGGAAACGCTGTCGCTGGCACGATCTGCACAACACACGCGGAGGGCACGGGGCCCTGCGAAGCCTGCCTCGGGCCCTGCCAACGCTCCGGGGGTCCCGAGGAATTTGGGGAACCAAAGCACTTGAAGCTAACAGTGGCCAGTCTGGGGAGCTCATGATCACGGGACCATAAACCCTCATCTGTCCTGGAGCTCAATGCCAGAAGAATGAAGAGAAGGGAAATGGCTTTTTGTGCTACATCAGAGTGCTGGCAGCTAGATAACTTAGTAAGGGTGCCACTTTCTAAACATCTGTAAGACCACATGAAAACAAGCCACTTTTACAGAATGAAGACCAACACAGACTTAGAGAATTCAACCTTTCCTACGTGCCAAGCTATATGGCTCGAAAAGTCTTTCCAAAGGAAAAATAAGGCTTCCGCAAGAACAGAGGAAAAGCAAGCATTTGTCAAGAACCAAAGAAATGTGTTCCAATGATGGGGTTTCCTCTGCTTCACACGCAGGAGCTGCTGCTTCCCACAGGCGCTGTGAGCTCTTTGGTGGTTAGAGGAGAGACAGCCTAGAACTCAGGGCGGGAACACTACACCGAAGCACAGCAGTGAAGAGTTAACGTCTCAACTCAGGATTACCACCCGTGGGTCCTAATTTCAGCATTCAACAGCTGTCATCAAATTGACAATTACGGCTAATAGGGCTGCTTATATGCTTGCTGGTTTCTAGCCCTCCGTGATTCTTCTTTTTCATTTCTAACTACTTATTAGCCCCACTCCACTGAAAAGGAGGTGCTTGTGGGAAAGGGCTAGGGAGGAAGAATATAAATGAGTCAATTGTTTGATAGAAAAGTTGAAACACTGATTAATTATGAATTTCAATTATCTGTGCTTTACCCTTGCTACTCTGGGTAACCAAAGGTCACTGTTAATAAACCTTTTGCTTAGAAAAGTTAATGTTTATTATTATATGTTTAAATCTAGCTATGTAATGGAAATGAATAATTTAGAGCAAATTTTTACACCAAGTCACTAGGGCCCTGAAAAAAAATTCTGCCAGTGGAAAGGATTTCAGTTTGGCCCCTGAGGAACAGTTAAAATTTCCATCTATTCTATATTGGTTTATAGATTTTTCAGAATGTGGAAAATATTTTATTAAATGAAGAAAGCATCATTGTCTTCATTTAATAAAGTATTATGTTCACAGATAAATTAGTATGTACATGGGAGAACTGACAGTATTAAATATTAGGTTTTAATTCTCCATTTAGGAAATTCCTTACAGGTAGACTTCCTTTTTTGTGGGCAAAGAAATGTAGGAAGATATGCACACATGAGATAGTACAAAGATGACTGGGGAAAAGTCTCAACTCTAACAAACCCAAGGAATAAAAAGTCCTTAAGAATTGGAGTAAGAAAACATGCTGGCTGGTCACATCTCAAATCCTTGGTATAAGTTGACTCTAAAGGAATGAGCTGGCTTCCCCAAGGCAGATTAAAAAAAAAAAAAAAGTCTACCTGCTTTATAGTTACACCCTATATATAATCTGTATATATTCATATGTGTTTCTATATATTGCACTTCAATTTACAGGACTGCAGTAAGATGGCAGGGAGTGCCTCAAAGAGGCAGAGAAGCAGCAGGCATAAACTTTCCTAAACCAAGTAACAGTGTCAGGAATTCAGGGTGCTGGTTATAGGCATACTAAATGGCTGGGGACCCCCCCATATAAAATTCTAGTCATCTACATTTAAGTCATCATACACACAGTCTCATTTGGCATCCAGAACATGTGCATATGTGTGGTTCTATAGCACTCAGAGCTGGTCACACTACATCCTTTTCACTAGTGTTATATTAAAAGAAGACACTTTAGACCAAGGATATGTACTTTTATAAAAACATCACACACAAGGTCTTGGATGTCAGGCCTCCAAAGTCTACGTCAAAGAAGACTGCCCTCAGAAGGCTTAAATCCTTTTTTGCTAGCAAGTGAGGCTTGAACTAGACTCTCTTTCCCTTTCCAGCTCTCCAGTGCAGCAAAGCTAGAGACCTGCTTCTTTCCCGCGGGGCATGGAAAGATAAGCACAGAGGCTGAGCATTCGGGCTTTGGTCCCTATATAAACCCACTGACAAAAGTCCTTTTCCCACCCTAGACAGCACAGTTTCTTTAACTGGATATATTCCACCACATATCCAGAGACCAGGCTGGAGTCATGCAGCAAAGCTTTGCCTTGAACTCATGGGGCTGCTCAACCTGACTTGCTCTGGAGAGAACTCCTCACTGGAGTAAGCTTAGCAGTGGGTGGTAAGAGGCTAAATGTCAAACAGACTTGGTTATGGCAAGATGGGGGTGGGACCTCTAGAGGAGCTGCTCCTTTTCCTACCTCTGCCCCATGCCCCTCAGTCCCCCGAAAGGACCCAAACTCACGGGTGAGTGGTATTCTAAGACCTTGCAGACTATGGGCACCATGAACTCAACCCAGCATGGATGGGATGTTCTAATAAGGCATGGAAGTTAAGAGTCCAACTCTAGAGACCACAGTTTTCTCTTCCCCAGAACTCAACAATGGATGGTAACTTTTTAGCCACAACTCAAAGGTGATTTTAAATCCACACATGAGCTAAAGAGATCCCTTCTGGGATGAAGGAAAAAAGAAGAGTAAGTTTAAGAGCTAAGTGGAAAAGAGGCACTTAAAGGAAAAAATGTGTCCCAAATCTCCCATCTGAGTCTCCTGTTGTGAGGTGACCAACGGGACGATCCGCACTGTGCCTTCCTGTATGCCCGCAGCACCCTGCATACACCTGAGGACTTCCAAATGCTCACATCTCAGTGACTTGCTCAACTGTCTAGCAGCCTGACGGCAAAGAAGTGAAAATTCAGATCACTCCTTTCTTAGAGTTAAAATACATAACAAAACAAAACAAAACAAAAAAAGAACTAAAACTTCACACCAAAAAACTAATGATCCTCAGTTTCATTCCTTCCTCATGCTAGTTTTTAAAATGATACTTAGTTCATCGGGAAGGATGACCTGTGGCTTCCCCCCCACCCCCGCACAAGACCTTTTATCCAATAACTAGACGGTTACTCACAGCACCATGCATATTAAAAGCAGACAAAAAAGGGAGACAGTAAGCTAAGGGAAAAATCAAGGGCCAGTTGGCTTTCCAGAGATAAAATCCGTTGCCTGAGAAAATGGCAGGTGCGTGGCCCGGTGTCAGAAAAGAAACAAGTTGTGAAAAGGAAGTGGCCAATATGACCGATGGGGCTCACAGCCTGGCGCCGAGGCCCTCCCTGCCCTGCTCTTCTCTGGCTTCTCACAAGCTTACTTTATGTCCCATGGCATTTATGCCACATATTTAGGGTCTACAAGTCCCCCCATGAGGAAGTCAAAGAGATACTTGAAACCAAGAATAAGCACAGGAGAATTTCGAAACTGCCCAGAACGAAGAATTCTGACCACCATAAATTCCTTGATTTGAAACGTTCTTGGTGCCATAATTTCTAAGAGCAACAATAAACAGCACGACTACAACACACGCATAAGCCTTGTGACGAGCCAAACCTAACCACTGCTGGCACCATAAGGATGAGAAACGAAATCACTGATCAAGAGTTGCTGAGCTGCTTGACTTTCCTCCAAAGTCAGAGGACGGGTTTGGGGAATCTGTGCAGCAAGACGTCAGTCAGCGCTGCCCCCAGACCCAGCTCCTCAATTAGAAGCATCTCGCAAACAGTAAGTGAAACATCTAGGTTTGCATATAATCCACATGATTCTCAAGGTTAGCCTTCTTGCTCTATCCTGAAACTTCTTACTGTTGTTGCTGGATTTACATTTTTAAAAATTTTATTTTATTTTTGTTGTCAATGATGCTGCTTTAATTTGTAGAGCACTGGCTGACACGGTCATAGTTTCAGAGTTCCTTTAAAAAATTCTTTATCTCATCTTGATTCACAACATTATTAAGGTACCTTCAGACTTTCCCTCAACTCCATACTCGAGGGAGTATGTGAGTATGTGTGTGTGTGTTGGGGCAGGAGGGAGAGAAGCAAAGAAAGAAGCACAAGGGAAAGTGAGATTTCCATAAACTTAAAACCAATTTACAGAAAGGCATCTGATGTATTTTCTGAATAAGGCCTTGATCAGGGTAACCAATCCTCTTTGTAGCACATTCTACACTGCCCATAAATAAAGGAGTCTCTTTAAATTAACATTTCCAGTATCAACGAACAGTCCAGAAATCCTCATTTCAAGCGCTCGATGAGTCCCTGTGTGAGTCCAAGGTGCAGAAGCTGTGTTCGGGAGAGGTTTGCTAGGTTAGGGAAGGCCGCAAGCAGCTTCTCCCATGCCAGTTCCAGCAGGCTAGGTACCACCAGCCAGATCTTAAACAATGACCCAGTCCGTTTGTTTTCATGGATGTTCACCACTCCTCCATGAATGTACATGCAACCAGCCTATGAACAAATGGCAGTCAAAAGAGTATCGATAAATTCAAATGGGAAAGAAACAGAAACTCAGGCTGAAGAGTCAGCAAAAAAATGCACAGTAGGCCAAATTGAAATGAGGTGAAGCAAAAAAGAATTTCTCACCGATCCCAGCACAGTGCGGAGATCAAGAAGGGTTTAAATAATGAATGAGTTACTAGGAGAGAACTGTAGCTTTTTTTTTTTTTTTACTTCAACAAACATTAAACTAACATTATATTGAGTATTCACAGTGCCAAATACTGGGAATACAAAGATGAAAATAAAGGCCCTTGCCTTCGAGAAACTACTGGGATCTT
The DNA here is from genome assembly GCF_002007445.2 of Ailuropoda melanoleuca. Taxonomy (NCBI): domain Eukaryota; kingdom Metazoa; phylum Chordata; class Mammalia; order Carnivora; family Ursidae; genus Ailuropoda; species Ailuropoda melanoleuca. The sequence continues at coordinate 190,670,849 of NC_048218.1, read as the reverse complement.
TAACAAGGCATCATGGGGACAGAGCTATTTTTTGGGGGCGGGGGGCAATAGAGCTATTCTGCCCTCCCAGAAGATACCTTTTCTATCCCTGCCAGGGCCTGAATGCCACATGCAGCCTTCCTTTCACATTTATGCTGCTCTTTTAAACTGTGTATGATGGTTTCTCTCCCCTTTTCTCAGAGGAAGGGCTAGCTTTGTCTTGAAGAAAGTTTTAGAAACACATTCTTAACCAAGGTTGGTAATTTCAAAATCTTTTTTACTTGCAAATGTCACTCAAAGGCTTTCCCTATCACCTGCAACTACGTAAGGAAGATACGAAAACAAAAACTTACCGGTGTAACAGCTGCACAGTGAAAATAAACTGGCTCGGGCATGGTAGCTGGGAGCTTCACCCACTGAAAAGTCTGCAGGTTCAACTTCCAGATATCCCCCAGGATCACTTCTCCGTTATAGCCCCCACAAATGAACACATCTATCGAGAAGAAGAGACCCCAGGTCACACAAAAGGAAGAGCCACGGCTTACAGCGTGTTTTGTAGTAGATCGCCCAGCTAGCTGACACGGGACCAGTTCTGTGGCTCTCCCCCTACCACAGGTGACTGCAGCTGGACGGTCCTCTTCTGCCGCTGTCCTGTCCCTTAATAAAGTACGGACACGACGCTGGGATCTCTGCTAAGACTAGGGATGCGAGTCTTTAAGCAGGCTTCGTGTCTGCGTCCTCAAATTCAAATACCTACAGGTGCCAGGCACAGGAAGTGAATGAAGAAGAAGGTCCGGGGAAAATAAGCAAACAGGAGCGCACGCTCTAAGGGAGGAGATGGCGAGGCAGCTCCAGCGGATCGATACCATTCAGAACTTAAGGTCCACAACTGCCAGATCTTCTGATTTTTCCAGAGAAGCTGTAAACCTGGATGTTTTTTTTTCTAAGGGAAACATTTTGATTTTTAAGTGTTATCTGCTAATCCAAAAAGTTTTAATACATATATGAGCCAGACAAAACATAACTGCAGGCTACCAGTTTGCAAATTCTTCTTTCAAATAATGTTCTAGAAAGGATGGATATTTGTCTGCCCATACAAACATCCTCTGTGTAGACATTTAACCTGAGGAGAAACATTCACTGCAATGTTCAGCTTGGGGGGCACGAAAGTGGTTCTTCCAAGCTTTCTTAGCCAAAGGAGGACAGTGTGAAGCCCCATTTGATCTATACAGTTCGTTAAGTTCTTTCAACCTTCCCAAATATCAAAGGTTTTTCATCATTGTTGTTGTTTTGTTTTTATAAAGTTAGATAGTTATAACTGGTCAACTTGTAACATTCAGACGAAATGCCCCAAACTAAGGCTGAATTCCACTGGTACGGTGCCTGGCCTCAATGAATCAAATGAGTAGATGTCTTCATTCAGGTCTAGCTCAAACTTAAGTCAATACTTAATTAAACAATAAAATACACTGGAAATTTTTTTTGGCTAAGATTCAAGAAAAGTTCAGCTCCAAAGTAAAGTAGAGCTTTGCTTCTTAGAGAGGCAAAGGTGAGCAACCCCACTATCTATACATCTTATCCAGAAAGCAGCATAATGAAAAGCACCTCTGCACTGGAGATGGCAGCATAATCCTAGTTAAATCCCAACTAAACTGCTGAAAGGATATGGGCTATCAAACTCATTTCTACACACCTTTCTCCCAGGAAAAATGGAATATAAACTAAGCTGTAAATTAAAAGACAGGAGGGGTGTCCAAAGAGGAGTCATTTATCACACTCGGATGAAGTAGCCCCAGCTGCTTTCGGGAGCCGTACAATGCCTCTGTTGTACTATGGCCAAAGAACGAGCTAAGAGTCCTATTTGGCATCAGAGCACAGAATAAACTTTATGAAATACCACTCTGAAGGAGTTACTGTAATTTTAATACTATGTTCACTGAGGTCTCAATTATATGTCAAGATTATCAGTATTACCCACCATAACCACAATATCTGTTGGGGTGGGGTGTTGAAAGGTCTGGCGATATAATAAAAGCTTATTTATTGGCAATCTTTGAGTTCCCTGGCAACTGAGGGGACCCAAACACCCCTCTCGTGTACTTGAAGAAAACCACTAAAAGAAGCATAACTTAACGGATTTCCCTTTAAGTTTAAACTATAAGAAACAGACTCTTCTCAAAATTATGCCTTTTATATATAAAGACATTCTCAGCATATACAATTACAAAAATGGAACTAGAATGTTCTTTAGAAACCTTACCATTTTTTATTTGAACACAACTGTGACATCTTCGGGCTGCAGGAAAACCTGCCAAACACATAATAAACACAGAAATCCCATTATTCACAGAAAGACTAACACTGATGTGCCATGGTGAAAGACGTACTATGAATAACTCACTTAAAACAATCCCATTGTTGCATTAAGCAAACATTGACTAGTCCTTCCAATCCTTCCTTATTTCCACTAAAATAAAGCCACCCAAGTCTCACCATAACTGTCCAATGTTCAAGTGCCAGGGAAACAAAATGGGGCGGTAGGGGCAGGGGTTACTAGTGGCTTTCCCAAGCTCTTTTACCCACAAAAAGACAGGTGGATCTTGATTCAAGTGTCTGCTTCCTAACCCACCCACACACTTCCCTGCGTCCACAGATCAACAACCCCATTAAAAGTCTCTGCACAATTACAGAGGAAGAATAATAATTGGACTAAGGAATGAAAATAATTTCTAACACCAGCACAATAGATATTTTACTTGTCATATAACTCAATAAAAGTATTTTCCCCTCCAAAACCAATAAAAATTAAAATCTATTTATTAAACATAAATAAAAATTTACCTATTTTTTCATGGGGCTTTGTGGCAATTTCCTCCCATGCATTCGTTTCAAGGTTGTATGCATGGATCTTGGGGAGAAAAAAAAAAACAAAAGAAGATACACACACGTAAATGATTTTAGCTAACCTGATAACTGCATTTTTTAACAACAGCCTATACAAACATTGAAAAGTCTTTGTTTCTTTTGCCTTTCTCCAATTGTCCCTAATTCTAAAAGAAGGCAAAACATTACATGAAGCAGTTGAAAGTTAAACAGATATAGGATTCCAATGTTTTTTTTAATCACAGAAAAAAAAGAAAAAATTTGGAATTCCGCAACTGCCACATTTTTGATAATGAACACTTATCATTTTTATACCAGGAAAAAGTAAGTGTTGATAAGAAAATATGAGAACGCGGTTATGACAAAACTTGAAAAAGACCAATAAGGTTCCAAAACAGCCCGGAAGCTCTGTAGCCTAAATCTAGACTTCTCCTGGGAGACGTGGATTTAGCAATGCCAAAGGAATGGATGAATAAAAACCCTTCAGGGCACAACTTCCTAAAGATGCGGAGCCCTAAACGTGACTGTTGTTTTTAGGTACATGGCACTGACAATGACACAGATGTGACATTCTGAGCATCATGGCTCCAGTTCTCATTAGTTTCTCCATTCAGGCTGGTACGTCTTCCTTTTAGTCACTTTCCTCATCCAGCTTATGCTGGGGATAATTTTCATGTATTTTCAGTGTGTGATCAATATAATGGTCAACTGGAAAGTCTATCGGGGCACAGAGTTGGGCCGTATGTTATAAAGAGCATGTAACACAAAATAGGTGTTAATGAAGAAACTGTTAAAATTCAAATATCTATAGTAACAGAATTATTTTACTTAATATGAAACATGCCTCTCTCTATCCTTCTCGCTCTCATTATTGTTATTTTTAAATATACCTTGTTTAAAGAATAAGCTGTCCAGGAAGTACCACCTCCCAAGATGTAAATCCTCTGCCCATCATGTGCAATTTCATGTCTGTATCTGAAAACATACATAAAATCCATTTATAATGAAGTGAAAAATGATCTACCTCAGATTTAGCCACAAGGCTTTTTACTGGATAATTATTCATAGTAATAACTTATTAGAAATAATCTAAGTGTTTAACAATAGTGAATTGGTTAAACGAATTATAGAACAGACGTAAAATGAATTAGTGTGCAACCATTAAGAATGTAGGCAGAGAGGACAGTTAATATGTTGAGAACTTCCTTTCATGTCATTAACTGAAAAAAAAAAGTTATGTAAGGGCAGATAAGCTCTAATCCCATGAAAAATTTATAGAAACACAAATATGCACAGAAAATGACTACAGAGATACATCCAAAATGTTAACCCTGGTTATCTCTAGATTTAGGTTTTATTTTCTCATTTTCTTCATTTAGCTTATTTGTATTTTCCAGATTTTCTAAAATCTTTTTGTGATAACTTTGTATAAGGGCGGGGAATTATTACAGAGGTTTGTTTTGTTTTGTTTTTGGTTTGGTTTTGGTTTTTTTGGTCCGCATTTTGTTTTTATTTTTTTTTATTTTTTTAATTATATTATGCTAGTCACCATACAGTACATCCCTAGTTTTTGATGTAAAGTCCCGTGATTCATTACTTGCGTAAAACACCCAGTGCACCATGCAATACGTGCCCTCTTTACTACCCATCACCAGCCTATCCCATTCCCCCACCCTCCTCCCCCCTGAAGCCCTCAGTTTGTTTCTCAGAGTCCATAGTCTCTCATGCTTCAGAGTTTTTATATTACAGAGTTTTTAAAAGTGATCTGTCTACATTTCATTAGAAACCCTAGAATATGGGCTTTCGAATTAAGATACTTATTCAATAGATACAAAGATATCAGAAAAATTCTGCTACATAGAACTGTGAATATAATGTGAAACACCTACCAGAACTTTTATCCAAGCAGTCTAGCTAGAAGCTGAAACAATTTATAATATGTCCATAAAATGATTCAAGAAGGCAACCATGTGAAAATGCTTTGAAAACTTAATCTATTTCCTCCTTTCCCTGAAGGCCCTGATGCTGATAAAGTAAATTACATCAAAATTATTCCAGTAGCAGCCCACCTCCCAAGTCCTCACTTGGTGGCTCTGCAATCATCAGCCCACTGACATAACGACAATAAAGTCTTCCTTAGCACCTCTACGTCATTTTGTTTAAAGGAAATACAGAGATAACTGGATTCATCTAAACAAAGTGAATAAAAAAGTATTTACTATTTTTGCTATTAAATGGGAGGGGGGAAAAGTAAGTATTTCACAGAATTTAATTCTAAGAGGCAACTCCTAGCAGGAAAAAAAGTGAAAGGCCTAGGACTGCTCTCAGGAGGCAGCTAGAAGCACCATGTGATGTTTGCATGCCTAACAGGGCACTTAAAATCAATGTCCTCCCTCCCTCCCAGTCACCCATCCATCCACCCATCTGATCAATATCACTGAGTACTACTAGGGGAATTGAGTGCCACAGACACTCTGGGTATACAGCTGTGAGCAAATGAGCCAAAGAATCCCAATATGCAAGTTAAGAAGGGAAATCAAAAAGTAACTAGAAAGCAATTGTTTTGTCTGTAATATGATATTTAATTACATTTGCTACCATTGGTTTCTTCTTCAAAGTGTTACTATCTTCCTAATGCAGAAAAAAATGAGATACAAAAGGAAATAACATGAGAAAAAAATCTACAGTTAAGGGGGAAATATCATTCCTTAACCAGAAGACCTTCCTTTAATGCTAAACTGGGATCTACCAACCAGCTGGCTGTTTCAACCAGGCTATAAAAGTTTTCTTCAAACCGCATTACCAATATTCTGAAAAAAGTCAAACCTTAGCAAGAAAGAATAAATATTCTTTGATTCTAGAATCTCACCTCTCTTCTGGCAGATCACAGGATAGGTTGTTTGGTTTCAGTTGTGTCCACTCTCTGGTATTGAGATCTAATTTGTGTAGATCTGTGCTGTAAATATAGCCAGTTGTTCCTCCAAAAACATAAAGGGAGCCATTGATGATCGCCATGGCCTGGAGAGCAAGGAGGGGTGAATACCATTGACTCATTAACACCTGATTAAAGAATATGACCTTGTTAAATACACCAAAATCAGACTTCATAAAATTCTCTTGTACTTTTTAACCCTCTAAAATATCAGACCTTTAAAAGATTAAAGATTTTAGGGGCACCTGGGTGGCTCAGTCAGTTGGGCATCTGACCCTTGATTTCGGCTCAGGCCATGTCGTGGTCGTGGGATCAAGCTCCAGGTCATTGTGCTCCCCGCTCAGTACTCACTGTGCTCTGCTTATCCCTCTCCTTCTGCTCCCTTCCCCCACTCATGCTCTTTCTCTCGCTCTAACTCAAATAAATGAATAAAAAATAAAATCTTTTAAAAATATACTTAAAATTAAATAACTAAAATATTAAAGATTTTTAGAGAACCCAGAGATTATTTTTAGAAAGGTAAAGCTTTGGGGCGCCTGGGTGGTGCAGTTGGCTAAGCGCCCCACTCTTGGTTTTGGCTGAGGTCGTGATCTCTGGGTTGGCAGACTGAGCCCTGCATCAGGCTGCTCAGTGTGCAGTTTGCTTAAGACTCTCTATCCCGGGGCGCCTGGGTAGCGCAGTCGTTGGGCATCTGCCTTCGGCTCAGGGCGTGATCCTGGTGATTCGGGATCTAGCCCCGCATCGGGCTCCCCCGCTGGGAGCCTGCTTCTTCCTCTCCCACTCCCCTGCTGTGTTCCCTCTCTCGCTGGCTGTCTCTCTGTCACATAAATAAATAAAAAATCTTTAAAAAAAAAAAAAAAGACTCTCTATCCCTCTCCCTCTGCCCCTTGCCCACCATGTGCACTATCTAAAAAATAAATAAATAAATCTTTAAAAAACAAAAAAAGAAAGAAAAAGAAAAGAAAGAAAGGTAAAGCTTTGCTCAACTGGAAAGCAGTTCTACCTAGATAGGCAAGAGGACCGGATATTGCTTAGGGGTCCTTGCCAACCAGAGAATGTATACATCACGGACATGAGCATTTCCATGCAAAGCTGCTTCTCTTTCTAAGCAGTGTGAAGAAAAATGCTCTCAGGAAGAAGCAGATATGAAAATAAGCCACCAGAACCCCTTAAGTAAAATCTCTAAAGTTGGTAGTCCTAAAAACTTCACATTTTCCACCAGACTCCCTTCAGCGTAAGTTCCGCTTTTGTTATGGTCATTTCTCAGAGTTTTAATGCCTCCTCTGGTGGAACAGAGTTACCCAGTATGCACCTCTACACATAGCTCAGGAGGTATTTATCAGTACTAATGCTGGCCAGTTGAAAAAGGAGCTAAAGTTGTTTTACGCTTAGCCCATTACTATCAAAGGGTCTCTGACGTTGGGGAGTTGCTCCCTATCTTGTGGATATAATTTTTCAAACCTAAGGTGTGAAGCACTGGAACCTAACTAGAAACTGATCTCCACATAATCTGTGTTTTAGCTCAGATTAGTCTGTATAAAGTCCAAGTGCAGAGATCACCTACTCTATTACTTAGGTCAGAAAGCTCTCCAAAGAATCATACCATTTTAGAGACAACAGCACCCTGACCATATGTAGAGCCCAAACTCTACTGGGGGTGGGAGTGGAGGTGCAGTGGGTCCTGACATTTAAAAATACTTCTGTATAGGGGCACCCAGGTGGCTCAGTCAGTTAAGTGTCTGCCTTCGGCTCAGGTTATGATCTCAGGGTCCTGGAATTAAGCCCCGCACTGGGCTCCCTGCTCAGCAGAGAGTCTGCTTCTCCCTTTGCCCCCCCACCCCTGCTCATACTTTCTCTCCCTCTCTCTCTCTCTCTGTCTCAAATAAATAAACAAAATCTTAAAAAAAAAAAAACTTTTATAGATCTAGGTCATGATCCCAAATTGGATTAGAAATAAAGAGTAAGGGAAAAAAGGAAAGGAGGCAAGCAACCAGATTTGCAAATTACGACTTCACATCAGAACTGAAAAATCAGGGGGTGCCTAGGTGGCTCAGTCAGTTGAATGCCTGACTCTGAGTTTTGACTCAGGTCATGATCTCAGAGTCTTGAGATCAAGCCCTGTGTGGGGCTCTGCATTCAGTGGGGGAGTCTGCTGGAGGAGTCTCTCTCTCCCTCTGCCCTCCCCTCACTTGTGCGTGTGCTCTCTCTCTCTCTCTCAAGTAAATTAAAAAAAAAAAAAGAAAGAAAGAATGAACCCTGGGCGCCTGGGTGGTTCAGTCAGTTAAGCATCTGCCTTCGGCTTAGGTCATGGGATCTTGGGATTGAGCCCCCTGCCAAGCTCCCCACTCAGTGGGGAACCTCCTTCTCCCTCTGCCTCTTTCCCTCCCCGACTCATGCTCTCTCTCTTCTCTCAAAATAAATAAATCTTTTTAAAAAAATGAATGGAAAAATCAAATAATAAACAATGAATTCATTCTCTGTTAAAAAAAAAAAAAGTGGTAGCAAATATTCTGACATTGTCCCCAGAACTAGAAAAATCTGCACTAATACATCCACCACGATTGGCCACAGATTGGTACCTGTCCATATATACGACTGGGTTTCTTCCCCCGACAGCTGAGTAAAGCCCATCTCTTATACTTCACGTTACACACGTGGACGTCATTGCCGTTGCTCTCACCAAACGGGATGCCTGTACCTCCAAATACCAACAGGTTGTTTCCATGCAGCACAACTGGGGAAGGAGACGCACAAATTCCATTTATGTACTGGCTACCTGCAGTATGTTCCCACATAAACCCAGAATAACTGAGAAACTAAAAAAATGTCTGTCTTAGTGCTCTCAGAAGAAAATTCAAACCACTGACATCTAACTACTACAAAGTTCTGCAGAAAAAGGTTTAATTCACACTCTATGGACTATAGCATACAGGTAGCTCATTGTTAGATATGTGACATGTATTCAGTACATATTTGTGGAGTTCATGAAACACTGTGTCTAACAATATTAAATGACATGAACTGCCTCTGAAGACAGTTCAAGTACGCAGCAAATCAGAGGAAAATAAAGTATCATCTTTGCTTCGGCGAAGACCCAGCAGGACTCTGGATGAAGGGATAAAAGGATCATTCTGTTTTTGCCAGGGGAATGAATGATCTCTACATTTTAAATTATGTTTCTGTCACCTTAATCCTTCACCAGATAAAAAGAAACACCAATACCCTGCTGGTAACTTTGGTGTTCTCTATACTTCTTCTGTTCCTGCCACCACATACACACACACACACACACACACACACACACAGGCACACACATCCTTTCTCTCTCTAATGACAAATATTCCCAAATCATGCTACTATATTATTTCAATGGCATTTTTTAAAATCGATTCTTCAGTTGCTCTACTGTGAGAGTGAGTAGGCGCTCTGGAGCCAGCGACAGCTAGGTTTCGATTCTCATGTGACCTCAGTAAAGTCAGTCAATCTCTCCAAATTCATCTTCACAACAACCCTATGAGGTAAGAACTAACGCGATCTTCTCCGTTTTTACAGAAGATGACACAGAAGTGGAGAGTGGCTTAAATACTTGATGAAGGTTTCCCAAAAAGAAACTTGCCAAGCTCGGATGGAATCCCAGGCAGTCCGGCTCCAGAGCCTGCACTCTTAGCTATTCCCTTAGGGCCTCTCTAGTAGCCTCGGCTTCTCATTTGTACAATGGCAATAATTCTAGTACGTGCATCATAGAGATGCTGTGACGTAAACTGATACTGCATGTGAAGCACTTTGTTCAAAAGCTATTATCGTCATTACAAACCCCCTCTGTTGATCCCCTACTACACTTTGCCTAGCATATATACGATACTTTATACTGAACCCCAAATATCATCAAGCAAGTAAACAGTACGCAGCTAGATTCAAACTCAGGACTAGCCAACTCCCAAGTGATTTGGAATCACCATGCTACGTTATCACCGCAGTAGAAAGTCTATCCCTTAACAGGGTTTAATCATACTACACATTTATTACAAATTGTTAACAAGCAGCATGTGACAGTGACCTGTCCTCACAGACATGTCATAAAGTCAAAAGTTCAGAGCCGCGTGCACTCACGTGACATAGATGCCAATTCCCGGGGCATGTAGCCGTCTGTGCCCATCTGGTGCCATACTCCGGTAGCAAAATGGTACCTCCAAAGCTCCCTGAAGAGAGGGTAGTCTTCATTATCTGGCCCTCCAGATTCATCATAATCTGGGTTATAACCTCCAAATACATAGAGGTTGGTATTATCTGCCACACAACGATGTCCACTTCGTGCTGGTGGAGGTCTGTGGCCTAGGAGAGAAGAAGACCGTTTTCCACAGATGGCCAAGCAGATTAAAAGCACAAATAAAACTCGGTCACAATCGTTTTAGCTTTAAAAGGGAATCAGGGAAAATTTATAACATGGATTTACTTTTTATTTGCTTAGGTTATTTTTTACATTCACACACACTACTTAAGATTTTAAGGAGCTAGTCTCCATTTCTATTTCATACGACTACTTTCAGATTTGGGTTAACTGTAAAAAATTTTTTTCCAAGGGAGGTAAAATAGCATTATAAACTCAAAAAAGATGGCTGACAACTTAAAATTTTCAAGAAAAGAAGGAGGAGGGGTTTAATAAGCCAAAAGCTAACAGGACAAATTTTCTCATTTCCTTAAAGGAAAACAAAAACACAGGCCGACTAAATTAAACTGAAAATATTAGAGAACTACATAAATATAATCACAAATGTGAATGAGTCATGTATAAATAAAAATACACACACATAAAACCTATGATTTGTCCACAATATATAATTATACACTTAAGAAGAAAACTGGCTTTCCAAGAGTTACAGCAAAATTTAGAATTAAATACCACTCCAGACATTATGGCAGTTAACAAAAAATATCTTTATAGTTATCTCAAAGAGCATCTTTCATCCTACTAAGAGCTTTACTAAGAAAAGCTATTTCTACAATTTATATTTGAAAGCTTTCTGAAGTTTAAATTGCATCAACCTGTTCACTAAAAACTACTTCAAGATTATTTTAGAGTAAAAAACCCTAAAATTTTAGATTATTTCTATTATCCTTACAATTTTTTACACCAGTCTACACAAACCCTTACATAGCTACAGAATCAAAGATGCTTAAATCCAGACTGGATGGAATAAGAAGCTACTATAGTTACCCTTAAGACTTATCTACTTTCTTATATTAGGAATAGATATTAGTATAATGTTAATTAATATTTATGATGATGCTGGACACCTAACAAACATCTGATACACAAGTAGACACTTATTACCAACCTAACATAGACCTTATGTATTTTCTTAATCAAAATCCCACTTCCTAGCATATAATTTCAAATAAGAACAGAAAAGAAGTTGCACCTATCTAGAGAAACTAAAAAAACAAATAAACCATGAATCAATCACTGAATCCCTCAACTCTGACCTGTCAGTCCTGTCTGTGAATCTTTGCTGGCTCCTTCCTGTTCAAGTACTGAGTCCTCAACCCACGATTTAGAGCCTTTCATGACATAACGTTGGCCTGATCTCTCACACTCCTGCCTAAGTTAGTCTCTGCTTATAAAGCCAAGTCCTTCCCTTAGCCCTTGGTCTGGTCTCCTACCCTTCAATGCCTACTTGTGGAAATGCCTCCGAATCCAGCCCTTACAGCTTTCTCGTCAATAAAACCCTAGGGCCCTTAAAGTTCAGTACCCTGTGATTCAAATAATAGAATATACGTACACAATAAGGTTATTACACCATAACTATGTAAATATATGAATATAATATTAGGCAAACTATAATCATTTAGAAAACTTACTCATGAGCTGTGATTTACCTCAACAGAAGAACTCAATTTCTCTTTCTAGGAATCTTGAAACACAGGGAGTGTGGTGTGGAAAAACAAGCAAAGGCTCCTACAAAATCTAGATTTGAATCCAGGTTTTTTCTAACTGCTACCTTGAGCAAGTCACTGACCCTCACTGTATCTCAGCTTCCTCGTCTGTATAAGGGGATAGTATTCCTGTACCTCACAGACTTTTCATACTTCTATTAAAATGTTTATTGGTTTATATATGAATCTTTCCAAGTATCTGTGAGCTATTTGAAGAAAGGAATGTACTTGCATTCACCTTTCTAGCACCAAGCCTAAGGCACACAAAAAACACTAAACAAAAATTTACAAATTTAATTTTTCTCTACTCATTTTTTTAACGTTTGTTTTTCTTCTCCAAATAGGTTATAAGCTCCTCAAGGGCAAAGATCATGTATAACAATTATCCTGTATTACCCATAACACCTAAAACAGTTGGAGCTATATAAAAGACACTAGGAGTTTCACTGATTTTTAATTTCAGGCCGAAGTAAACAGTGACAGGCATGATCAAAATAGTGTACAGCTCTCAATGGACCTTGATAGTATTATACTTAAGAGATATACAATTTCAGGGGCCGGGGTTGGATTATGCAATGGTCTTCTCAAAACAGAATTGCTTCTAAAAATTAGTGAGACAAATTTAAAGAAAAAACAGATTTGCTGTGTTCAATAGATGGGAACTCTAAGATCTCTATAATGTCATTTGCTTTACTCCCTGGAGTCAACAGATAATTTTTTAAAACTGCTTTTGGCATATTTGTCCAAAAATATGAAAAGACATACAGTATACTCTAGGATTTTCTCTCAATGGCTGTACAGCAGATATTCCGAGTTAACTGACAACTATTTTTGTGACAAATAGAACTCAAACGGATTAAAGGTTGAGGAGTTAGTGAAAAGATGGTTTTATATTTATCCACTCATTCATTCATTCATTAAAACAAAAATATTACTGGATCCTTGCTATGTACCAGGTATGGCGTAAGGTGCTGGGGATGCGGTGAGGACCACTACCATTTCTGTTCTCTAGCGCAGGTAGTCTAGTCCTGCACCGTCCAACGCAGTAGCCACTAGCCACACGTTAATGCTGACCACTTGAAATGAGGAGGGTTGAAAAACACCACTGGATTTCAAGGACTTAGTATTCACAAATGAATGTAAAAATTACTAAATTTTGTATTGAATGTATGTTGAAATGATATTTTTGATGTCCTGAGTTAAATAAAAGTATTAAAATTAATGCCACCTTTTACTTTTTTTAATGTGACTAATAGAAATTTTTAAATTTGTGGCTCACATAGCATTTCTATTGAACAGGGCTGGTCCCACTCAATTGCTGGCTTTGTAAGTAATTTCATTATCTATGCAAATTAAACTGCTGGGTAAAGAGTATCCGATCAATGTTTGATAAATATTAAACATGCTGTCAAGAAGTCTGATAGCTGGGAGTAAAGAGGTAACTCTACTTTCTCTTTAGTCAGTAACTAGAGATTTCTTTGTACACATTTATAGCCCAAGAGTGACTAACATATCAGAAAGTCAAATTTTACTTTGAATAAATCATGGGAATTTGTCAGGGTAAATGCCATGGAGACTAAGCACTGGTTTTTATTACGTGGGATAAAGCACAGGCTCATCAGCCTTGACCAAAATAAAATTGGGTTTTAGATTGTTAAATAGTTCTCTGAATCCTCCCCCCAAATTCTCCATGTGCAAATCCCACTTTCCTAAAAACGACTTGCTACTAATAAGATCACCCATTGAATTAGGATACCTGATTCAGGAACTTCCACTAGAAAATGTAAATACTTCAAACATAAAGAAGTCAAAAATTAAAACTGAATTTGTATGCAGAGGTGAACTCCCAATATCCAGAAGGCAACATCCAGCCAACGGAGCCCGTACCTAGGATGCCTGAGCCATCTTCTCTTCCGTGCGGTCACCTTGTCACAAACACTTGCTCTTTACCCCAGGGCAGAAGCAAGAGCTCATGCTAACCACAGAAATGGGCTTTCGGTTCTAGCCCAAAGGAAGAGAGAAGCTAGCTGTCCAACATGAGGTGACAGATGATTTGGTGATTAGCCAATGTTTTCACCATTACAATATTGTAACAAAGCTTCCTTTACGTATGTTCATATGCAAATGACTGAGAACTTCTGGGTCAAAGGAATATACACTTTAAACTGTCATAGATGCAATGTCACAGAGCCATATTGTTCTCCAAAAAGACCAGAACAACTTATACTCCCAGCAGTGATTTCTGGAAGTGCTTACTTCTTTACACTCTCTTTAACTTTTTCATCTGTGCCCATCAGAAGGGTGCAAATTAGGTGTCTGGTATTTGTATTTCCCCGATTTTTACCAGTTCAAATGTTTATCAGCCCATTTATATTTCTTCTTTGGGGAGTTGCCTGATCATATCCCTTTGCCTACTTTTCTAGCTACTGGGTTGTTATCTCACAAATTTGTAGAAATAATGTATTTATAATATTTCTTTCATCCAGCCTGCTACTTGTCTTAATTTTTCTTATCTTTTAATGTATGAAAGTTTTTGTGTAACTGAATCTCTCAATCTTTGAAAAAAAAAAAAAGAAAAAAGACTGCTTTATATCTCATTTATCTCTGAATCATAAAATTATAAAAATATTTTCATTTAGTTCTAGTAATTTTATAGTTTTTTTTTTAATACTCAGAACCTGAATACATCTAGAACTTATTTTTGTGTATTATATGAGGTAGGGCTCTAATTTTCCCCCCAAAATGGATAGGCTTTGCCCTCAAACCACTTATGGAAAGCCATTTCTTCTATACTGAGTTGAAATGCCACCTTTATCACACACTAAATTGACATGTGCTAGAGCAGAATTAGGAAAATCCTAATATCCAGGTCTAATCACAAAATTGGACACAAAACCTATTACTCTTTAAGAATGTGCACAACTGGGGCGCCTGGGTGGTGCAGTCAGTTAAGCATCCAACTCTTGGGTTTGGCTCAGGCTCTGATCTTAGGGTTGTGAGATCCAGCCCTGTGACCAGCTCCATGCTCAGCACAGAATCTGCTTGGGAATCTCTCTCTCTCTCTCTCAAATAAATAAATAAATCTTAAAAAAAAAAAAAAGAATGCACACAATCAATATAAAGCAAAATCACAGAATCTTAAATGCAAAAGCTTGCAAATAAAATTGCATATAACATTTATTGCCTAATAAGTCTATTACTTACAAGATGTAGCCACCTCTAAATATCCTATTAAATATTTGTGGGGAGGCCATTAAAAACCTTTACTGATAAAAGTACTAGCTAGTTATAAATAAATAGCCTAAGGGATAAATTCAGTTTCACTTAACTGGTCATTTTTTCCCCAAACATAAAGCTTTCCATTACCTCTACCGGAGAAGACAGGTCTTCTGTCGTACACCTGGAAGACTGGACAGGAAAGCCAAGGAAGACTGAGCCAGCTGGCTCCCGCCCCTGACCAGCAAGCAGACTTTTTACTACTCTCAGAGTCCAAGCTGCTCAGGCAAAAGCAATCCATTCATATCAGCGTGCGATATTACATAGTTTATTAAGCATTTCCTACCAAAGGAACTCCATACCCTGTATGAGATGCATATGCAAAGATCTGGCTTGTCAGGGCAGATAATCTTAGTGTCTAAGATAGCAGCAATAAAATAAAATTCCTTTGACAGACTCTGGTGTTATCATGAGTTCATTTCAGGAACTGATCACAGCATACTTGAGATAGTTGTTACACTGTACCTAGTTACATATCACTGGCTTCAGGGCTCTATCCAGTTCCACTATTTATCAACTCCTATACCATTATCACACTGTTTTAATTATGATAGCTTTGAAGTACCTGTCAACATCTAGTAGAACAAGTTCCCCTTTGTGTTACTTTTTCAAAAACTTCTTGGCTGTTTTTTCCCATTTACTCTTGCAATGAATTTTGAAATCAGTTAAAAAAAAAAAAACAAACCCTATGAAAAGTCCCTGGATATAAGACACCATCTTATCCAGGTGATCAAAATTAACATCATCATAACGGGAAAAATCAACACCATCTGCAATGGAGATGAACACAGTATTACTTCAGGGTGGGGATGCTGGGGTGGCTCAGTCAGTTAAGCGTCCGACTCTTTGATTTTGGCTCAGGTCAGGATCTCAGGGTCATGACATCAAGCCTTGCATGGGGCTCCACGCTGAGTGTGGAGCCTGCTTAAGATTCTCACTTTCCTTCTCCCTCCCCCCTCCTTGCTCACTCTCTCTCTCTCTAAAAAAAATAAAACAAAATGACTTCAGGGTATTCCTACCAAAAATGCATAAGCTGAATGTAATCATGAAAAAACATGAGACAAACACAAACTAAGGGACATTCCACAATATAACTAGTTTATAATGTTCAAAAATATCAATGTCAAAGCTAAAGATATACGAAAACTGAATGCAACATATGATTTGGGATTTTCTTTTAGTTACAAAGGACATCATTGGAATAATTGGCAAAATCTGAAAGGTCTGTAAATTAGATACTAGTGATAATTTTAATCATTACTTATAGTGTTAATAGTGTTAATTTCCTATTTTGAATACCAGTTCTGCTGTCAAAAAGAATACAGGTTTTTCAGGAACAGACACTAAAGTATTTAGGGGTAACGGGGCATCACGTCTGTAGCTTACCCTCATACAGTTCAAACAAAAACAATACGCTTGTGCATATGTATACATGTGTTATATATAGAGAGAAAGAGGAGGCGAAAGGGGAGAGGAAAGAGAAGAGAGGGACCAGGATCAAGCAAATGTGATCAAATGTTAACATCTGGGGAATCTGGGTGAATGGTATAGAATTTTTTACCATTCTTATAGCTTCTCTGTTGAGTCTGAAATTATGTCACAAAGGAACATAAATGTCTAGTCATTTATCCTCATCTTTGATAGCCAACAGTATAGTTTCATTGCTTTCTTCTTGTTTTTTATTTCTAGGTACTTTATAATTTTCCACACAATGGTGAATGGATCTCTCTTTTGTTTTATTTTCTAATTGGTTATTGTTAATATAGAGAGAAGTAATTTATCTTTGCAAGTTCAAACTTTATCCAGCCAACTGTCTGAATTCTGGTATTAGTTATCATTAATTATCTCGAATTTTACAGTAGACAATCACGTACATGTTATTAATGACAACTTTCAGCTCTTTCTTTCCAATATATGTACCTTTTATTTTTTTTCCTTGTCTTCTACAGTATTGGCTGAAACATCCAGGACAAGGTTGAAGAGTGGAGATGATAGTGAGCATTTTTGTCTTATTTTTACTTTAATGAGGATATTGGTAATGTTTCACCATTATACATAATATTTGCAATTGGTTTCTTATAGATAGCCTATCGTAACACAAATTTTCCTTTATTTTTGGATGTCTGCAAATTTTTTCCATTACCAGGAATGGGAATGGGTTTTTTTGAAATAAAATTTTTATTGAAATGTAACATACAGAAAATTGCATACAAGAGTACAGGTTGATGCATGTTAACAAAATGAACACACCGAGTATCAAATTTTATTAAACATTTTTTTGATATCAAGAAAATCTCACTGGTTTTTCTACTTTTCTGATTTTACTGAAATAATTAAGCTTTCTTATTTTTCTTTCCTTTTCTCCTAGGAAGATCTACATCCTATTACTGCTGATATTTTTTTTAAACCCATAAACTTGGGGTGCCTGGGTGGCTCAGTCGGTTCAACAGCTGACTCTTCATTTCAGCTCAGGTCATGATTTCAGGGCCCTGGGATCAAGCCTGGCTTCCCAGCTCCTCACTCAGCATGGAGTCTGCCTGAGGATTCTCTCTTCCCCTCTGCCCCTCTGCTGCTTACATACACGCCTTCCCTCTCACTCTCTAATAAATCTTTTAAAAAACCATAAACTTTTGTTTTCCTAACAATATTAAGAATAAACCACATATACGGGCAACCGGGTGGCTCAGTCGGTTAAGCGACTGACTTGTGATTGCTGCTTAGGTCATGATCTCACAGTGGTGAAATCGATCCCTGCGTGGGGCTCCATGCTGGGCTGTGGAGCCTGGTTAAGATTCTCTCTCTCCCTCCACCCCTCCCCACCTTCCCCACAGGCTCCTGTGTGCATGTTCTCTCTCTCTCAAAAAATAAACAAGCAAACAAACAAACCACACACGGAAAGAAACTTGGCTATTAACAGTGATTACTTCTGGAGAGGGGTATGAGGTGAAGAGTAAAGATGAGAAGCAGGGCCTTTGTTTTTTTAATTTAACATTATTGTGAAATATAACACATGTATAGGAACACATATAACTATAAATGCATAGCTTAACAAATTGTCAAAAAGGTAATCGTCATTCAGGTCAAAATATTGAATATTGCCAGCACCCAGATGCCCCCTTACCTGCTCCTTTTGGTCACAACTCCCTCCATCCCACCTCCTTCACTTCTAGATGAAACGCATTTCCTATTTTTATGGCAATCGTAAAACTTGCCTTTCTTTTAATAGCTTTGTCATACCTAAGTATGCATCCCTAAACAGTATTGTTTATTTTGGCCTAGTTTTGAAGTGTATTTTAGTAGAATGATATAGTATGTATTCTTTCTGGGCTCTTTCTTTCCTAATTACAAGATTCATTCATGTTGTTCGGGGTGAAGTAGTCTGTTCATTTCCACTGTCAAACAGTATTTCTTTGTATGAATATATACCACGATTTATCCACTCTACGTTGCGTGAATAGACATTTGGGTTGTTTCGAATTAGTGACTCTTAATGCTGCTATAAATATTTCTGTACATGTTTTCAGGTACACAGGGACCCCCATTTGTTGGCTATAGATCTAGAAATGTAATTTCTGAGCCACAATATATATAAATCTTTACCTTTGCTAGATAAGGTCAAACTGTTTACAAAATACTTGGTATTGTCATCTTTTTAATTTAGCAATTCCTATTAGTTTGTAGACTATTTCATTGTGGTTTTAATAGGCATTTGTATCATTACTAATGAGATTGGGCACCTTTTCCTGTTTTTTGGCCAACTGGATTTTTTTCTTCTGAGAAATGTCTGCTCAGCCTTTTATACATTCTTCTATTGAAATGTCTGTCTTTTTCTTACTAATCTGCTCAAATTTGTTATATATGCTTGAGATAAGGACATTCATTTTTTACCCTTTGCATTTCCATATTATTTGAATTTTAATAAGCCCATATTACACCTGTAAATTCTAAAACAAAAAATTAGATGATCTTAAGCAGTTTTACTTTCTCCCTACCCCCAATCTGTTTAAATCATCTGAAATGTTTTAGAATGTTACTTATATCTATATTTACACACATATACACATACATACACACATATTATTCTGTATTTTTACAGAATGTTACATACATAAAACATACATACATACACACATTTATCTTATTCTTAAGTATTTCATAAATCTTTTCTTAACAATTAAACTTGGCTTCATGGTCCCTCTATTTGGACACAACTCTTAAGTTTTACTGGTTTCTTTGCACACTGTTGGCTTCCTATATCCCAATTTTCCTCTTTCTTGTATTTGTTTTCATTTTACTGGGAGTATTTCTTCAAAGTAATTTTCTGAAAAAGGATATGTGTTGTAAACTTTCAGAGTTCTCATTTATTTTTACTCCCACTTTTAAACATTAGTGAGGCTGGGTACAGAGTTCTGTTCAAAATAATTTTCTCTCAGAACACTAAAGGTACTTCTAGCAAATCATGTTGCTGGTGAGAAATCCAACAGTCTTGGTCTAAGACTAAGAAAATGGGAAGTATTTTCTGTCTCTGGAATCGCAAGGAGTTCAGCAAAGTATAAATAGATGCTTTTGTTTTTGTGTTCTTCCTGCCTGTTCTTGGTGGGCCCTTTATACTTGAAGAGTCAGAGTCTTTCTTCAATATAGGGAAATATTCTGTATTTCTTTATTTTCTCCCTTCCACTGTCTGATCTTTCCTTCTCTAACTCTATGAAATGGATACTGGATCACTTAGATTTATCCTCAAAGTATGAATTTCTCTCATGTATTTTCTCTTTTGGTCTTCTTGCTTTATGGTCTCTATACTGCCTCTTTTTTATTTTCATAAAAATCGGTCTTAAGCTTGTCTTTTAACACTCCAACTGCATTTTTATGTCAGCAATCAAGACTCCAACACAGGGGCGCCTGGGTGGCACAGCGGTTAAGCATCTGCCTTCAGCTCAGGGCGTGATCCCGGCGTTATGGGATCGAGCCCCACATCAGGCTCCTCCACTATGAGCCTGCTTCTTCCTCTCCCACTCCTCCTGCCTTGTGTTCCCTCTCTCGCTGGCTGTCTCTATCTCTGTCAAATAAATAAATAAAATCTTTAAAAAAAAAAAAAGACTCCAACACAGAACTAATTCTTTAATCATTTATTTTTCTCCACGGCAGTTAGTTTTTTATTTATGGACCCAATTCACCCTTGACTCTGAGGAGATCTCTATGATCAGATCTTCCTAAAGTTCCATTCTGCCTCCTCATTATCTCTGTTTCCAGCACAGCCAGGTGCTTCATTTGTTCATCTGTCATCCTCTTTCGGGTCTAATCTCCCTCAAATGTCTCATGGGCCTTGATCACCTATTTCTATTAATAAATGAAGGACTACGTTGGTTAGTAATTGTGAAAGACATGGGTTTCCGCAACAGTTGTAGTACTTTGTCTCCAAGCCTCCAAATGGGAGGTCTCTCTCACTGTGGGCCTCTGCAGGTACGTGGTACACTGACAGACAGTTTGCCCTTTAGAAGTGAAGAAAAGGTAAGTAGCTTTGCCTTGGTATCGCCAGAGTGAGAAAGGCCGTACTTTAATGGTATGGTCCTTTAATGTACATCACACATTCACAGAGCTCCCTCCCTTTTCCTGTCCCTGTTCCACCTCCCTCATCCAACGCTCTGCTTTGTGCCTCCACTCTCTCTCCAATCCCAGGCCATACAACATAGCCTGCTCAACCTTCCCCCAAAGCAAATCCCCTAACTCTGCCTGAGGAGCCGTTCTCATAGTTTTATCCTAGGAATTAATGCTGTTGCCAGAGCTCTTTAGATGAAGAGAGAGAAGTAAGGGAAATAACTGTTTTGGAGGAAAAGTCCCTTAATTATTTGCCTTGATTTTCCATTTTTCCTACACCTGCTCCCCATTCCCACACTTGCTGATGCTGGGCTTGGAGTTTCAGAATTCTTACCCTACCAAGAATTCTCTAATTTGTAGCGTGCGGCAGGAGCACCTATTTTAGGTTCCATTTTACTCTGTTCTGGTTTCTCAATCAATATAATTCCAACTGCTTTCTATTACCCTGAAAATCCTTAGACTTTCTGGTATTATAAATTAATAATGAAAGCAGCTAAGATTAACATTGGCTAAAAGTAAAAACTCAAAGTGCTTTGCACAGAATCTCTCTCTTGATCTCACAATAACCCTAGGAGGTAGGTACTACTATCATCACCCTTATTTTACAGATGAGGAAATTGAAGACAAAAAAAAAAAAAAAAAAAAAAAAAAGAGTAAGGAACTTGCCCAAAGTCACACAGTTGCTAGAGCCTGGATTCAGACATAGATCATCTGGCTTCAAAGCCTTCCTTTTTATGATTTGTTTTTTTTTTCTTATGTCTGTTTTGTCTTTCGCAATGATAGTAAGAGCATGGAAACATAAATGGGTACGTTTAGGCCATCATTTTGTAATGGTAACCCATTGTTTTTATTACACCAATACTGTTTCACACCACACTTTTAATTGGTAGAGATATCTTTATGAGAAAATGCAGGATCTAGTGAAGGAATCTAGTGACAGAAAATGAGGCCTTTGAAATTGTTTAAATCAGAATCAACAGAGGTAATGCATAGGATTCCCAAAATGAGAGGCTTGAAAGTGGCAATTTCAAAAGCATATTTTTTCATCTAAGAAAACAATAAACAACAGCATTTTTGTGTTCTCAACAACTCATTAGTTTACTGTCACACCACCAGAGAGAAGTTGAGAACGTATGAAAATTTTAGTCCCATCCTATTCCCTGACAGTGGCCTTTTTAATAATTCAACTGGACTGAAATACCCATGATATACCTACCACATGCACTGTGCTACAGACTGGAGGTGAAGAAATGAAACGCACTGTCCCACTACCCCTGCCCTTACAGAGCTTACAGTCTAACAGCAGGCACGGGCAAGGCAACCAATGACTATAACTCAGTGTGTAAGTGCTGTGACAGGCAGGTACAATGAGGGTGGCGTCAGAACAGAGAGGCCTTCCAAGGAGGTTTCCCCGGAAAAAACTCTTACGCTGAGGGTTCAAAGATACACTATAACTGGTTTGGGGAGATTATAAACTGAACGTATCATCGTTTCTCTCAAATCTGCCCCACTATCCACCCACATAGCACATATGAAGAGCACAATCGTCCACACAGAAAGCTCTTCCTCTTCAATATTAGTCAAATCAATCAAGTCTCATCAAATTCTTCGTCCTTACGTTTCCAATCAATTCCCTACTCTCTGCTCCTATGACAACTCCCTTCGCTGCAGCCTCTCACTGCTCACCTTGATAACTGGTCTTTCAGTTAAATCTCTTCACTGGTTAAAAAACCAAATGAGTCTGAAAACTGCCCTTGGGTGGTACCCCCACTTGATCTGGGCCTTCTCCAGCTTCTTCTCTCCATACTCTTTCCCACTATGCTGAACTCCCTACAGTTCTCTGAGAGTCTATGTTCCGTTTTGCCTAACTGCCTTTACTTAAACTGTGTGGTCCCCATGATCTGAGATATTCTAACCCTCCCTTGCTCATTAACACCTACTCGGCCTTTAAATACATCTCTTCAGAAGTCATGCTGACGGCCACTCCTCTCCTTGCTCACCACAAGCTGAGTTAGGTACCTCTTCTGTGTAATCCCATACCATACTACCTCATCAGGACACTTATCACAAAGAATTACACTCAAATTATTTTCTGTAATTGTTTCTTTATCTGATTCTCTATTATCTAGATATTGAGCTAGTACACTGCCTGTTACACAGGAGGCAATCAAGAAATACTAAAAGAATGAAAGAATGAACGAACGAACGAAGAGAATTAAGTCTGTGAAAGCTGATGAGAGAACCAAAGGAGATAATGGAGAGAAGGACAGAATGTTGGAGCAATACCCACCTCTAGTGGGTAGGAAGAAAGAAGCTAGTGAGGGAAACAGAATGAACAATCAAAGAGAAGAAGAAAACATCTGGGATTGTACAGGAAAGTAACCCAAAAGAAGAGGGAAATTTAAGAGGGTGAAGGTGGTCAACAGCATCAAACACTACAAACAGGTCAAAGAAGGCGAGAACTAAGACAAGACCACTGACTTAGAGGCAGTCACTGGTGACTGATGATGGTGATACTGGGTTTACTCCCGCCTCCCTCAGCACTGGCAGAGACATCTTCCTCAGCCATTGCTGGAGGCAAGTTAGGGCTTACAAAATAATCAAAGGTGTGCAACTTACCTCTCCTAATCTTTTTTTTTTTCTATGATTAAAAAATTAAAAAACAGAATATTCAAAAGAAAATAAAATCTCACCATCCAGATATGATGTTATTTCACTGCTTCCTTTGTTTTTTTTATATTTATAGTTGTACAAAATTGGTATTATATTAAAATTCTACATCCTAATTGAACAATTTCTTAAATGTACTTAAATTTAGCCCAAATTAGCTTTCTAATTGTAAAACTATAAATTAGCATTCTAGTTTATAAATAGAAAAAAAGGTTATAGAGTTTGATGTGCCTGCTTGGCCATGGATGCAGAATGATTCATGTCACATAACATTAAAATTTTATCTTCTTAATTTGTATCAATAAAACTATTATTTATTCTAAAAGATAGCATACCACCCTAAGTATCTTATCTTGACCCATTTAGTCTAGATTTTATTCTTTCCAGGCTATGGAACATGGCTGCTAAAAATAGATTAGGTACCAGATATAGAACATCTATAGAAGCTGCAAGACTTTTTTTTTTTTTACTAATCTTCAATCAAAATTAGATATGGTGGCTTATAAATAATTTAATGAAGTCTAAATCACTACATTCAGCATGCTTGTCTGAAAATTTGTTATATCTAGAAAAATAGTGTGAACCAGTTTTCAACCTTCTTTTGAGATTTTTTTTCAGTATAGAGTACGTTTTGGTGGAAAAAATAAGAAATAGAAGGAATGCAACATTTCTAAAAGTAAGAATTACTAGGTCAAAGAATGTCACCATTTTTAGGGTTTTTTACATATTGTCAAACTGAATCCAGATAGACCGTGTTACATTTTCACTTCCCTCAGTGTATGAGCTTCATGTCCCTATACTCTTGCCAATGCTGGTATTCTTATTTTTAGTCTTTAGCCAACCTCATAGGTGAAAATGATATCTTATTAATTACCATGTTTAATAATAGTAAAAATAAATATTTGTTCATATTTATTGACCTTTCCTTTTTATGAACTGATTATTCAAGCCCTTTTACCTATTTTTTTAGTGGGCATTTGCTTTTTAAACTATTGATTTAAAAGAGGTCTTTATATATTCATGATAGTAACCATTTGTTACAAATATTATCCCCTTTAATTTATCTTGTTATTTATTTATTTTTATTTTTTTAAGTTTATTGAATACACTGCAAGGGAGCGGCAGGCAGGACAGCAAAGGAGAAACTGTCTGCCATTATTTATGGTTTTTGACATAAGAGGTTTTTAATTTTATACAATCAAATAAGTTTATCTTTATTTCTTCCTCAGGATATTTAGAAAATTCTTTCCTAAACTCATATTTTATAGATTATTCACTCAAAGTTCTTTCTCATATGGTTACAGTAGAATAATACTGATATCAGTTAGATGATTTATTTCTACCATCTACCATCTAATACATATTAAGTGATTCTAACTCCCTAAAACTTATAATTACAATTCCAACAGTGGTCAATATGAAACAAAGGTTTAAAATTAAGTTCTAGACTTTTCTTACTCCAATTTTAGCTGTTTAGACAATTTTTAAAAACCAGAGATTTGAGTTTAGAAAATTCAAAGTTCCCTTTAACCCATCCATATGAAGCACAGATCTCTTGCTAGTTATCACCCACCTCTCAAAAACCTGTTAGGGATCCTTATGATGGGACAGGACTGAATGAAGCGCCTCCTAACTGGGTCCCATCGTATTTTCTTCTTACCTGTTACCACAATTATCAGCAATAAGTCAGACACATACAACACATGGCAAATAATACATAGTTACTGTAGTTATAAAGACAGAAAAACAGGAAACAAAACAATACTTGAATACAGAAAGAAGTGATGTAAAGTAGCATTTAACCCTGTTTTAGAAGTCAAAACAAAATTAAATTAATATATAAGCAGTGATGAAGGTATTCAACTTATCCCCAAAGAATACAAACAACACGTACACCATTTTTCAGAATTCTGGTTCAACAGAACATGCATTCAATAATCACCAATGCCATCTTGTGGCAAAAATTCACCAGGAGCTTTACAAACAGATTAGAAATTATGACATTTTAAAAAACCAGTGAATGTCAAAAAAGGAGTTCTGGCTAAAATTAATTTGGCATAATGTAGGCTTCTGTTTTCTTCCAGGTTTGGTAGTCTTTTATTGTTAAATGGTTAAGAGGATAAAGCAATGGGCACCATTCTTTGAATATGAAATAAGCTGATTAAAATGCTATAATTAAAATGTTATGGTGACAACCAAATAAAGCAAACATTTAATATCTTAGCACTTCCACTGGGGGAAAGAAAAAAGGAAATTCATCTGCCTTCCCAGGAAGCAAATCAGCTCCATATTAATCCCAATTAAAACTTGTTTTCTTATAATATAGTAGAAAAATACAAAGCATTATTGAACTGGTAAATGGGAAAATTTTGTCTCTTCCCAAAGTTTTGACAGGTCCCAAAGATAGCTTTTACTGGCAATACAATTAACATTTGTATAGAGTTTAACATTTACAAAGAGCTTCCACACATATTACCTCATTTGATCCTCACAACAATCCCGTATGGATTCAACAGTCATTTCATTAAGCATCTGCTGTGCCATGAACCCTAGGCTAGGCCCTAGGGTAGTGCAAGGAGATGATTCCTACCCTCAACAGCTCCTAGTCTTGTGAGGAAGGCAGATGTCTAAACAAATAATTACATTACAGTGAAGTGATTGCCATAACAGCAGCCATAAAAACACTTTGAGGAAGATATTATCATCTTAATTTTAAAAGTCAGGAAGCCAAAGGAAAATTAAGTGACTTAATGCCTGACCCAGCATCCAAGCTCAGCCTGTCTGACTTCAAAACCTGCCTTCTTTCCACTATACTACACCACACTTACCCTGTCTCAAATTCCTTGGAAAGTGTACAGTTTTGGGGTTTGGCAATTGAAAATATATTTAGATGTTAATCAGCAAGGTCTGGTTTGCTTACTGTAGTACCTGTACACAGAGATACACAAATAGTGTGTAATGAAATGGCACTACTGGCGCATATGTACTTATTATTGTGGAGAAGAGAGACTCCTTAGCAAGGGGAAGAAATATTCATTTTTGCAAAAGGGTTATCTTTTAATTGTCTAAGTCTTTAAAATCAGCAATGCCCAAATGTTGGTCTACAGACCACTGCCAGACTAAGGTAAAGACTGACCAGCCCAAAACAAAAGGAGGAAAAAATGGACAAGGCAGTGATTTTTTTTTTAAAGGTAAAATGCTCCATTTAAAGTCCTGTCCTTTTTTCAGGGATTAGGAATTTTTTGTTATTAAATATGCTTTATTTTATGAAATGAAGGTGATAGGAAATGGGCAGTTGGTCTTGGTTTTATTATTCTTTCTTGGAAAAACAGAACATTTACAAGTCTATGTGTAGCCCCAAAATACATATATTTTTTAAATTACAAGTTAATGACATCCAAAAGTCTGGAGAACCACAGCTTTAAATCAATACAACTTTTGTTGATAACTCCTAAGTCCAACATTATAAACCATACTGTCAAAGGATACATAAGATTTATTAAGAAACTTCCCCTGACCTCAAGAAGCTTATATTCTAATTAGGGAGACAAGACAGACACATAAAACAATTAGATAGCAATACAAGACAGAATATAACAAGTGATTAGATAAAAATTTGACATTTTTATGTATCAAAAGTGTTAAAATGTACATACCCTTTGACCCAGCTATTCCACTTCTAGGAATTTATTCCTAAAGAAACAATCACAGATGCATGGAAAGATGTATGGACAAAGATACTCACTATGATATTATTTATAATGGTAAAAAATTAGAAACAATTTCCATGTCCAATGATAGGGAGATGGTTAAGTAAGTATGCTAAATAAACATACTTAAATATGTTCATATTCCACACACCAAAAAGTATATACAAGAATATTTATCAACATGAGAAAACATTCACAATATATTGCAAACAAAAAATGCAAGTACAAAATAGTACCAGAGTATGATACCATATTAGTAAAGAAAAAGTGCTTGTATAGATTCATGATAAAATACAGGAAGGATAGACATCAAATTTTAATTGTGGTTATCTTTGGGTGGTTATTATGAGTGATTTTTGGATTTTTCTCCTTAATGCTGGTCTTTACTTTCCAAGCTTTCCCACTGAGTAGGCATTACTTTTGGACTGGAAGAAAAATAATATCATATTACTTTATTTTTTTAACTATGTTAAAAAAATACTGTAAAGAAACATACCAAAGTGTTAACAGTGGTTATGATTAGGGTTGAGGATTATCGCCTCTTTTATATTATCCAAAAATTCCATGATACATTTTATAATGTAAAAATATAAACAATTTTTTTTGTTTATAGAGAACAAAAGAATATCACTCGGGGAATAACATTGAAAATTACTGAACCAAAGTTATAATAAAAAATCCTTTTGATGTTTTCTCAGAGCTCTGTCAAACATCTTTGGCCTGTTTCTCTCTCAGCCACCAATATAAGTCTGTCATAGGCACAAGCTAACGTTGACTCTACAGAGGTTATTCATGCAAAGTAGGCACTGACTTCATAACCCACGTTTTCTTCCTTTACCAAAAGATCAGAAACAGAGAGAAACCAGCAACATAGCAAATATATGCCTCTCCAATTTCGTATAGATATATTCCTGGTCTGAAGTTTTGTTCATTGAAGCTTTGATTTTTATATATTCAAACTGCCAATCTTCATTTGCGATTGCTTCTACTCTTGAAAACAAAAACAAAAAACATAATTTCTTCAATATTTTATTTTTTGCTAATGTTTATAATTTTTTAAAAGAAATCTCTATGCCTGGCATGGAGCTCGAACTCAGGACCCGGAGATCAAGAGTCACATGCTCTACCAACTGAGCCAGCCAGGCACCCCTATTTTTTTTGGCTAACTTTTATTTTTTTTCCTTTCAATTAAATTTATTTCATTATAAATACGACACAGGCATTGACTGAAACAGGGTGGTAGGCTGAGCATACTCCCCTTTCCCCAAAGCCTGGCCAATAACACAAAAGCCATTTTTTTAAAATCCATAATCAAAAGAAAGCAAGAAATGTTTTGTTGGACTAACACTATGAGGAGTCGTATGAAAAACACGGTCTTCTACATCCAGAGCATGCGGTCAGAGCAGCCCTTGCAGTAAAATAAGCCCAGAGGTGGGAAACAGCAGGAAGAACTGAAACAACTTACAGAATTTCCAGGTTGGGGGTAGAACAGAAGTTACAAAGCAAATCAACCTCTCCCCCTTTTACTTCTTTGGGTCAAGCATTACAGAACAGAGGTATTCCCAGATGGGAATAGTGGCATCAAACAACACAGGTGTCACTCACCTAGTAGGAATAATGAGTATAAACACTGGATCAGAGAGATAAGACAGAACCCTGGATGGATATTAACTCCCAAGTAGAAGAGGGGACACTTGTACAAAGAAGACTGGCAATGGTACACTCCATCCCATTCCATCTTTACCCACAATCAGTGGAGACCTGCTGCAGTAACAGATGTAACATTTACAGGGAGGCTAACAAGGACTCTTAAATAAAGATAAATGAGTACAAAACCAAGACTCAAACATGAAAAAGAGGCATGAGTGACAAACAGAAGAACTCACACCCGAAGAAAAGAGAGTTGACAGGTTAAATAGGGTAAGATCTTAGATCAAGTATAATTAATATCCTCAGAGATATGCAAGATAATAATACATTTATTTTAAAAAGAAATCAATTGGAACCCTCGGAAATTACATTTTGATCATTGAACTAAAAAACCGAAGAACTGAAGAGATATAGCTAATGAACAAACTAAATTAGTACAGTGCAAGATGGAGCCAAGAAATTCACCAGAATACAGTACAGAAGGAAAAAGAAGTAGAAAGTATTTCACAGAGCTAAGATATAAAAGAATTAAGCAATCTCAACCAAAATTCCAACTGCCTTTTTTCCAGAAATGGACAAGCTAATCATAAACTTCATATGGAAATTCAAGGAACCCAGAAAACCAAAGCAATCTTGAAAAATAACTAAATTGGAAGACTTACACTTTCTGACTTCAAAACTTACTACAAAGATACAGTATTCAAAACAGTTTAGTACTGGCATAAGGAAGGACACATAGATCAGCAGAATAGAACTGAGAGTCCACAAGTAAATCCAAACATCTATGGTCAATTGCCTTTTGACAAAGGTGACAAGACTACTCAATGGGGAAGAACAGTCTTTTCAACAGATGGTCCAAATTCTGTATCTACTCAAACTCTCAATTGCGAGAGTGAAATTAAGACATTTTTTAATGTACAAGGACATGAAAACTTTGCTTCCCTCAGACTTCTGGTGAAAGAATTAATCAAAGAAATACACTTGGAGCTAAAAAAATAAAAATTAATCCAGAAATGATAAACAAAGTACAAGAAAAGGGTAAGGAGAGAAACCAGTAAGGCCTTGAAGTTAAGTGCTGATTGGGAAAAGAACGAAACACAAGTTTACTAATATTCAAAACTACAATCTCAGATGATATTGGCAGGAATAATTGTGAGGGTAAGAAGGGGGTTGAGAGAAGGGAAAGCAGAAGAATGATAAAGTCTTTGCCCTGTTCAGAAGAAAGAAATATAAAGTGATTAATACAGATATTGACAGAAAAATACAAATTTAGGCACTGTGCAAAAAATTTAAGAGCACTAGATGGTTTCACTCCAAACACTGAAGGAAGATATAATGCTTCTCTTACACAAATGCTTTCAGAGAATAGAGGAACTCATTTATGAGACTAAAAGAACCTTGATATCAAAATCTGATAAAGACATTAAAAATAACAACAGGTCAACATCCCTTATAAACAGGCACAAAAATTCCAAACAAAATGTTAACAAATAAAATAAAAGTTATATAAAAACGATAATACACCATGATCAAGTGAAACTGATTCCAAGAATGTAAGACGGATTAAACATTAAGAAATCAGTATAATTCACCACATTAACAGAATAAGGAGAAAAACCGTATGATCATCTTAGAAAAAGCATTTGATAAAATTCAACACCCAGAAAACTGGAAAAAAAGAAACTTATGCTCACACAAAAACCTGTACACAAATGTTCACAGTAGCTTCATCAATAATAGCCCAAATCTGGAAACAACCTTCCAATGAATGAGTGGTTTAACTGTGGTATACCCATACCATGGCATAATGTTCAATATCAATGAGCTACTGATCTGTGTAACAACTTGGATGGCTCCCAAGGGAATTGTGCTGAATGAAAAAGGTCAATGCCAAAAGGTTATATATTGTAGGATTCCATTTAGATAACATTCTTGAAGTGACAAAATTATAGAAACGGAAAACAGATTAGTGGTTGCCAGAGGTTTACCAGGGGAAGTGGCTGTGGCTATAAAAGGATAACACGAGGAGGTATTGCAATGGATCTGTTCTATATCTTGACTAGGTGGTCACACAAATCTACAAACGTGACAAAATTGCCTAGAACTCAGTACAAACATACATACAAATGAATGCATGTAAAACTAATGAAATCAAAGTAAGGTCAGTGGGTGGTATCAATGTCAACTTCCTGGTTGTGTTATTATACAATAGTAACAAGATGTCATTATTTGGGGAAACTAGATGAAAGGTATATGGAGCATTCTGTATTATTTCTTACAACTGCATGTGAGTCTACAATATCTCAAAGTAAAAAGTATTAAAAAATTTTAAAATATGAAAAAAACTGTGTTGATATGGGACAGATTGCATGCAAAATTATATGCCTGAAACAATTACGAATATTTTAACAAATAGAATTATTTAACATGATCTAAAAATTCTGATTTAGGTGGCTATACCACATGGTATGGTTTAATGCTTTATATAATTCAGTGTCATTTCAAAAGAGAAGCAAATTAATACTGTATTCAGAATCAATGCACAGGGGTGACTGGGTGGCTCAGTCAGTTAGGTGTCTGCCTTCGGATTGGGTCATAATCCCAGGGTCTTGGGATCGAGCCCCACCTCGGGCTCCCTGCTCAGCAGGAAACCTGCTTCTCCCTCTCCCTCTGCTGCTCTCCCTGCTTGTGCTTTCTCCCTCTCAAATAAATAAATAAAATTTTACTAAAAAAAAAAAAAAAGAATCAATGCAGTTGTGTAGATTGCTTACTTCACAAGAGCTCCAGGCCAAGTGGCTAAGTGGGGCTAAAATCCAGTCTGCACTCTACTCCCCAATGCACCCAAAGGACATGTTTATCCAGAAGAGCCATTTTTTATTTATTTATTTTTAAGATTTTTTTTAAAAAAGATTTTATTTATTTATTTAACAGAGAGAGACAGCCAGCGAGAGAGGGAACACAAGCAGGGGGAGGGAGAGGAAGAAGCAGGCCCCTANAGATTGCTTACTTCACAAGAGCTCCAGGCCAAGTGGCCAAGTGGGGCTAAAATCCAGCCTGCACTCTACTCCCCCAATGCACCCAAAGGACTTATGTTTACCCAGAAGAGCCATTTTTTATTTATTTATTTTTAAGATTTTTTTAAAAAAAGATTTTATTTATTTATTTAACAGAGAGAGACAGCCAGCGAGAGAGGGAACACAAGCAGGGGGAGTGGGAGAGGAAGAAGCAGGCCCCTAGCGGAGGGAGGAGCCTGATGTGGGGTTCGATCCCAGAACGCTGGGATCAGGCCCTGAGCTGAAGGCAGACGCTTAACGACTGCGCCACCCAGGCGCCCCATTTTTAAGATTTAAAACAAAATTTTTTTTAAGTAATCTCTACAGCCAATGTGAGACTTGAACTTACAACCCCAAGATCAAGAATCACATGCTCTACTGACTAAGCCAGCCAGGCATGCCTGGAAGAGGCATTTTTAAATAATTTGCACAATGGCACACTTTGGGTTAATGGTGACCCACTTGTTAACTAAATCACTTTCTTTGACACTTAGAATTATTGAGTATCTATTTCTAGCACTTAAATACACTCATCTTTAAGTTTCTGCCTTTTGCCTTTCAAAGCAAGAAGATCTGAACCGATATCTTAGTTCTGTTGTGTTGGTTGAATATAGAGTATTCTTTAGGAGGCCTCGGTTCTGTCTCAAATCCTTTTTGAAACAAAGTGCTATATAAATCAATACAAACCAAAATATAAATTACAGTGCTATATTGTACTGTGTTATGGCCTAATTAGTTAATCATAGCATTATATATATGTGTGTGTGTGTGTGTGTGTGTATAAAAACAACTGCATTCCCTTAATTACAATACTGTTCCAAGAACTCATCTAACCCTCATCACAACTCTATGAGATAGATAATATTATGACTCCCGCTTCATAGATGAGGAAACCAAGACACGGAGAGATTAAGTAATTTTCTCAAGGTCCCTTAGCTAAGCAAATGAAAAATCTGGGATTCAAACCCATACAGTTCAGATCCAAATCACTCTTTAAATATTTTTTTAAGTTTTATTATTTAAGTAATTTTTTTTTAAAGATTTTATTTATTTATTCGACAGAGATAGAGACAGCCAGCGAGAGAGGGAACACAAGCAGGGGGAGTGGGAGAGGAAGAAGCAGGCTCATAGCAAAGGAGCCTGATGTGGGGCCGGATCCCATAACGCCGGGATCACGCCCTGAGCCGAAGGCAGACGCCCAACCGCTGTGCCACCCAGGCACCCCTATTTAAGTAATCTTTACACCCAATGTGGGGCCCAAACTCACGACCCTGAGATCAAGTGTCGAATAGCTTCCAACTGAGCCAGCCAGGTGCCCCTAGTTCGAAATCATTCTTAACCACTCTATTATTTAAGTAATCTTTACACCCAATGTGGGGCCCAAACTCACGACCCTGAGATCAAGTGTCGAATAGCTTCCAACTGAGCCAGCCAGGTGCCCCTAGTTCGAAATCATTCTTAACCACTCTATATTAATGCTCTCAGTCATAATTCAATTCAATACCTGAGAAATGTGTTTAATAGAGGCACTTGATAAATACTTGTTGAATGAATGAATGAATGAATATTAAGGCAATGATTCTCAGCTAAAGGTACATTCTCCCAAAACCCCAAAGAAATTGCTCTCCTCTCCCAAGACTCAGGTATTCTCTCCCATTATACCATCATATTGCCACCTTATTAAAGTAAAAACTACAGTAAGTCACTTTAATGACTGAACTAACTAGTATTTCCCATCTCTTAGGTTTTTAGGAGTCAAAATGGTTACATATGAAACTGTATGAAACAAGCAGTCTGATTCTTTTAAGGGTGTGAACAGCTATTTTTTTACTTACTGGCTTAAAATATATTTTTTTAAAGATTTATTTATTTATTTATTTGAGAGGGAGAGAGATCGAGCACAAGTGGGAAGAGCAGAGGGAGGGAGAGAATCTCAAGCAGACTCCCCACTAAGCATGGAGCCGAGGAAGGGCTCAATCCCTGGACCGTGAGATCATGACCTGAGCTGAAACCAAGAGTCGGACCCTTATTGGACTGTGCCACCCAGGTGCCCCAGGGGAGTTGTAATATTTAGGCAAAAGCAGCTATATGTCCCCCAGATATCAGATATGTTGTACTGCCTGTCTTTAACTACACCATTTACTTATCTATTTATCCAAAACATTCTTTTTTTCTAAGATTTTTTAAAAGTTTTATTTATTTAAGAAATCCTACACCCAACATGGGGCCTGAACTCTGGACCCCAAGATTAAGAGTCACACGTTCTACTCATTGAGCCAGCCAGGCGCCCCTTTTTATTTAAAACATTGTTTTCATATATATCTCTGTTTATAAACCAACACTAAGAGAGGAATAAATGTTAAGTGAATGAAAATGCTGGTTCTTGCCATCTCTGTTGCTAACCATTTCTGTTGTTTATTAAAACACGTTCATTTTCCCTGCCGCACTTCATTTTTCTGTTTTCTTTCTCATTAGTCTCTTGTCTCTCCTGACTTTACTCCTCTGACATTTGTAGCAAAAAGTATGCCTATCATATATACATAGACTTCTATAAAAGTGAAGTAATCATAGCACATTGAGAGACATCTTCAAATCTTAAGAGGCTCTTTGTCATTTGGTTTACATTATTAGTTATTCAAGTATTACTTTACTGAAGAAAAAAAAAGCCTTGCTGGTTGAGGAGTTTTGTCTTTGGGGAAGGGGAGTAGGTATAGGGGTTGTACTAGGCTCAAACTGTTCCAAAAGCTAGATGGGATATTGAAACCAGTGTTCATAAATGACTGAATGCTAAGCCACACATCCATCCTTAGGATTCGTAAAAACAGAATAGGCTAAAAATTTTACAGACTAAAAGTTAATAAAAAAGCACAATTCATAAACCTGTGTTAGATCAAAATATTAAATCTAACAAAAAAAAATCTTGGGAACACTTCTGATTTATTTGCACCACCACATTCTTAATGTTTATGAATGGCTGCCAAGACTTTGAAATACATTTTTAAATAAAAACCTCACCCTTCTGGATCAGCTTAATCTTTTGATAGAAAGAATTAACTATAAATATACCATAAACTGTATGTATACGAGATGGTCTCTAAAGCTCTAAAAATTCTACAACTCTCAATGGAATCAGAAATGCTCCAAGAATCTCGGAAATAACCTAGAGCAATAGTTCTTGAGATGCTGGACTAGCTGGCTCATTGCAAACTTATTAAAAACAATAAGAATAAAAACAAAACCAAAAAGCCGATTACCAGGCCCATCCAGGTAGGTCTGGCATATTAATTTTGGTGGGAAATGAGGTTCTATTGAGACTAATAAAAATTACTGGCTCTCTTCCCAGAAAAATGCACATTTTTACTCACAATTTTACATATGACATAATTCCCTAAAGACCAGCCACAGACTCCAGGTTAAATTGTAAACTCCAGGTTAAAAAGTAAAAAAGAATTCAGACACAGAATGTTATAAATGTTTTCCAAAGGGTGGTTAAATGCAAGAAGGAATAGATTTATTCCATATTCCAGAAGAAGACAGAACTGGGAAAAAGTCATAGAATTTGCAACTGAATATAAGGCAAGTCTTTGTAACAATTAGAGTCAACAAATAATCTGACAGCTTTCTCCACAACAAAATGGGCAGTCCATTAATCTAAGAGGTCAAAATAAGTAGACCTCTTTAAAATAGAGATGAGGGGCGCCTGGGTGGCACAGCGGTTGAGCGTCTGCCTTCGGCTCAGGGCGTGATCCTGGCGTTATGGGATCGAGCCCCATCAGGCTCCTCCGCTATGAGCCTGCTTCTTCCTCTCCCACTCCCCCTGCTTGTGTTCCCTCTCTCGCTGGCTGTCTCTATCTCTGTCGAATAAATAAATAAAATCTTAAAAAAATAACATAAAATAAAATAAAATAAAATAGAGATGAAGGGGCGCCTGGCTGGCTCAGTTGATAGAGCGCAACTCTTAATCTTGGGGTCTTGAGTTCAAGCTCCACATCGTACATAGAGTTTACTTTTTAAAAAACCCCAAAACATTAAAATAGAGGTTTTTTAAAAAGATTAGAG
This sequence comes from Ailuropoda melanoleuca, assembly GCF_002007445.2. Taxonomy (NCBI): domain Eukaryota; kingdom Metazoa; phylum Chordata; class Mammalia; order Carnivora; family Ursidae; genus Ailuropoda; species Ailuropoda melanoleuca. Next base: position 190,635,108 of record NC_048218.1, on the reverse strand, counting down.
CTATTGTGGGAAGCATTCCCACATTGGATAGAAGATAGTGTAACTTCTAAGGTCTTTTTCAATTTTAATTTTTTATGGTTCTAAAAAGTTTTAGAAGGGGGGAAAAAGGAAAAAAATTAAAAGTTGATTTAAAAAAATTTTTTTTTTTTTACTGCTTATAAGACATTTTCTGTGTTTAAGACTAAAAAAAACCAAACAACTGCCTGCACTGGTACTCTGTGTATCTGTGTCAATGCACCTGCCTCAAAATGTAAACCATAGCCACAGGGTCTGTTTTTCCTAATTTAATATCACCTTTTTTTATCTCCAGCAAAACTTTGTTTTAAAAAAAATGAGCTGAGGGGTGCCTGGGTGGCTCAGTCGTTAAGCATCTGCATTTGGCTCAGGGCGTGATCCCAGGGTCCTGGGATCGAGCCCCGCATCAGGCTCCTCTGCTGGGGGCCTGCTTCTTCCTCTCCCACTCCCCCTGCTTGTGTTTCCTCTCTTGCTGGCTGTCTCTCGCTCTGTCAAATAAATAAAATCTTAAAAAAAGAAAGAGCTGAAACCAATATTGAAATGTATGTCAACTAGAATGTAAATTAAATAATTAATTAAAAAATAAAAATAATGGTATGACATATATCCTAGAACCCTAGAAAATAATCAGTTTCTTTACTAACAACTAAATATTTGAACCCTAATATACTAAAATAAAAATGTATAGTAATAACCCACTTAGGAGTCAGAGTACATGACTTGGTCTTTCCTGTTTCTGGATTTCCTGCTCTCTAATGAGTACCCAGAGAATGATCTCTCTCCCTCAAAAACATCCTTGAGAAAGAGAGAGAAAGACTATATATCTGTTGAGTGTAGATACGAGAGGCTAAATATGAAAAACAGATTTGTGTTTAATCAATACATTGTGACAATGCCTGATGAACTAAAATTTTGCAACCTACCTCCTTTAAGGACCACCAAAGATGGGTAGCTCTTTAGAAACACAGAACCCTCCCAATTTCTGCAAGTGCAACTGAGAAACCAAGCAGAAGGAAATTCACAAATTCTATAGTTAAATAATTCTATCCAGAAACACCCTTTATTACTTTGCTACTGATTCTGTTCCCTGATTAAAATTAGAAAAGTAATGAATTTTGAAGTGAAGACACGACTGTTCTTTATGAACTTACTTTTTCTCTCGGGTCACCATTTTCTGTTGGCAAATGCAGTGTGTTCAAACAAAATACCTAGACTTGACCAAAGGCAATAAAAGCTTGTGTTGGACCAATTCTAGCAAAAAGCAACAAAATAGTCACCAAATAACAAATTTTTAATGTCTGCTATCTAATTTAAAACTACTTTTAGGGGCGCCTGGGAGGCTCAGTCAGTTGGGTGTCCGACTTTTGATTTCAGCTCCAATCATGACCTCAGGGTTCTGAGATCAAGTTCTGTGTTGGGCTCCATGCTCAGCGTGGAGCCTGCTTAGGATTCTCCCTTTCCTTCTCCCTGGGCCCCTCCCTGCTCGCACACACTGTCTCTCTCTCTGTCGCTCTCTCTAATAAATAATTTTTTTAAACCTGTTTTTATAACTTCAACATTGAAAATCAAGCTATTTTGAAACACTGGGAACAATCCTATTGTGTAACAAGCAGAGAGCCAATAAGAAAAACTTAAATGCAAAAGTAAAAAATATCAGATATTAATACTGCAAAAGTAGACATGACTGCCAGTAAGATACATGCATGAAGCATTATATGGAAAAATAACAGCATTCCAAAAAATAAAACAAAATCCTATTCTTTACTCAGAAATAAAAATTTCAAAAGACACCATTTCACAAAAACATTTGCATTGTAGCATTTTTTCCATAAATGCACAGCAAAGTTTCATACTTAAAATCAAAACTGAGCATAAAAAATTAGCTTTAGAAAGTTATTTTTCTTGGGGCGCCTGGGTGGCGGAGTCATTAAGCATCTGCCTTTGGCTCAGGGCGTGATCCCAGCGTTCTGGGATCAAGCCCCATGTCAGGCTCCTCCGCTGGGAGCCTGCTTCTTCCTCTCCCACTCCCCCTGCTTCTGTTCCCTCTCTCACTGGCTGTCTCTGTCATGTCAAATAAATAAATAAAATCTTTTTAAAAAAAAAGTTATTTTTCTTGCCAAAGGGTTTTCTCAACGTTTAGTTTTGTATATGCATGTGTATTTAAAGCTAAATATGTTACCTCTTTCTAAAGTACCCCGTTTGGAATGCACATTAGAACTTCCATATTCCTGGGGCACCTGGGTGGCTTAGTCTTGGTTTTGGCTCAGGTCATGATTTCAGAGTCCTGGGATCAAGCCCCACATTGGGTTCTGCACTCAGTGGGGAGTCTGTTTGCGGTTCTCTCTCCTTCTCCCTCTGCCTCTCCCCCTGCTCTCTTTCTCGAAAATAAAATCTTAAAAAAAAAAAAAGACAGACATTCCATATTCGTGCATGAGGCTTGTATGTTTGTGTGTGTTTTAAGGAATTTGTCTTATGTGACACCAAGATGCTTGTGGTTGACATTTTTTTGATCAATTACACATCTGATTCAAATTAACTGAGTTGACAGTTTGTTGATGAAACCATATGGCAGGAGCTACTGTGGGTAAAAAGGGAAGTAAAGAAAAAGCTCCAAGCTTCAAGCTCCGTTCAACTCCAAAGAATATTTGTCTCATTTTTTTACTAGTCATCATACTTCTAATTTCACTATCTAGTTTTATAGACAACTCAGTGCCAGTATCTTAGATAAAGCTTGGAGTAAATTCACTGACAGTGTAGCCAGTATGAAGAGGAAGAGCATGAGATCAGGCTGAATTCTAAATGCAGCAGGAAGCCACTGAAGGATTTTGATCTGGAAGGAACATCCTAAAAAACCACAGTTGTGCTTTAGAAAGATTAATCTTCTATCTCTGTCAAATAAATAAATAAAATCTTTAAAAAAAAAAAGAAAGAAAGATTAATCTTGTTTCAGTATACAGAATAGAATAGGAGAAGACAACTAGAAATGACAAAAACATTATTAGTGATGTTCAGGTTAAGGCAGTAAAGGCCTGAATTACATTAGTAACACAAAGAACTGGGAAGGACAGGCAGCAGAGAACACAGCACAGGGTTACGAGCATGGACTTTATAACCACACTGCTTGTTTCAAATCCTGGCTCTGTCCCTTGCTAGCTAATGGCCTTAGACAAGACTTTCAACTCTGGGCCTTAGCTTCCTTCTCTGTGAAAGGGAACAATAACAGTACTTACTCCTCTCTGGGTTATGTTTATAAAAGTTCCTAGCTAATAATATTAGTATGGGGATAAAGACTCACAGACAAGCTGGATGGGAAAGTTGAGTAAAATAAAGGGATAAATGTGAGTTTTTAGTTCTGTAACTTGAAGAAAACTTTAAAAACAGACATTAAATGGACAAGTTGGCAATATTTATCACTAGGCATTGCGGCAGCGTTTTCAAAAAGACCAGGAACAATCTAAATATCTATTGCACGGATTATTGTACATCCTTATAACACAACACTTTCAGCCATGAAGAAGAATCAGATCAATCTAAATATGGTAATACAGAACTATCCCCAAGATATATTTTTAGTCAAAAAAAAAGGATAGGTGCAGAAGAATACTTTATGTTGTACTCTAATTGCTCAAAAATAAAGATAACATGTATCTATATGCATACATATGCAAACTCTATTTCTGGAAAGATACACTAGAAATACTAACAGATGATACCTCGGGGGAGAGTCTAGAGAAGTAGGGATCCAGGGCAGAAGGGAGACTTTTGTCTCCTTTGTATACTATTTGTTTTTACCAAATTTATGTAGTGTTATTTACTGTAAAAATTCATGAAAAAATATGAGGGGATAGGATGGGATGAGTTCAATAACAGGAAACTATATTTGCATATTTAGCTGAGCATTAACTTTTATATGTTCGAAAAGCTTGCCCAGTATAGATAACTAGTAATGATCTAATGATCTGAGGGTTCAAAACCACTCAAGACTTCTTTTAAAAAGGCCTTAAAAATAGTTGAGAGAAAAAAAATGAAGTGAACCTTAAAAAATATAGAAGCTATTAGAAATTAGGCTGCATTTCAAAATTCTAAATTTATATGTCAATTTGTGATATGAAACAGTATTTTTTCCCGTGTTATAAATAGTTAACAGGTCCCTAAGCCAGCCCACAAAAGCCTACTTTGCCAACAATGATAACTATAGTACTGTAATAATAGTATTACAGAGTCCACGATTTTAGAGCCTTGGACAAGGTGACCTCTCCTTCCTTCTTGAAACACTCTCTTCTCTTGGCTTCTGTGAAATCAAGCCGTCCCAGTTTTCCTCTTATTTTACTGACCTTCTCTCCTTGTTTCTCCTTTCCTTCTCACCTTCAAGTTGTAGTCTTTTGTCCTTATTTCTCTTTAATCCTCCTTGGTCATCTCATCCAGCCCAGAGGCTTTTAAATACCATCTGTATGCTAGTAATTCCAAAATGTCTATTCTGAGCCTCTACCTCTCCCTTGAGTTAGATTTATATATGAAGACCCGCCTACCCTATATCCTCCACTTATAGGTCCAATAGGCAACTCATTCTTGACATAGTCAAAACAGAACCCCCACAATCCTGCTCCTTCCAGTATATTCCATCTCATTTAATGACACCATCATCCATCCAGTTGCTCAAGACAAAACCGTATCAATCATCTTGAGTCTTCTCTTTCCTTCATACCTCACAGTAAACCCTGTTAATACTACCTTCAAAATACATCTCATATTCAATCACTTCTCCCTGCCTAGACCACTGTACCCTAGTTCAAGCTGCCATCATCCTGAGGAGACTACTACAAGTCTTCTAAATGGCTTTTATACTTCACTTTTTACCAATTCCCACACCATTCTTCACCCAGCAGCTACAGAGAGCTTTAAAAATTGTAAGTCACTGGTGCACTTGGGTGGCTCAGCTGGTTTAGTGTCCCACTCTTGATTTCAGCTCGGGTCATGATCTCAGGGTCATGAGATGAGCCCCATGTTGGGCTTCCAGACTTAGTGGGGAGTCTGCTTGAGATTCTTTCCCTCTGCCCCTCCCCCCACTTGTGTGCATGCATGCGCTCCCTCTCAAGTAAATAAATAAATCTTTAAAAAAATGTAAATCGCTGACTTATTTTGCTTAGCCTAATACTCTCCAGCTCCAACCCTGTTGTTGCAAATGCCAAGATTTCATTCTTTTTTATGGCTGAGTAATATTCCAGTGTCTGTGTGTACATGAGCGCACACACACACGCTCATTTCCTCTAAATGTTCTTCAGTTGATGGACACTGGGCTGTTAAGTCAGTCAGAAAAATGATTTCACTCATATGTGGAATTTAAGAAACAAAACAAATAAGCAAAGGGGGAAAAAAAGAGAAAGGCAAACCAAGAACAGACTCAACTATAGAGAACAAACGGATGGTTACCAGAGGAGAGGTGGGTGGGGGGATGGGTGAAATAGGGGTTGGGGATTAAGGAAGGCACTTGTGATGAGCACTGGGTGATGTATGGAATTGCTGAATCACCTGAAACTAATATACTGTATGTTAACTAACTGGAATTTAAATAAAAACATCTTAAAAATGTAAATAACATCATATTACTCTCCTGCTTAAAAGTGTCCAATAGATCCCCTTCACCTTTAGAATAAAGAAAGGTCACAAATTCAGTTTTAGACATGCTGAACATGAGGGGTATAAGGCATGCAGGCAGAGACATGAAGAAAGCAAGTATATGGCCCTCAAGAAAGATTTGGGTAGAAGTTACAAGTGGCCCTACTTACTGGCATATGGATAGAAATGAAAACCAAGGATTTGGAAGAGAATACTTGAAATTTAAGTGGAAATAAAGAAGGGTGGAGGTATAGGATCAAGACTTGAGAACTCACATTAAGGCCTGGTAGAAAAGGAAGAGCTGACAAAGAAGACTAAGTATGAGAGGCCAGACTCATAAAAAGAAAACCAGACCTAATACCTGGGAAGCTGAGGGAAAAGGATGTTTTAAAATGAAGAGACAGGTACCTGGGTGGCTCAGCCAGTTAAGCAGCTGACTCTTGGTTTCGGCTCAGGTTATGATCTCAGGATCATAGGATCGAGCCCCGTGTAGGGCTCCCTGCTCAGCAGGGAGTCTGCTTCTCTCCCTCTCTCTCTCCCTTTGCCCCTCCCCCTGCTCACATGCTTGCTCTCTCTCAAATAAATAAATAAATAAATAAATCTTAAAAAAATAAAATGAAGCGAGAATAAGAGGGAGACTGAAAAACATCCATTCGATTTGACAACACATATGTCATTTGTGACATTAGCAAAACCAACTTCAAAGATATGATGGGGAGATATGGTGATGAAGACAGCAACTCTAGTCAATGCTTTCACAAACTTGGCTGTAAAAGGAAAAGGAGAGATTAGAAGAGATAAAACTTAAAGCTCAAAATGCTATAAGAATGATATGATGGAAAGAAAAAGGTTGAAGACACAGGACAGAGAAGTGATAATAATGTAAATTTTCTGAATAGGCAGGAGGGGATAGAATAAAGGCACAGGTGGAAGAATGCTACAACTATTTTTGATAATATTCAACATAAAAGTGTACTTGGAAGAAAAGAATATTTAGAAAAGCCATACAAAAACTGTATGAGCTGGGGTGCCTGGGTGGCTCAGGCGGTTAAGCATCTGCCTTCAGGTCAGGTCATGATCCCAGGGTCCTGGGATCAAGCCCCGCATTGGGCTCCCTGCTCAGTGGAGAATCTGCTTCTCACTCTCCCCCTGCCTCTCCCACCCCCAACCTGTGCCCATGTGCACCCTCTCTCTCTCTAATAAATAAAATCTTTAAAAAAATTGTATGTGCTAAATTCCTTAGTAAAAAAAAAAAAGCATTTAGTCTATGTAATGTAAAATAACTCTCTTGCATGAAGAACCATAGACACTGATAATTACTCATTCAATAAACACTTACTAAAAGCCTACTAAAAGCTGGACAGTGCTCTAAGTCTCTGTAGAATATGAGAAAGAACAAGACATTATTTTTGTCTTTAAGGAACCCACACTTAGTAAGCAGTTAAGTTGAGAAACAACTGCAATTCAGCACACATAAGTCCTGTGATCCTTTGTATACATATACAAAGGAAGGTGGTGGCACAAAGAGGCATGAGCGCATAGGCTTTGAAGTCCAACAGACTAGTCTGAATCCGAACTCTGACATTTATTAGCTATACAACTTTGCACAAGCTATGCACTTTCTCACTAAGCCTCAGTTCCCCGTCAGAGAAGAGGATGCAGAAGTTACTTACCTCACAAGGTTATGAGAAGTAAGTTAATGGTTGTAAAACACCTTGAACAGGGCCAGATACACTGTAACTACTCCGTACAAGTAACCTATTTGTACTGAAAAATAGAATTTTTAAAAAGCTGTATAAAGTATACTTGAGTGGGTCTTAGAACACAATTAGGGGAATGGAACTCTAGGAAGAAGAAATGGTATGTACGGAATCATGACACAGTATAGGATTGCAGTAAATTACAAGTTTTTTCTTTTAAATCTCTCTCTCCACCCTATTCTAAGAATTTAAGTTACTAACCACAAATACTTCTATACAGCTGAAATATAAAATGAAAGAAACCCATGGTAAAGTTGGAGAGGTAAAAAGGGACAAACAGAAGAATTAAGGTAAAGAGGAGAAAACTGTGACCGGCTGGATAAGGAATGAGCAAACGGAAGGAATCTACTGTGATTCTCAGGTTTCCAACTTGAATCACTAAACTGATGATTAGCCATGAAACTAGTCAGGATAAGGAGCAAAAAGGAAGAACAGGTTTGACAGGAAAGATGATGAAATTATTTTTGGACATGCTGAATTTAAGATACTCTTCAGTAACTTGGGTGGTAATGTCTAGTAGCCACTGGCAAATAGACCAGGAAAATAGGTCTGGGTTGGAGACAGATTTAGGCATTGTTGGGAGATTAATAACATCACCCAGGGAAAATATAAGAGTAGGAAGAGAAAACAAATAAAGAAGCATATCTTCTCAGATACTAATATTAAGGGGCAAATAAAGGAAAACTAATGAGAAGTTCAAGAGCTAAAAAGATAACTAAGAGCTCTTCAGGAACAGAGACTTTGTCTAATTATTATGTATTCCTAGGCTCCAGTACAGGAGGGAGTCAAAATAAAAATCTAGAGAAGTTGGGTAGGATGAAAACTAAGAGATATCTAATGGATTTAGCAATTAGGAAGTTATTACCTTAACAAGTGCACTTGAGTGGAATGAAGGAGGCAGAAGTTAGACTGCAACAGATTGAAAAGGAAAAAAAAGACATTAAATAAGAGTCTATTCTTTCTGAAAGCTTGGCTGTGAATGAGAGAAATAAAACAGGATACATCAGCTAGAAGAAAACTAGAAGGTTATTAATATAATAATTTTAGGAGAAACAGATTCTTCCTGATAAAATAAGAGAAAATATAAATGAGTGTTTATGAGTAAAACATTTAAATATACAGCAGTTTTAACAGAATCCCAAGTTGCTGCTAGTCCTACGTAATTACTTACATAGTATTAAATAAAACATAATTCACTGATAAAGAACTAAAAGGAAAGCAAAATATCAAAATGTTGATATAGTGGTCTTTAAGTAGAATTAGTTCAAGAATTAGTTTCAAGTTCTCACTCAATATTTTCCAAATTTTAATAATGAGTTTGTATTCCTTGTATGGTGGTCGTGGTAGGAAGCAGAAGACAATAAACTGTACCAAAATTAATGGTATTTCAAAGGCAGAAAAGATTTAAGAGATTCTAACTCAAAGAAGATAGACCACAGAAGAGATGAAATATAAGCAGACTGGAAGCAGGAAAGAAACGGAAGGAAAAAATAAAACCAACACAGAAATGAAATCTTAATTGCACATGGCATAAAGGAGTACAAACACTGCTGAAAACATAGTAAAGGACATGGACAACAGTACTGAGAAAGGCAAGCAAGATATAAATGAACTCTGAAAACCATAAAACATTGTCAAAAGAATTAAAGAAGATCATCTCCAAAGGCAAGGAAAACAAGAGTAAAAATGAACTACTGGGACTTCATCAAGATAAAAGGCTTCTGCACAGCAAAGGAAACAGTCAACAAAACCAAAAGACAACCAACAGAATGGGAGAAGATGTTTGCAAATGACATTTCAGATGAAGGGCTAGTATCTAAAATCTATAAAGAACTTATCAAACTTAACATCCAAAGAACAAATAATCCAATCAAGAAATGGGCAGAAGTCATGAACAGACATTTCTGCAAAGAAGACATCTCATCTAAATGGCCAAAAGACACATGAAAAAGTGCTCAACATTACTTGGCAACAGGGAAATACAAATCAAAACCACAATAAGATACCACCTCACACCAGTCAGAATGGAAAAAATTAACAAGTCAGTAAACGACAGATGTTGGCTAGGATGCAGAGAAAGGGGAACCCTCCTACACAGTTGGTGGGAATGCAAGCTGGTGCAGCCACTGTGGAAAACAGTATGGAGGTTCCTCAGAAAGTTCAAAATAGAGCTACCCTACGACTCAGCAGTTGCACTACTGGGTATTTACCCCAAAGATACGAATGCAGTGATCTGAAGGGGCACCTGCACCCCAATGTTTATAGTAGCAATGTCCACAATAGCCAAACTACGGAAAGAGTGCAGATGTCCATCGACAGATAAATTGATAAAGAAGATGTGGTGTGTATATACAATGGAATATTATGCAGCCATCAAAAAATGAAATCTTGCCATTTGCAATGACGTGGATGGAACCAGAGGGTATTATGCTAAGTGAAATAATTCAATCAGAGAAAGACAATTATCATATGATCTCATTGATATGTGGAATTTAAGAAACAAGGCAGAGGATCATAGAGGAAAAGAAAAAAAAATGAAACAAGATGAAATCAGAGACGGAGACAAACCATAGAAGACTCAATCTTAGGTTGCTGGAGGGGAAGGAGGGGTGAGGAGAAGGGTAACTGGGTGATGGACATTGGGGAGGGTATGTGTTGTGATGAGCACTGGGTGTTATATAAGACGGATGAATCACAGACCTGTACCCCTGAAGCAAATAATACATTATATGTTAATTAATTGAATTTAAATTTTAAAAACTTTTTTTTTTTTAAAGATTTTTTATTTATTTATTCAACAGAGATAGAGACAGCCAGCGAGAGAAGGAACACAAGCAGGGGGAGAGGGAGAGGAAGAAGCAGGCTCATAGCAGAGGAGCCTGATGTGGGGCTCGATCCCACAACGCCGGAATCACGCCCTGAGCCGAAGGCAGACGCTTAACCGCTGTGCCACCCAGGCGCCCCTAAAAACTTTTTTAAAAATTTACATGAAAAATTAAAGAAGATCTAAATAAATGAAAAACATCCCATGTTCAGGGATTGTTAAGACTTAAGATGGTAATACTTCCCAAAATGGTGTACAGATTCAACACAAATCCCTATGAGAATCTCTTGAGTTCATACAAATTGACAGATTCTCAAATTTATATGGAATTGCAAGGGACCTAAAATAGCCAAACAATCCCGGAAAAGAATAAAGTAGGAGGACTCACACTTTCTGATTTCAAAACTTGCTACAAAGTAACAGTACGGAAGGCAGTGTGGTACTGGCACACAGATAGACATACAGATCAAGAGAATAGACCGGAGAGTCCAGAAGTGAACCTGAATATTTATGGTCAACTGATTTTTGACAAGAATGCCAAGACTATTCCACGGAGAAAGAACAGTCTTTCCAACCAATGGACCTGGGAAAATAGGGCAGCCAGCTGAGATAACCCTTATCCCACACCAAACATAAAAACTTACTTAAAAAGAATCAAAGACATAAACGTAAAAGTGAAACTATAAAACTCTTAGGAAAAAAAAACCACAGGGGTAAGTTTTTATGACCTTGGATTTGGCAAAAATTTTAGATATGATAAACTGGACTTCAAAATTTAAAACTTTTGTGCTTCAAACGACACAATTAAGAAAGTGAAAAGACAGCACAGAACATGAAAAATACTTGCAAATCATGTATCTTATAAGGAACTTGTATCTAGGATATGTAAAGAGCTCTTAAATTCATTAGTAAAAAGACAACTCAATTAAAAATGGGGGAGGGGCACCTGGCTAGCTCAATCAGTACAGCATGCAATTTTTGATCTCGGGTCCATGAGTTTGCGCCCCACACTGGGTGGAGAGTTTACTTTAAAAAAATATATATATATAAATAAATAAATAAATAAATAAATAAATAAATAAATAAATAAATAAAAAATGGGGCTAAGTAGCTAAAAGACATTTCTCCGAAGAAGACCTACAATTCGTCAACAAGCACATGAAAACATGCTCAACGTCAATTACATCTCAAAGAAGTTGGAAGAGAAACAAAGAAAGCAAGCAAGCAAGCAAGAAAACACTTGACATCATGAGTCATCAGGGAAATGCAAATCAAAAACCAGAATGAGATGCCACCTCATACACACTAGGATGGTTAGAATTAAAAAGTCAGATAGATAGGGGCTCCTCTGCTGGGAGCCTGCTTCTTCCTCTCCCACTCCCCCTGTTTGTGTTCCCTCTCTCGCTGGCTGTCTATCTCTGTCAAATAAATAAATAAAGTCTTTAAAAAAAAAAGTCAGATAGATAATAACAAGTGTTGAAGAGAACATGATGAAATTGGAACCCTCACACTGGTGGTAGGAATGTAAAATTCCAGCCACTTTGGAAAAGTTTGACAGTTCCTCAAACGAATATACATAGGGCACAGAGTTATCATATGACCTAACAATTTCACTCCTAGGTATATACCCAAAAGAAACGGAAACCTATGTTCCCATAGAAATCTCTATGCAATTTATAGCAGCATTATTCTTAAAAGCCAAAAAGTAGAAACAGTCTAAATGTTCATCAATGGATAAATGCATAAACAAAATGTGGTTTATCCATACAATGCAATATTATTTAGCCATAAAAAGGAATGAAGTATTGCTATCTGCCACTTTAACATGGGTGAACTTTGAAAACATTACGCAAAGTAAAAAAAAAGGGCAGTCTCAAAAGACCATATTCTACATAATTCCATTCATATGAGAAAGGCCATAATAGGGAAATCTACAGAGGCAAAAGGTAAAATAGTGGTTACTTAGGGATGAGATGGGGGTGGGGTGGGGAATGGAAGCAAGAGGATAAGGGAATAATAGCTAAAAGATATGGGGTTTCTTTCTGAGGTGATAAAAATGATCTAAAATTGACTGTGGTAATAACTGTACATATCTGATTATAGTAAAAACCACTGGTTTTTAAATGGTGAATTTAAATGGTGAATTGTATGGCACTTGAATTATATCTCAAACTATCAAAAACATAAACGGAAATGTTGAGAAAAAGTTTAAAAGGGTTAACTACTCTTGTACTAAAGAAAATTAAAAAATGGAATTGCAAGATATTAAGAAAATAAATGCAACAGGAAGTCTGCAACCTACAAAATACAACTAAAGCAGTATTCAGAAGAAATTTTTTTTTAAAGATTTTATTTATTTATTTGACAGAGACAGCCAGCGAGAGAGGGAACACAGGCAGCGGGAGTGGGAGAGGAAGAAGCAGACTCCTAGCAGAGAAGCCTGATGTGGGGCTCGATCCCAGAACGCTAGGATCACGCCCTGAGCCGAAGGCAGCCGCTTAATGACTGTGCCACCCAGGCGCCCCCAGAAGAAATTTTTTTTAAATAATTATTTTAAAAGATTTTTATTTATTTATTTATTTTTATTTATTTATTTATTTGAGAGAGAGCGAGAGAGCACAAACGGGGAACTCTGGGATCATGACCTGAGCCAAAGGCAGACGCTTAATCAACTGAGCCACCCAGGTGCCCCCAGGAGAAATCTTATTTTAAACACTTAGAAAGAATGAAAAGAACATTAAGCATTCAACATGAGAAGATAGAAAAACAACCACAAAAATGAACTTAAGAAAAGCTAAACGGGCGCCTGGGTGGCACAGCGGTTAAGCGTCTGTCTTCGGCTCAGGGCGTGATCCTGGCGTTGTGGGATTGAGCCCTGCATCAGGCTCCTCTGCTGTGAGCCTGCTTCTTCCTCTCCCACTCCCCCTGCTTGTGTTCCCTCTCTCGCTGACTATCTCTATCTCTGTCGAATAAATAAAAATAAAATCTTAAAAAAAAAAAAAGAATTCTATAAGAAAAGCTAAACAAAGGATTTAAAACAACGAAAGAAAAAGTAATAAATAAGAAAACGGTAGAACTAATTTAAAAAAATCCAAGAGCTGGTTCTAAAATCCAAGAATCAAGAAAAAAACCCAGGAAATGTTTTTAATCATGAAAGAGTATCTTGCTCAACTGCACACAAAATAATTTTGAAAACTTGGATGAAATGGATTATTTTCTAAAATGATATGTTATCAAAGCTTCCCCCCAAAGAGATACATTGTAAGCAGTCAAATTATCATAAAAGTAGACATAACTGTCAAAGAGATCCTCTTTCCCCAAAACACTCAAGGTCCAAAGATTTCACAGGCAATTTAACCAAACCTTTAACTTCAACGCCATTTAGCCAGAGACAGAAAGAAAACAAACAAAAACAAAGAAAATTTTGAAGTAATTTTTATGAAAGTGGCATAAGCCAACAAAGATAAAACACAGAAAACTGTAATGCAATTTAGCTTATGAGGAGTGATACAAAATTTCTAAATAAAGTTTAGCAAATAGAACTCAGCAGCACATTTAAAATAATAATACACGGTGACAAAGCGAGCTGATTCAGGAATGCAAGGATGGTGTAGTAATAGTAAATCTATTAGTACAATTCATCACAATAGTAGATCAAAGGATTAAAATTACATAATTTCCAAAGAAGCTGAAAAGGCTTTTGACAAAATTTACTCCCACATTTTTTTAAAGATTTCTTTATCTCAGAGATAGCATAGGCAGGAGGGGGAGAGGGAGAGAGAGAATCTCAAGCAGACTTCCTGCTAAGAGTGGAGCAGGATACAGGACTCAATCTAATGACCCTGAGATTAGGACCTCAACCTAAACCAAGAGTCCGACGCTCAAACTGCACCACCCAGGCATCCCAAAATTTACTTCCATATTAAGAAATCTTAATAAAATGGCAATAGTGGACTACTTTAACATGATAAAATATGTACACTTCAATCTAAAGTCAGGTCTAATCTGAACAGGAAAGCACAAAAAACATCCCACTGAAGTCAGGAATAAGAGAAAGATCCACTACTGTCTTACTGTTTAATATTTTTGGAAAGTACTAGCCAAAATAATTTGACAGAAGAAAGAAGTAAGTATAAAAATTGGAAAAGAGATAAAATTATCTTTATTTTGTAATAATGTAATCATTAAACTGCAAAGTCCTAGAAAAACAACTGGGAAACTATCATAGATAGTATTAGAATTCTAAAGGTGGCTAGGCACAACAAGATAAATGATACAATAAAAGTAGAAACTCCATTTACAATAGCAACAAAAAAGATAAAATACCAAGGGCTAAACATAACAAAAAATGTGAAAGGTCTTTATGAAAAAGCATTAAAAAGTTATTGAGAGATGTGAAAGAAGACCTGAACAACAAATGAATATATTCCCTGCTCTTGAACAGAAGTTTGAACCTCAAAAAGACATCAAATATCTCTAAATCAATCTGTAAATATAATGTTCTACCAATAAGAATATTAACAGAATGGGGGAGAGGAGCTAAACAAGCAAGAATATCCAGGAAAACTCTGGGAACTACAGTAAGATAGGACTATACTCAAAGAATGAGGTCATTAAGGTATAAATAGGTGAACTTATCAATGGAACAGAATAAAAGTCCCAGTAAGAACCCCAAATTATATGTAAGAACTTAGTACACCTATAGACAGTATTTCAATACTGTGATAAACTTGGTAGCCACCTGGAAAAATGTTGGATTCCTACCTTAATAGTTTACATAATTTATATTTTGTATAGATAAGTGCATTTAACTTAAAGTTACAAAAGTACCAAGAAAAAGCTTAAGAAATTTCATTTTAATCGGAAATAATAGTTAAACAGGGGAGGACTTTCTTTTGATGCAAAAAGTAAAATCCATAAAAAAACCGATAATTACAACTACAAAAAAATTTTAATTTCTGCTGAAAAAATACACCAGAAACAAAGTCAAAAGCCAAATGACAAACTGTGAAAATATCTGCAACACATATCAAAGACAACTAATTTCCTTAAAACACAGAGTTCCTATAAAAAATATTCAATATCCCAACAGAATAATGAACAAAAAATATAACCAGGTGAATAAAAAAAATATAAGCAAATGTTATAAATAAAGTTAACAAATACAATTCTTATATCCATTGAAAAGATGAGTAAAAATATCTGTTAAATTGGCAATTTAAAAAAAGTTTGATAACCCACTCTATTACCAGGGGTATAGGAGGCCAGCACTCCAACACCAACAGTGAAACATAAACTGGTACAACCTCTATGAAAGCAATTTGACAATATCTATCAAAATTTAAATAGTATACAGCCTTTGACCCAGCAATTGCACTTCTAGGAATTTATCCTAGACAGACTCACTCATATGCAAAAATGTATAGAGGGATATTCATCGTATCATCATTTACATTAGGAAGACCATAAATATTTTAAATGCCCATCCAAACAAAGAAAGGCTACTGTTTCTTTATACATGCAGGCGCGCGCGCGCACACACACACACACACACACACACACACACTAAATTTATCATTTATCATTGGTTGCTTCTTAGGAAAAGAAGCCAGTTAGCTGGGGTCAAAGGTAGAAAGAAAACTTGCCTTTTATCATATGCTCTTTTGTACTATTCGGGTTTCATGTCATGAGCATATACCACATTTCACATTTTTATATTAAGATTTCCATGCTATTTTTGCCCACCTTTACCAGTTGTTATATTTTTCCTTCTCTGTCAGTTTTTCAGATTTCATTAGCAGCAATGTTAACTGTTATCCCAAGTAATACATTGTATTTAATCGAACTCACACAGTGAAATTACAGTAGTAACTTGGGTTCTATTATCCCCATGATCACCTTGTCCCTGAGCTCTATTTCTGCATACTTACTCTATAAAAATGTTCCCTGTTCTTTACTGAGTGTGTAGAGATTATGAGTTATAAATCCAGGACCAAAATTTATTGGTCTATGGGGCAAATACATAATCACTGTAGCATTTTAGGAGACAGCAAAAAGACAAGAAGCTGCTCAAACAAGGTTTCACAAAATACCATTTGGGCTCTCACCATGAATGCAGAGTCTAATCTATTTTTATGTATAAGAATTTGATTTTATCCATTTGTCCAGAGTCAATGGGGCTGTAGAGGATTGAAAACCCACTAATCAATCAAATTCACAAGAAACTAATTGTTTATATACAGAATTTGAGTATATGTATATATGTGTATATGTACACATGTATATATGCTAGTGTGTGTGTGTATATATCAACAGTGTCAAATCCTGCATATCAAGGAATCACACATAAATGATAAGTATGTCCAAAGAAAACCACAAGGCACTATGAGTGTGTACAGACAGAAGAGAATAAATCAGAGAAGGTCAAAGCAGGCTTTCCTGAAAACACAGTGTGATTGAGCTAAGTTCCAATGGAAGAGAAGCTAAAAGGGAAAATAAAAAAAGGAACAGAATGAGGAGTAAGAGAGTTCTTGTATGATGGATAGCATGTGAAATGGCCCTGTGGCAGAAGGGAGCATGATATGTCTAAGGAAGCAGAAAACTATCAAAGTGCAAACCATGTGATATAGAAATAACTCGAGAATTAGACAATGCAGTGCCTTTAGGCAGTGTTTAAGATTTTTGCCTTACCCTAAAAGCAACGAAGAGCTAGTAAAGGGTTGTAAGCAGAGACCAGAACAGATTTGTGCTTTCAAAAGATGAGTGTCCTGTATGCACTGGAGGGCAAGAGTGAAGCAGGAAGACTCAGAAAGCTACTGCAGGGGAAAAAAAAAAAAAAGCAAGCAAGCTACTGACGAGAGACCTAAGTGAGGGATGATGGCAGCATGGACTGGAGTTATAGTAGAAAAATAAACAGAACTGGGCAATTAATTACACCTGAAATGCAAGGGAGAAGAAAATCTAAGGAAGATACCCAAGTTTCAGGTTTGCCTAACTGCGTGGAAAAAGATGCTATCACTGAAGGAGAGAGAGAACACTCCAGGAAGACCAGGTTGTTACGTTTTGTTTCACCAGGGACCGGATAACGGGTGTGCAAAAAGTAAGAAAGTGTTCTGGACGCTTGGTATCTGGAAGTCTTGGTAGAGAAAGATGAAAAAAGGAAAATGGGATTAGAGTTCCATAGAGATAGAAAGTTAGTTACAAAAACTTGAAAAAGAAAAAAAAGTTTAACCTCCAGGGTCAGCCATAAAATGGGCCTAGACATTTCTATCCCTCACCAGCACCTAAAATCTTTTTAAACACCTCAGTATACAACCTTTCAATCTGGGTGTGGTGCGGCGGGGGGGAGACTTAAAATGTCATGCTGGGGAAAATAATAAATTGGTGTAAAAGAATTTCAAATGTATTGAGATATCACATGTTCCCGATTCTGATAGTGAATAAATGACAGAGGCCACCTACTTGGGAAGGAAGAATGAAGCGCCAGTGAAGGGGAAAAGAAAGCAGAAAGAAAAGGCTGATCGCCCCATTACATGAATTTTCACAGCTTAAACACGTTTATCTTTACCTCTGGACAAATGGCTGTTCTTGGCCTTGTGTGCTAAGGAAATGCAGAAATAGCTCCACACCTAAGCCCCTTATCAGAAATCATGGCTTCCACTGCCATCAGGTGGTGGCAATGAGGAAGTGCACCAAGCAGGTTCTTGGAGCCTGGGAATGCCTGTATCCAGCCAATGGTATAATTAATCTGAGATCAAAGACCTAAATATAAGTAGTAGTAGAGGGCAAACTGGTAATACTCTTTGGTAAAAGATTTATCTTCAAATCTGCCAATACACAAAAATATAAGTTTTCACTATTAATCTGGGATAAGAAAAAGGATTTCTCCTTTTTTTCTTTTTTTAAAGATCACGTATTTAGCAATTTCAGAATACCCAGTTTGAGACTATCACCTCAAACCCAACTCCTGGTATATTACATATTTGACTATTTAAAACTGCCTCAATGTTAATTTTAATGGCACAAAGAAATGGTTAATGTGCATTTTTAACACACATCAATAACCTCATTACAAACAAGTGACTGTCTCATTCAACGTGCAAAGTTCCCTTTGTTATCTTCAAATTAACCAAATAATTTTTGACTACTTGGAAGTACAGGCATGGTTGTAAAAGGAATTCAAAAACCATCATGTTCTCAAAACTCATCGGTTAAACAAATACATCACTGATAAAATCAACTTCAACATTATTCACAAACAATATGGTGAATGATTAACACATCATTCCTGATAGTTCTCTTCAAGGTAGAAAAAAGCTTGCCCAATATAATATTTGACATTCTGTGCAGTATTTACTTCCCTTTCTTCCCCCCACTACACTTCACTTACAAATGTATCTTTTTAAAAATCGTCTGCACACACGCATCGATTTGATTTGCCTTTGTTTTTTAAGGCATCTGAACTCAAGGATAGGAAACTGTAGGCCAAAATGTAAAAAAATCACATTGGGTCCATTTTTTCAATTCTCAATCAGCTGTTTTTATATAGTAGAGGCAGCATAATTTTGTCATTAAGTATATTCTTGATCTTCGTTTTCTCCCCTTAAAATCCAGATCACGCTCGCCACTCTGCTCTGGACATTCCAAAATATTAATAATTTAACTAGTTTTTCCTAATTCTCTTGGTTCTGTCTCCAACGCACATCCCAACACCCCCTCTCGTCCCCCCTACCCCACCCCGCGCCTTTCCTCCTCCTTTCTTGTCTCAGAATGCCTAACTCTTACACACTCGAGGTGGTTTTTACAAAATCACTCTTTGGAACGCTCTTCCCTCCTCTCTCCTCAATCTAGCACCCTTTTAAAAATAATTTCTCACAGCTAGGCGCCAATGTCTTTCTTTTACAAGATCAAACTGCGGAAGAGGACGAGACTGGGAACAGAATAGGCGAAACATTTGGGAATGTCAATGAAACAGCGGCCTCCTTCGAAAAGAAAACACAACTTCCTGCACAAACCTTCAACAAAGCAAAAATACTTCTTCTCGCTGTGTTCCTGCTCCCTCCCTGACCTCAAAGACACCTTTCCTTTTCTCTATGCCCCAGTCCCTCAGCTATGCGTGGGGCCTGCCTTTCCTCCTCCCAAGGAAAAGAAAACCAGGGAGAAAAGAAAAGGTAGCAGTCGCCCTCCCACCGCGCCCGCAACCTGTCAGGACCCTGTCCCACGACTCACCTGGCAGGTGCGGCCGCCCGGAGAGTTGCACGAAGCGGTTGAGCTGGCCAGTCCCCCGACCCCCGCTGCCCCCACTGCCCCCGCCGGCCCCGCTACCTCCGCCACCGCCACCACTGCCTGCGGCGACTCCTCCCCGCCGGCGGTTCCTGTCCCAGCCCTGGGCGGCCGACATGACCCGCTAACGATTGCCGCAGCCGGGTCCCGGCAGCCCCTGGCCCGGCGGCACTAGCGGAGCCTCCTTCCTGGGCTCCCCAAGAGACCCGGGAGACAGGGGAAGGGGGAGCGCCCTGTTCTCACTAGTGACCAATGACTGGCTTACTTGGTGACAGGCAGCCAATGGCCAGTCGCCTTCTTGGCAGGTGGAGGGAGGCGGGGAGAGACGTGGTAACCATAGCTATGGCTAAAAAAAAAAAAAAAAGTGGGGGGAGAGAAAGGCAGAAGCAGCCACTCAACACACGCATCAACCGCGCTAAGCAAGCCCGCGTCGCGGCGACTCCTGCGGGATCAGGAGGGCCAATCGAAGGCCGAGTGAGAGAGGCCACTCCTGCGGAAAGAGTCCCGGCGACAGCCGGTCTTCCAGGCACGGTTAGGGTTCAGGAACTCTTTCCATAAACACCGAAATCAGAAATAGGATATGTACATCATACACATATTTGGGGGCAATACAGTGTTCCGCCGTCTTTGCAGACTGAGATCCCTTTCCCTGACCGTTGACATACACAAAGGGTCTGTTGGAGGAGGAAAAAACCAGAGGCAGAGTCGAAGCTTAAATGTTAAGAGTGAGGTATTCCTGGGTTTCATTTACCTTGTCTTTGAGTTGACTGGCTGAGCTCTTCCCTGATTAAATACAAGCCACCTCCTAATCAAACAATTTTAAACCTGGTTAATAAACATGAAAAAATGTTCAAGCTCACCAGTAATCATAGAAATACAAATGAAGACCCCCAATGAGAAACCATTTCTGGCTTATTATGTTAGTAAAGATTTTAAAAATAACTCCTAGCAGTGAGAAGAGTGCCAAGAAAAAGGTACTTTCAAAAAGGACTGATGGCTATGTGAAAATGTTTTTGTTCAATCAAACCCTTTTTAATCGTAGAAAATTAGAATCACCTTAAAGATAGAAACACAGAAACAGGTACGGAAGAGCAAGACTGAGGAAAAATGCAGATGTACAGATCGAAATTCCTATTGTCCCAAAATTAAACAGAAAACTTGGCTTTGAATTTACTGGGCGCAGGGCTAAGCAGGAAAATACAGAGAGTTTACTGATGTTTATCAATGATGAGGGAAACGCGTATGTACTCTTCAAGGAAAACAAAACTTCAAGGTTCCAGATATGATGGATTTTTTTTAATGTAAACCTTTATATAGGCGAACCTTATGTGATCAAGTTAAAAGGAAAAAATCCGGGGGCGCCTGGGTGGCACAGCGGTTAAGCGTCTGCCTTTGGCTCAGGGCGTGATCCTGGCGTTATGGGATCAAGCCCCACATCAGGCTCCTCCGCTATGAGCCTGCTTCTTCCTCTCCTACTCCCCCTGCTTGTGTTCCCTCTCTCACTGCTGTCTCTATCTCTGTCAAATAAATAAATAAAATCTTTAAAAAAAAAGAAAGAAAGAAAAGAAAATCTGCGGTAGCTGAGGATGCATATGCTTTTGGCCAAATTCGTGTCACCACTGGCCCCGCCTCCTTATTTTCCTACTTTCAGTCCGTCTGGGCAGGGGTTTTACCCGGTAAGCACTGTTAACACACTGCTTATGAAAATGTTTGAGACCTGGAAAAAAAAAAAGTTGATGGCTTTAAAATATGAAAGTCAAAATCAATAAGTGCTAATTTTTCTAAAGAAACTGTACCACTGAGTAAACCAAAAAGTAGATGAAGGAAATTTTCTATTTATAGGAGTATTCCAAGTAATAAAGGACAAAGGAACACCTGGGTGGCTTAGTCGGTTAAGCGTCTGCCTTCAGCTCAGTTCATGATCCCAGGGTCCTGGGACTGAGCCCCTCGTACCTGGCTCAACAGAGAGTCTGCTTCTCCCTCTCCCTCTGCCTCTCCCCCTGCTCGTGCTCTCTCTCTGTGTCTCTCTGTATCAAATGAAAAAATTTTTAAAAATCTTAAAAAAAAACACACCACAACCTTCTAAACAGGTTGCTGCCAAAACTTTTTAATGTGGACTCTAAGTACACTTTGATGGGTATTCACATAATTTGCAGAGGGATCTTCAAAATAAGTGCATGCCGGGGCACCGAGGTGGCTCAACGGGTTGAGCCTCTGGGTCTTGATTTCAGCTCAGGTCATGATCTCAGGGTCATGAGATCCAGCCCTGCATTGTGCTCCACACTGAGTGTGGAGTCTGCTTGAGATTCCATCTCTCCATGTCTCTCTACCCTTCCCACACAACCCCCCCTTTTTCTCAAATAAATAAATCTGTTTAAATAAATAAATAAACAAATAAATAAATGCCTGCAGGCACACCTGGCTGCTCAGTCATACAGCATGTGACTCTTGAGCTGGAGCCCCATATTGGATGTAGAGGTTACTTAAAAAAAAATTAACAAAATAAGTGCATGCAGACAATACGAACCTGCTGACATAACATAATATTAAGTACCTGATACCACCTATCAAGTCATCATACCAAAAACATTCACTGGAATCTAATCAAGATTTAAGCTCTAACGGCCAGTTTACAGGAACTTTCGGGGCACAAAGGAACAGTTAAATGACGCGTAAAATAATCACACAAATCCAGGGAGACAATCTTTGCCATACCTAGCCTGGTTTCGTCAATAAGTCAATGTCATGAAAAAGAAAATGAAGTAACATAAAAACACAACGGGCAGGTGGTGACGCCTAATGAAATAATAGAGGCAGGCAATGATAATCAAGGGCTGCTCATAGAACAAAAAAGAAGCAGCAGACAGTAGCGTGTGCTGACAAGTACAATCATCAGGGAAGGATTCTTGCCAAAAAAAAAAAGGATCCGAATAAAGTCAAACCTGTAGCACTATCAGTTTACAGGAAATAAAAGGGACAGAAAATATGTTAAATTATATCTTGGGGATGTAATCTGCAAAATATAGAATGTGGGTAACTCTATAGAACAAACAGCCTATTTTCTTCAACTTGATATTTCAAGAAGAGGGAAAAGGAACCCCCAGATTAATAGAGTTTTAAGAAATATATCAATCAAAAGCAGGGTGTGGGCTTTGTTTGCATTTGGTTAGAATAAGCCAACTATTTTTTAATGGGAAAATTTGATTGGATATTGGATTATATTTGGGAATCATTATTAAATTTTTAAGGTATCATGGACATGTATATATATTTTTTAAAGCCATCTTTTAGAGAAAAGATACTGAAATGTTTACAGGTAAAAGGCTATGATGTCTAGGATTTGCTTCAAAATCATCCAGGCAGAAGGGATGGGAGACAGGATGGGAATGTAGATGGAGCAAGGATGGCCTGGAGTTAATACTTCATGTAGCTGGGTGATGGATAATTGGAGTTCACGGCACTATTCTCTCTTCTTTTGTGTATATTTTAATTTTTCCCTCATAACAAGGTTTTTCAAAATGGTTCTCAAAAGAACAGTGCCAAATTAAAGGGAATGTATAGCAAAATGTATGGGAGCCTCCTGAACAAATCAACCTTAAAAGACAATTTGGGGATAATTGGGAAAATTCTGAAATTTGGAAAGGTTACTAGAGGATAGTGGGAAAATAACATTATATTTGTTAGGGACGATAATGATATCAAAGTTATTTTTAAAATCTCTTTATTTTTTAAATTATGCATAATTAAATATTTAAGGATGGACTTTCATAACACCTTGAGATGGCTGGACCATCTCTACCTTCCTTGAAGCTTACTCGTGAAAATAGCCTCAAAGCAGTTAGAGCTTCCAGTTCACACTAACTTGGAAAACAAGTCAGTTGGATTTAGCAAGAAGTCTGCATTGACAATATTTTCCAGGAAATTGTTTTATAAATGTTGAACACAAACAATGATTCAAACAAATTTCCAGGATTGTTTTCCAGCAGAGCTTCTATAATTACAACATTTGATGTAGATAGGGACCAGAGAATTGGGGAGGGGTAACAAGTACACACTACATTAGGAAATCTAGTTGTATTTAACATATTGACATCTTAAACTCAGCACTGTGTAACCCAGTGCCTCTGAACCCTAACTGCACACTGGACCAGCCTGAGGCCGTTATGGAAAACACTGATGTTCAGTTTCCATATAGACCATATGGATCAGAATCTCTGGAGCATAGGCACTGGACATATTTTTAAAGTTCCCTGAGTTATTCTAATTTACAGCCAGGGTGGAGAACACAAGTGTAGTCCTCTGTACCCCACCCAGTTTTATCACATGCAAAATGACAGTAATATCTTCCTTTTTAACAGCATGTGAGTTACTGTGAGAAACCAATAAAACAGTATATGTGAAAGTACATGGAAGGGTGCCTGGCTGGCTCAGTCAGTGGAGGACGTGGCTCTTGATCTCGGGGTCCTGAGTTCGAGCCCAATGTTGGGTGTGGGGCCTACTTAAAAAAAAAAAAAGAAAAAGAAAGAAAGTACATGGAAAAGTATAATGTTTTATGTAAAGTCAATTCTCACATTAGCAATCAATTGATGTATCAATGTGTAGCAATCAATGTATAATAATCCTTTAAAAATGTTTACTTCTTGGACTGTTCATTAGTTTGTTGCAGATTAAATATGACCCAGAATCATATAAATTCCTTGGTGAATAGTCAAAGGTGACTAATGGCTTGTCATTAGCCCAGATCAAATCAGCATTGATATTGAAAAGCCCAAACTAATGAGTCTTTAGTTTAATTACAAAAATTACAAGCATCTATACATATAAGCATTACACACATAAGCATTACACATATAGCTGTCATAGAAACACAAAGCATAAATTGTAGCTAAGGTTACGTTTGGCTGCCCAAGGAAAAGAAGGCAGAAGGGTCACATTTACTGATCATCTTTTGTGAACTAGGCACTTTAATGTATATCATCTTTATTAATAGGTAGATTAACCTACCATAGTATTTTTGAAACATTCAGTCATGAAATCAGCTCAATGGAACATGACCAGTATTTCCTGAAAGAAGAATAAAAGTATCAGAGTCTCTTGAGAAAAAGGGGTCAGGGGACAAAGAAATCCAGGAAGGTCTTGAAATACCTTGTCTCTAGGTATTCAAGGTGGAAGGGTCTGCTCTGAAGGGTTATACAAACCTTAAGCTCCCCTCTCACAATGTTTAGGCAGGTATTTGATCAACATAAGGGTAGGTGACCAAAGTGTTTACCAAAGTTTTAGGTTCTCAGAAGCCCAGTAACTTCAGCCCTAAGAAATTAATATGGAAATTCTGAAGGCAACTCATTGCCCTACCCCACCTGCATTTAAACACACACACACACACACACACACACACACACACACACACCACTAATTTCAAAGCTTCCACGTTTCTTTGTAGCTCTAAATATAAAAGTCTGAATTTGCCTTCGATATTTGGAAAAAAGACCCTGGACTTTACAAATGTAAAACCAAGATTTCATTCTGGAATAGGGAAGGAGTTAAACAATTCTGCTTGAGATGACACTGGAAAGGCAAACCTCATTAAGGAGCTTATACTGAATCCTAATGGAGTGAGGAGCCACTGAAGTCTTTAAGAAAAGAGTGACGTGATCAGATTAATGTTTTCAAAGACCACTCCAGTGAACTGGGTTGAGGATTTCTTTTTTTAAGATACATTTATTTATTTGAGAGAGAGAGAGAGAAAGCACACACACACACGAGGTTGGAAGAGGCAGAGGGAGAAGCAGACTCCCCGATGAACAGGAAGCCTGATCCCAGGACCCTGGGATCATGACCTGAGCTGAAGGCATATGCTTAACTGACTGAGCCCCCCAGGCGCCCCGGGTTGAGGATTTCTAGGGGAGGCTATCCATTGCCATGGGTGAACCTGCCTATAAGCAGCAGCCTCAGATAAAAAACCTCTGCTCCCAGGTATCTTCTACCTGCCACACTAAAGATCTACCATGTCACATTATGCATATTTGAGAGCAGTATCACAAAAGATTGGAATTCTTGTTTTGGCTCTGATTTAAATGTAATATTGTTCCAGCACTAAACCATGTAGTCTTAGGATCATCAATTATAAAGACAATGTTCTTGGGGCGCCTGGCTAGCTCAGTCAACTCTGGATCTTGGGGTTGTGAGTTCAAGCCCCACGTTGGGTGTAGCGCTTACATTAAAAAGTACAAATAAATAAATAAATAAACCTAAAAAAAAAGACAGTGCTCTTATAGCAGTGTTTTATAACTGAAAGACTGAAACAGAATTAAAATTTATTGTTATTTAATAAGTTTGGTTTTACACTTGACATCAGGAAAATGACATAATGAGATGCAGTGATATATTACATTATGAGAAGAGTTCAAGGGCTGCCCTGACATGTGAATATGCATTTGTGTCAAATGAAGGTTGTGTGACATCACAGCAGGCAAGTCAAAAGCAAGTTTCACAGTGGCCCTCATGTTCCAAGTCCAATAAAAAAATGGAAGTTTCTAAAGAAAACCGAATAATGGTCAAATTTTATTTATTTTGGCAGGGGAAGGGGCAGAGGGAGAGGGAGAGAGAGACTCTTAAGCAGGCTCCACAAGGGCTTGATCTCAGGACCTGAGATCATGACCTGAACTGACATCAAGAGTCAGACGTTTAACCAATTGAGCCACACCCAACGTTTTTTATGGCCATTCAGTTTTAAAGTCATGTGAATGAGCCATTTGAACATTTACTTACTTCCTTTAATAATCTAATAGAAAGTTCTGGGCTAAAACTAGACATTTTTTTCCAACATCTGCAATATTGAACTTAAAGTCCAGATATGATTTCCTGTTACCAGTTCTAGCAATAATTGTCATATATATACATTTGATTCAGATTAAAGTGACACTAAGTTAACTGTAAGTGAACATGACAGTTTTATGAAAATATTAATTATATATTAATATTAGTATGAAATTATTAAGTGACATCTCATTAAATTGACTTTAGGAGAACACTCTCTGGCAAAGATTTGTGAAGTATTAAGTCTGATTATCCCAAACAAGTAAACAAACCTTGAAACTATTAATATCATTTTGTATGTTTGGTGTGGTAAGCTTCTATGAACAGGCACTCTTTGCATGTGTTAATACTATTGAAAATAAATTACACAAGGAGATTAACTAAAGAACCTAAACTGGGCCATACTTTTCTACTTTTCTCCAACACTGGTGATTGTAGCTCAGCAAACATCATTCATTAATGTGAACTGTTTTGAGTTTATAGTTATTTAATTCATAAGTTTATTCTGATTTTGTCTTATAAGCAACACAAGCATAAGAAGGTTATAAATAATTTATGCATTGAAGTAACTTTTGATAAAAATAACATGTCGACATTGAGGAGGAAGCTTTTTTCTGTGTAAAACAGGATGAACAAAATCAAAAGGTGGAACGAACATTAATCATTTTAAGAAATACTGTTCTACCAAATGCTCCTTCTTGCTTAAAATAGATTAAATTGGGGGGCGCCTGGGTGGCACAGCGGTTAAGCGTCTGCCTTCGGCTCAGGGCGTAATCCCGACGTTGTGGGATCGAGCCCCACATCAGGCTCTTCTGCTATGAGCCTGCTTCTTCCTCTCCCACTCCCCCTGCTTGTGTTCCCTCTCTCGCTGGCTGTCTCTATCTCTGTCGAATAAATAAATAAAATCTTTAAAAAAAAAAATAGATTAAATTGGGTTTGTCACCCAAAGCCAGTAAAATCCTATCAGTATTCTACCTCTAGAGTTGCAAGAAACAGATGCAAACCATACCGTTATGGTCTCAATGCAAACGTGAGATATCGCCTACACAGAGTCGATGCTTAAGAAGTGCTTTCTAACTAGTCAGCTCGGAGACGCAAAAATAAGATAATAATACATAATGTGGTAATAGTCCCAAGATTGGCCCAATAGCCATACGAGTAATGATTTTGAGTCTTTAAATCAAATTCTAATTTTTAAAACGATGAATACAGCCTTATTGTATAATCTTCTGTAAATAAAACAACATATAGAAAAAGCAAAACTCTCCCCTTCACTCACCTCCCAACCCTACTCCCCAGCCCAAAAGACTGTTAATGGTTTGATGTCTATTCTTCCAGATCTTTTTCTACGTATTTACAGATGCATGGGGTATTCTATTTTAGCTTGTTACATAGATGGTATTATACAGTGTATCCTGCCAGTAGCTTTTGTTCTATACAATATATCTTGGACACATTGTCACTATTCTATTTTTTTAAAGATTTTATTTACTCATTTGAGAGAGAGAGAGTGTGTGTATGTGCGTGTACAAGCAAGGGGGCAGGGCAGAGGGAGAGGAAGAAGCAGGCTCCCTACTGAGCATGGAGCCCGATGTGGGGATCCATCCCAGGACCCTGAGATCATGACCTGAGCTGATGGCAGACACTTAACCGGCTGCCACCTGGGTGCCCCACTGTTACTATTTTTAAACAAGATTTTGTTATTCTTTTTTTTTTTTTTTTTAACCTGCAGCCATTCTTCTGTCCTTTGGTGGCAACAGTAAGAGTGAAGATCTCTTAGTCCCAAAGCAGCACTTTGTCTTTTAGGATGTAAGTTTACAAACACAGCAACAAACAAAGATATTGATGGAGAGGCTAAATTTCAGTTAGGGGATTGTGAAAATAATGGTACTTTTTTTCCCTATTTATATTAGTTTCCTTGGTGTATTCGTTTGCTGGGGTTGCCAAAGACCACATACTGGGTAGCGTAAACAATAGAAATTTATTTTCTTAGAGTCCTGGAGGCTAGAAGTCTGAGATCAATATGTCAGCAAGACTGGTTCCTTCTGGAGGTTCCGGGTGAGAATCTGTTCCATGTCCCTTTCCTAGTTTCTGGTGGTTGCTGCCAATCCAGCCAATCCAGCTGCATCACCCACTATCATCACATGATGCTTTCCCTGAGCATCTCTGTGCCCAAATTTCCCTCTATCTATAAGGACCCCAGTCATATTGGATTTAGGGCCCACTCAGATCCAGTATGACCTCACCTTAACTTAATTACATCTGCAAAGACCTCATTTCCAAATTCACAGATTCTAGGTAGACATAAATTTGGGGGGGGGGAACACTGTTCAACCCAGTGTACTATCTAAGTTCACAGACTCCCTGCTTTATTTCTCTTTTAAAAAAGATTTTTATTTATTTGTTTGACAGAGAGAGAGAGCACAAGCAGGGGGAGTGGCAGGCAGAGGGAGAGGGAGAAGCTGGCTCCCCACTGAGCAGGGAGCCAGATGTGGGAGTCGTCCCAGGACCCTAGGATCATGACCTGAGCCAAAGGCAGACGCTTACCCAACTGAGCCACCCAGGCGCCCCAGACTCCCTGGTTTAAGTGGAATCTGTATTAAGTATAAAAGAGAGAACTGATGAAAAATGCTAATGGTTTTTTGCAAAATTATGGATTTTTTCTTCTTATCTCTATTTTCAGGATGTTCTAGAATATGATTTTATTACTTTTAGAATAAAAAAATAAAGAAATGATATATTATTGATGTTAAGCATTGGCAACTTCTTAGGTAATAAAATTGCCTTTGAATTTGGCCTTGGATAATTTTATTGGCGTAAAGGCAAAGGGACCTGGGCAGGTAAAAGGGGTCAGGCTCCTGGTTTATATATCTGTTAAGTTACAGATTAACCTGAAAAGTCTCTCTCAAGGAAAAACATACCATCATGTTTAATTCTTTTAGTGTAAAAAGAACATGTACAAAGTCTTACAGACTTAAGGGATCCTTGGATAAATACAAACTACAAATGCCATATAACAATGAAATTTATAAACACTAGTAAAGATATCTCATTAAAAAGAGGTAGGGAGCCCTTTATTTGTGGCCAATGAATTTTTGACAAGGGTGTCAAGTACATTCAATGCAGAAATAGTCTTAACAAATGGTGCTTGGACAACAACTGGATTTCCACAAGTTGGACTTCAACCTCAGACCTATATATAAAATAAACCCAAAATGGATCACTGGCCTAAATATAAGTTCTAAAACCATAAAACTATTACAAAAGAACATAGAGATGAATCTTCATGATCTTGACTTTGGCAAGAGATTCTTAGATATGACATCAAAAGCATAAGTAACAACAGATAAATTGGATCTCATCAAAATTTAAAACGTATACATCCAGGAATGTTATCAAGAAAGTAAAAAGAAGGGGCACCTGGGTGGCTCAGTTGGTTAGGCAGCTGCGTTCAGCTCAGGTCATGATCCCAGAGTCCTGGGATCAAGCCCTGCATCGGGCTCCCTGCTCAGTGGGGAGTCTCCTTCTTCCTCTCCCTCTGCTCCTCCCCTGACTTGTGCTCTCTCTCTCTCTCAAATAAATAAACTCTTTTTTTTTAAAGATTTTATTTATTTATTTGACAGAGATAGAGACAGGGAGGGGGAACACAAGCAGGGGGAGTGGGAGAGGAAGAAGCAGGCTCATAGAGGAAGAGCCTGATGTGGGGGCTCGATCCCATAACGCCGGGATCACGCCCTGAGCCAAAGGCAGACGCCTAACCGCTGTGCCACCCAGGCGCCCCATCAAATAAATAAACTCTTAAAAAAAAAAAAAAAGAAAGTAAAAAGACAACATACACAAGAAAATATTTGCAAAGCATGTATCTGAGGAGGGTTTAATATCATGAATACGTAAAGAACTCCTAAACTCAACAAAAATACAACCCAATTGAAAAATGGGCAAAGGATCTGAACAGGCACTTCTCTAAAGAAGAATGACCAATAAGCACATGAAAAGATGCTTGACAACACTCTGATTAGGGAAATGCAAATCAAAACCACATAAGATACTTCACATTCCCTAGGATAGCTAAAATAAAAAAATTAGACAAGAGGGGCACCTGGGTGGCTCATTCAGTTAAGTTCAGGTCATGACATCAGGGTCGTGAGATCCAGCCCCACATCAGCTCCGTGCTCAGTGGGGAGCCTGCCTGAGATTCTCCCTCTCCCTCTGCCCCTCCACCCTCCCCTGCGCAGTCCCTCTCTCTCAAATAAATAAATAAATCTTTAAGAAAATATATAGACAGGTGGCTCAGTCAGTTAAGCATCTGCCTTCAGCTCAGGTCATGATCTCAGGGTCCTGGGATCAAGCCCCGAGTCTTGATAAATGTGTACCCACTTAAAAACCTATTAAAAGTCTGCTTCTCCCTCTCCTTCTGCCCCTCCCCACCCCTGGCTCGTGATCTCCTCTCAAATAAATAAATAAAATCTTTTTTTAAAAAGGTAGACAATAATAAATGTTAACAAGAATGTAGAGAGATTAGAACCCTCAGACACTGCTAGTAGGATTGAAAAATGGTATAGCCATCTTGGAAAAGTTTGAGAGTTTCTCAAAGTGTTAAACATAGAGTTACCAGATGACTCAAATTCTACTTCTTGATATATACCTAGGAGAACTGAAAACATATGTCCACACAAAAAAACGGGTACACAAATATCCATAAAAGCACTATTCAAAATAGCCAAAAAATGTAAAAAACCCAAATGTGCATCAATGGGTGAATGGAAAACCAAAATAAGGTATATCCATCAGTACAATGGAATATTATTCAGCCATAAAAAATGAAGTACTAATACATCCTACATCGTGAATGGACCTTGAAAGCATTATGCGAAGTGCAAGAAGCCAGACACAAAAAGCCACATATTAGAGGCACCTGGCTGGTTCAGTCAGTGAAGCATGTGACTCTTGATCTCACGGTTGTAGGTTCAAGCTCCATGTCGGGTGCAGAGATTACTTAAAAATAAAATCTTTAAAAAAAAAAAAAGCCACATTCTGTATGACTCCCACTTATATGAAATGTCCAGAAGAGGCAAATCCATGGTGACCAAAAATAGATTTGTGGTTACCAGGGACTGGGAGAAGAAAGAAATAGGGAATAACTGCTCATAAGTATGGGGTTTCTTTATGGAGTGATGAAATGTTCTGGAATTAGATAGTGGTGATGGCTGCCTAACCCTTTGAGTATACTAAAGACCACTTTATTAAAGGGTGATTTTTATGTTGCATAAGTTACGTATCAATAAAAAGCCCATAAGATATCAAAATGTTTGATAAATGTGTACCCACTTAAAAACCTATTAAATGTCATGTTTTATGGAAATTAAATTTTCACTAAAAATGTAAATTTAGCTGTTTGACACATTTTTGTACTTCATGAAAGAATTATACTAGCAAACATAGTATGTTTGATTCATTCTTAAGAGGTCCTACATAGCATAAAAAGCTTACCTACAGAAATTTTTATATATCTCACATTAAAAAAAAACCACACACACGTGGGGCACCTGACTGGCTCAGTCAGAAAAGCATGGAACTCTTGATCTCAGGAGTCGTGAGTTGGAGCCCTACGTTGGGTGTAGAGATTACTAGAAAGAACAAATTTAAAAAAACCCACACAGACCATAAATACAGTCTGATAGCTGGAGGTATCAGCAGAGCTGTCAGCTTCCCTGGGATAAACAAAATGGATAAACTGATCCTGAGAGTGAGATTAGCATGCCAGAGGGTTTGGGAAAGGGCACTTGGGATCAACACCACGGAAAGGAGGGGAAAGAAACAGGATAGGGCGGGGGGAGAAGGTGGACTGTGATGAAGTCGTTTTTTTTGTTTTTTGTTTTTTCACATCCCGGTAAAACATTTAATGCAAGTTAATTACTGCTCTATTGTACAAAACAAAACGGGCACAGAAACTAAATCCAACCTTTGTTTTTTTTCTCTTTCTTCCCTTGGTCCTTTCTTCTCCCCCCAAACCCAGCCCTCTCCCTCCCCCTCTCTCAATCTTTCAATCTGTCTGTCTCTTTTTCTGGCAAATTTCAAACATCCTGTATAACCAGTGTGAACCGAGCCACCCCAGAGAGAGACGTAAAGCCTTTCTGAGTGTCAGGTTGTCATATTTATATCTAAAAGTTCTTTTTCCCCCTGCATTTTGGTCCTAGAAATGGACTAAGTCCATTTTGCACACTCCGGGCCCCATGCATGACCAGCATCCAATCTGTGCCTTCCAACCCTTCTACAAGCACCTCCAATCTTATGTGCTGCCTTATTTCCAACCTGCTTTGGGCTCAGACACTCTGCCAGGCATATGATGGGTCAGTTAAAGCTGCACCCCCAGCAGAGACAGAGCATGTAGATTTTATTTAAAAGTAATGGCTACCTATTCAAGAGGTAATGTTGTCATCCTGGTCAGGCCCGGATCCAATCTGTGTTGGAAAACATGAAAGGACCCCTGGCTACAACAAGGAATCATCACACACTAATATAACCCAGTCAGATGAAGTCTTAAGGTTGGCCCCAGGGGACCCCACAGGAAACTCTAAAGCTGGATGGCCCTTCAGCATTGTCCTGAGTTGGGGCAAGGAGGCTGGGCTTTTTATATCTCCATCTTGATTAGTCCCTGGATGCAGGATGCCCTGGGGAAGGCAAATAGCTGTTTTCATTTGAGTAACTCCTAAAGGAGTTGACAGCTGAGGGCTTCTTCCTGGTGGTACTGCCAATGACCATAGGATTTAGTTCATTCCTAAAGGGGGCTCTGGATGGTCCATCACTGCCTCCACAACCTATGCTGAAATGCTTAGGAAGAAAACTAGCACTTACCAAGAACTATGTACCAACCACTTTCATAGATATGATCCCATTTAATCTGGTAACCAGAGGTTACTCAATCTCAAGGCCACTTACCTAATGATGTCAGTGGGAGGAGGAGCCATACCTGACTCCAAAGCTCTTTCCTCCATATCTCATTTGCCAAGGGAATCTGAAAATTGGATATTTCAGAAATAATTATTGACCCATGTCTTAAAATTGACATCTTCGGGACGCCTGGGTGGCTCAGTCGGTTAAACATCTGCCTTCGGCTCAGGTTATGATTCCAGGGTTCTAGGATGGAGCCTCACATCAGATTCCCTGCTCCTTGGGGAGCCTGCTTCTCCCTTTCCCTCTGCCTGCTGCTCCCCCTGCTTGTGCTATCTCTGTGTGTGTGTCCAATAAAGAAAATCTTTTTAAAAAATTGACATCTTCTTGAGGTACCTGGCTGGCTCAGTGGGTGAGGTGGGCGACTCTTGATCTCAGGGTTGTAGTTCGAGTCCCACATTGGGTGTAGAGATTACTTATAATAGAATCTTAAAAAACAAAAAAACAAAAAAAAACCCCTGACATCTTCTCAACATCTGTTACGTACCAGACACTGGGAAATTACAGAAAAAAAGACAAAATATCTGCCACAGAATTAACAGCACATGAGGTCAAGAATACAGAGACAAATCAGCATGTCCTCCATTTTTCTTTAACCACATTCAGCTGACTGGGTGCAGGAGCCGAGTGGTGGAGGGTTGAACTCAGCTGGGATTGATGTTTTGCCAGATGAGTACTATAAGGCAAGAGGGGTTCAAGGAAACTGAGAGGATATTCATGAAAACGTATTATTTTTAGCTTATTTATTTTGCTTTTTTTTTTTTTAAAGATTTTATTTATTTATTCGACAGAGATAGAGACAGCCAGCGAGAGAGGGANGTATTATTTTTAGCTTATTTATTTTGCTTTTTTTTTTTTAAAGATTTTATTTATTTATTCGACAGAGATAGAGACAGCCAGCGAGAGAGGGAACACAAGCAGGGGGAGTGGTAGAGGAAGAAGCAGGCTCATAGCAGAAGAGCCTGATGTGGGGCTCGATCCCAGAACGCTGGGATCACGCCCTGAGCCGAAGGCAGACGCTTTAACCGCTGTGCCACCCAGGCGCCCCTATTTTGCTTTTTGTTATGACATTGTCAACTATATTCAATAGTAGAAAGCATAATATAATGAACCGCCATGAGTCCATCCCCCAAATCCAACAATTAAAAACATTTTGCAATCTTCTTTCATCTATTTCTCCACACACTTTCTCTTCAAGGATTTTTTTTTTTAAGATTTTATTTTTAAGTAATTTCTACACCCAACATGGGGCTCAAACTCACAACCTCGAGATCCAGAGTCATATGCTCCTCCACTGAGCCAGCCAGGCACCCTTCTCTTCAAGAATTTTAAAGCAAATCCCAGACATCATACCAGTTCACCCATAAATACTTCGAGATGTGTCTCTCATAAGTCCTTTTGTTTTTAAAGGACTTTTAAAAACCATAATCACAATGCCTTTATCACATATGACAAATTAACAATAATGCTTCAATCTCAACTAATTCTCAGTCCATATTCAAATTTTGCAAAGAAATGATGACTATGATTGGCAATGAACTTAAGCTGGCTAGGGGGAGTAGGAATAAGGGAGGCAAGGTCCTGGCGGGTGGGCACATTATTGGAGTGACAAGCCCACACGTAGTGAGCTGGAGGGGTTGAGGGTGGTCCCACCTTCATCTGGGTCTATGGCTCAGTCACAACAGTCTTCTTTTCCAGTTGATTAGATGAGACAAACTCCTTCTAATCTGATTTTCCCACAATCTGATCTATGTTAGCCCCAGCACCTGATAGTCTCGGGAGAAGCTGCAAACTAAATTAGGTCCTCCTTGTGTACACTTGCTACTTCTTCGGAGCACTTCTAATCATAATCTCAAAACTATAGGAACACGTATTTGTTTGAGGTCTAACTCCATTAAGACCTGTCTCCTTTGTTCAATGCTGTCACTGCCGACGCCTAGGACAGCGTCAGTAGGGCACACTCCATAAACAACTTGTTGGACAAAGGAGGGAGGGTGTTCAATAATGCCAAATGCCACAGACTTCTAAACCCACCCGCAACACGGTTTCTAAGAAAGCTTCTAAATTATTTACTCTCAAGTGACGGTCGCCATTTCTTCACTCGTAAAAGGATATAACCTAGGAGAGCAATATCAGCTAATTAGCTAATTACTTTAAGACTAAATTTGGCCCCTCATCCCTGTCAAATTTGGAGAAACAGCACTCTTATCAGCCCAAATACGCTCGTGCATATAGAAAACGATTAATCTAGGTTTAAACACGAGGGCCTCCCGTGGTGGTTTACCTCCCTCTAAAAATGAGGGTTTACCTCGTTCTAAAATGGCCAGGAAGGGGTGGGCCCCGCGGTCAGATTCTTCGAGCCGCGTGGGCAAACGCGTGGGATCGCGCCTCCAGAGGAGGATCTTAACGGCGCAGAACGGAAGTTCCTGAGCCTTCAAACCCGCGGGGAAGCAACTCGGCAACGGACCAAGATGGCGGCGCCCAGTGAGGGGCAAGCGTTTGCCGCGGGGGTTGAAAAGAATTGGGGTGCGGTTGTTCGCTCCCCAGAAGGGACTCCCCAAAAAGTCCGGCAGCTGATAGATGAGGGGATTGCCCCGGAGGAGGGAGGCGCGGAAGCGTAAGTTCGCGAGTCCACCCTGGGTCCGGCGCCGGCAGATTGGAGAGGGTTTGGAGAACGCAGGCCTGGGGGGATCCCCAGGGTCGGCAACTCGGTTGGTGGGGTTGGCTACGTCCCAGGTTGGGAAAGAGAATGGGTTTACTACGTTTACTCGGCTTTAATCTTCTCGGGTTGTACTGTATTCTGTACCACGGGCGGAATTTTGCCACAAAACAGGTTTTGGAGGGAAGGGGGAAAAGAGGGGACTGCTAACTCAATATGCACCTGACATCTCTTAGTTGGGTTTCTTAATTTTTTTTTTTTTAAAGCTTTAGACACCTTTGGCAGCCTGGTAAAGCTTATGAACCCCTTCTCAGAATATTTTTAAGTGCGTGAAGTAAATTACGTAGGATTATAAAAAACCAATTATGTTGGAATGCAGTTATCAAAATAGTAAAATTTTAGGGGCGCCTGGGTGGCGCAATCCTTAAGCGACTGCGTTCGGCTCAGGGCGTGATCCCAGCGTTCTGGGATAGAGCCCCACATCAGGCTCCTCCGCTA
>NC_048218.1:190592026-190596848 GCF_002007445.2 Ailuropoda melanoleuca | reverse complement strand
CCAGAGGAGGATCTTAACGGCGCAGAACGGAAGTTCCTGAGCCTTCAAACCCGCGGGGAAGCAACTCGGCAACGGACCAAGATGGCGGCGCCCAGTGAGGGGCAAGCGTTTGCCGCGGGGGTTGAAAAGAATTGGGGTGCGGTTGTTCGCTCCCCAGAAGGGACTCCCCAAAAAGTCCGGCAGCTGATAGATGAGGGGATTGCCCCGGAGGAGGGAGGCGCGGAAGCGTAAGTTCGCGAGTCCACCCTGGGTCCGGCGCCGGCAGATTGGAGAGGGTTTGGAGAACGCAGGCCTGGGGGGATCCCCAGGGTCGGCAACTCGGTTGGTGGGGTTGGCTACGTCCCAGGTTGGGAAAGAGAATGGGTTTACTACGTTTACTCGGCTTTAATCTTCTCGGGTTGTACTGCATTCTGTACCACGGGCGGAATTTTGCCACAAAACAGGTTTTGGAGGGAAGGGGGAAAAGAGGGGACTGCTAACTCAATATGCACCTGACATCTCTTAGTTGGGTTTCTTAATTTTTTTTTTTTTAAAGCTTTAGACACCTTTGGCAGCCTGGTAAAGCTTATGAACCCCTTCTCAGAATATTTTTAAGTGCGTGAAGTAAATTACGTAGGATTATAAAAAACCAATTATGTTGGAATGCAGTTATCAAAATAGTAAAATTTTAGGGGCGCCTGGGTGGCGCAATCCTTAAGCGACTGCGTTCGGCTCAGGGCGTGATCCCAGCGTTCTGGGATAGAGCCCCACATCAGGCTCCTCCGCTATGAGCCTGCTTCTTCCTCTCCCACTCGCCCTGCTGTGTTCCCTCTCTCGCTGGCTGTCTCTGTCAAATAAATAAAATAAAATCTTTAAAAAATATAGTAAAATCTTAAAAATGTTACATCTAGTAGTGTCTACTGTCTACCATAATTTTGAAATAATCGTAAACANGCCCTGCTGTGTTCCCTCTCTCGCTGGCTGACTCTGTCAAATAAATAAAATAAAATCTTTTTAAAAAATAGTAAAATCTTAAAAATGTTACATCTAGTAGTGTCTACTGTCTACCATAATTTTGAAATAATCGTAAACATAAATGATATTTCAAAACATGCAAGAACCACAATGTGGTGACAAAATACCTGATTTCCATTGGTGACAAATTCACAGGTACTGCTGATGCGACTATAATTTTGTGGGGTTTTGTTATTACCTTCATTCACAATTGAAGAAAATGCTACATTTCAGGTGGAGGTTAGTAAAATAAATGTCACTTTTTTTCATCCAAGTTTATGGATCCTCTCAATTTCCTTCAAGAACCACATCTCCCTGAGGCTCTCTGACTCTCTGAGAAGTTCTTTGAGTTTCAATATTCAATATTCAATATTGTTAACTCAATATTCAATATTCAATATTGTTAACTCTTTGAGTTAACAATAGTTGGTGTCACCCTATTTTTATTAAAATGACTTTTGTTCTCAGCAGTTCCTCCCTCTAGCCCTCCCACACGCTGTTGAAATGCCTTTCACTGAAAATAAGATAATTGTTTTGTTGGTTTTTTCCTCCCTGAATTTTTTTCGTGAAATTGCCTGAAGATCTTTACTTTTTTTTTTTTTTTAAGATTTTATTTACTTATGTGAGGGAGCACAAGCGTGGGGTGTGGCAGGGAGAGGGGGAAGCAGGCTCCCCTTGGAGCAGAGAGCCCTATCCGGGGCTGGATCCCATGACCCTGGGATCATGACCTGAGCCCGAGGCAGATGCTTAATCAACTGAGCTAACCAAGGCGCCCCTGAAGATCTTTACTTTGATTTGAATTTTCAAATTAGTTCTTTTTTGGTAGAGTGGGTATCAAGAGTCGAACCAGGTAGAAATATCAAAATTATTTCCCCTGTGTTAAAAGAGTTAAATTTCTAATGTGGTTCAAATTGTATAATGCATAGAAGCCTTGAGTCTAATTTTGTGTTTACTGAAGTTGTGTGAAATACTATTGCAGAGCAGTGGGTGAGCTAGAACAGTTTGCCAGTGGAGGATTAGAGGAGCACTCTGGAGGTAGAAATTGCTTGAAATTCAGGTATGGCCAAACTGTAAAGAGATTTGAATGCCAGACTGAAGAATTTGGATTCTATTTCATAAGTATTATGAAACCATTGATAATTTTAAGTAGAGGAATGACATAAGTGAGATGATTTTTAGAAAGGTTAAAATCCAGAGTGGCGTGATTGATGCTGTGATGTGCCAAGAATTAAATGCAAAACATTTGGGCAAAGTGATGCTGTGAAAGAATTACCAAGAGTTCTGCCACTTTATTTTAGGAAGGACACATCTGCCACATTCCAGTCAGTTAATGGGTCGCCCCAACAAGAACAGCCACCGTTGGAATCTACAAGCAAAGAAGCCTTCTTTAGCAGAGTGGAAACATTTTCTATATCCTTTTTTATTAGGTCATGTGACCTGCACCTTCTCCTTGCTCCTGGAACTGTTACTCTTCCACTTACTCTGATGTTTCAAATTTAAGAATGAG
Organism: Ailuropoda melanoleuca; assembly: GCF_002007445.2. Lineage (NCBI taxonomy): Eukaryota > Metazoa > Chordata > Mammalia > Carnivora > Ursidae > Ailuropoda > Ailuropoda melanoleuca. The sequence goes on along the minus strand of NC_048218.1, from coordinate 190,594,348 downwards.
ATTTGGTAAGGGGAGACTGGCTGGCCCGGTTGGTAGAGCATGTGACTCTTGATCTCAGGGTTGTGAGTTCAAGTCCCATGTTGGGCATGGAGCCTAGTTAAAATTTTTTTAAAAAAGAAGATTTGGTAAGAAATTTTATAGGAAAATTAGCATCATAAAATGTTATTCCTCAAAGGGATATTTGAGATGACCTGACATCACTTCTTAGCCTTTTAGCTAAGATCAAGTGTTGAGATGACCTGACCTTTTCTTTTCACAGAAGAAAACACTAAGAGCTTGAGAAAAGAAGAAATAATAGCTAACACTTGTAGGTAGCGTGTTTTCACATACATTATCACATTTGATCTTCACCCTAAACCTATGAAAATAGGTATTATTATTATTATATTCATTTACAGGAGAGGGAACAGTTTCAGGTAGGTTATGTGACTTGCCTCTGGTCAACCTGCTAGCAAATGACAGAGTCAGGATTATAGCATAAGGCTCTTGGTACCCAAACCTAATGTTTTTCTGAGACTGCCTACTGCACTTCCTGTCTCTTTCTAGATTTTCTTCTGTATATTATCTGTTATTACATAACGAATTACACTACAGTTTAGTGGCTTAAAACAACCAGCGACTTATGTCACAATTTTTGTGGGTCAGGAACATGGGCACAGCTTGGTTGGGTCCTCTAGCTTAGGGTCTCTCACAGGCTGCAGTCGAGGTGGCAGCTGACCTGCAGTCATCTCCAGGCTCCACTAGGAAAAGATGCACTTCCACGCTCGCTCACGTGGCTGTTGGATTGAGGGCTTCAGATCTGCAGTGGCTATTGGCTAGAGACCTCTGTATGTTCCTTGCAACATGGGCCTCTCCCCACGGACAGTTCACAGCATGGCAGCTGGCTTCCATCAGAGTGAGCAAGTGAAAGAGAGCAAGAAAGAAGCTAGACTCTGTTTGTGATCTAATCTCAGGTGTGACATCCCATCACTTTTGCTCTTTTCTATGCACTAGAGTGATTTTTTAAAAATACAAAACAGTTGTAGACTTGCAGACTTTGTTGCACAGGTTACAAAGAGCTTCCTTTCTGAGCTACTTGTAAGTAAGTTGCCAAAGTGATACCTCACTACCCCCCAAATATTTCCTACAAACAAGGGCTTTTTCCTACATAACTGCAGTGCAGCCATCAAAATCAGAAAATTTCACCTAATAAATTACTACCATCTAACCCTCAGACCCTAATTATCTCAACAGTTGGCCTAATAATATTCTTTACGGCAAAAGGTTGAGATTCCTGTTTTTCCTTGAATTTCATGATCACGATACTTTTGAAGATGAGAGGCCAGTTCTGCAGAGTGTACCTCAATTCACATCTGTCTGGGGTTTCCTTATAGTTAGATGCAGGTAGCGTAGGAGCCCCCCGGGATGGCGCTGTGTCCTCACCGCATCCTGCCAGGTGGCACAATGATTTTGATTTATCCCTTTCCTGGCGATGATTCCTTTGATCACTTGATTCAGGGAGTGTCTGTCCATCTTTTCCATTGTAAAGTAACTCTCTTCTTTCCTTGTAATGAAAACAGTGTTTTGTGCAGAGGCACTTTGAAACTACGCCAATATCCCATTCCTCAACAGACTTTATTAAGTAGTAATTTTTTTTAAAGATTTTATTTATTTATTCGACAGAGAGAGAGACAGCCAGCGAGAGAGGGAACACAAGCAGGGGGAGTGAGAGAGGAAGAAGCAGGCTCATAGCGGAGGAGCCTGATGTGGGGCTCGATCCCACAACGCCGGGATCACGCCCTGAGCCGAAGGCAGAGGCCCAACCGCTGTGCCACCCAGGTGCCCCTCTTAAGTAGTAATTTATTCATAGCAGCCTGGGCTTCTTTTTTTATTCAGTGGGTTATAATCCATTACTATCATGATATATTTTGATACTCCAGTTATCCCTGATTTGGTGAGTGGGGGCCGTGTGGAGATGTTCTTTACACCCTAATTGGCTTCAGCACCTCAAAGTGAGCAGCCCCTTTCTACCCACCTTGGGGTCTGACACTTGGCACTGAGCTGCCTCCCCTTGCCCTCCTGGCTGTCCTCCTTGCTCACCACCTGATGGCTTTAGGAATAAATTGCTCGGGAAGAGGAAGGTATTTTAACCATCTTTCTACTGCTGCTTCTTGGACTAATGCCTGATTTTGCTGCAGTATTTAGAACTGTTTTCTTTGGTTTTTTTGTTTTCATTGGATATGAATTGATCACCACTTTGGATATGACAATCATTTATTTAACACAGTGATTTAAGTGATTCTATAACTTTTATTGTATTTATTTTTTACTTACTATTTTTTT
>NC_048218.1:190584644-190591421 GCF_002007445.2 Ailuropoda melanoleuca | reverse complement strand
AAGATTTGGTAAGAAATTTTATAGGAAAATTAGCATCATAAAATGTTATTCCTCAAAGGGATATTTGAGATGACCTGACATCACTTCTTAGCCTTTTAGCTAAGATCAAGTGTTGAGATGACCTGACCTTTTCTTTTCACAGAAGAAAACACTAAGAGCTTGAGAAGAGAAGAAATAATAACTAACACTTGTAGGTAGCGTGTTTTCACATACGTTATCACATTTGATCTTCACCCTAAACCTATGAAAATAGGTATTATTATTATTATACTCATTTACAGGAGAGGGAACAGTTTCAGGTAGGTTATGTGACTTGCCTCTGGTCAACCTGCTAGCAAATGACAGAGTCAGGATTACAGCATAAGGCTCTTGGTACCCAAACCTAATGTTTTTCTGAGACTGCCTACTGCACTTCCTGTCTCTTTCTAGATTTTCTTCTGTATATTATCTGTTATTACATAACGAATTACACTACAGTTTAGTGGCTTAAAACAACCAGCGACTTATGTCACAATTTTTGTGGGTCAGGAACATGGGCACAGCTTGGTTGGGTCCTCTAGCTTAGGGTCTCTCACAGGCTGCAGTCGAGGTGGCAGCTGACCTGCAGTCATCTCCAGGCTCCACTAGGAAAAGATGCACTTCCACGCTCGCTCACGTGGCTGTTGGATTGAGGGCTTCAGATCTGCAGTGGCTATTGGCTAGAGACCTCTGTATGTTCCTTGCAACATGGGCCTCTCCCCACGGACAGTTCACAGCATGGCAGCTGGCTTCCATCAGAGTGAGCAAGTGAAAGAGAGCAAGAAAGAAGCTAGACTCTGTTTGTGATCTAATCTCAGGTGTGACATCCCATCACTTTTGCTCTTTTCTATGCACTAGAGTGATTTTTTAAAAATACAAAACAGTTGTAGACTTGCAGACTTTGTTGCACAGGTTACAAAGAGCTTCCTTTCTGAGCTACTTGTAAGTAAGTTGCCAAAGTGATACCTCACTACCCCCCAAATATTTCCTACAAACAAGGGCTTTTTCCTACATAACTGCAGTGCAGCCATCAAAATCAGAAAATTTCACCTAATAAATTACTACCATCTAACCCTCAGACCCTAATTATCTCAACAGTTGGCCTAATAATATTCTTTACGGCAAAAGGTTGAGATTCCTGTTTTTCCTTGAATTTCATGATCACGATACTTTTGAAGATGAGAGGCCAGTTCTGCAGAGTGTACCTCAATTCACATCTGTCTGGGGTTTCCTTATAGTTAGATGCAGGTAGCGTAGGAGCCCCCCGGGATGGCGCTGTGTCCTCACCGCATCCTGCCAGGTGGCACAATGATTTTGATTTATCCCTTTCCTGGCGATGATTCCTTTGATCACTTGATTCAGGGAGTGTCTGTCCATCTTTTCCATTGTAAAGTAACTCTCTTCTTTCCTTGTAATGAAAACAGTGTTTTGTGCAGAGGCGCTTTGAAACTACGCCAATATCCCATTCCTCAACAGACTTTATTAAGTAGTAATTTTTTTTAAAGATTTTATTTATTTATTCGACAGAGAGAGAGACAGCCAGCGAGAGAGGGAACACAAGCAGGGGGAGTGAGAGAGGAAGAAGCAGGCTCATAGCGGAGGAGCCTGATGTGGGGCTTGATCCCACAACGCCGGGATCACGCCCTGAGCCGAAGGCAGAGGCCCAACCGCTGTGCCACCCAGGTGCCCCTATTAAGTAGTAATTTATTCATAGCAGCCTGGGCTTCTTTTTTTATTCAGTGGGTTATAATCCATTACTATCATGATAAATTTTGATACTCCAGTTATCCCTGATTTGGTGAGTGGGGGCCGTGTGGAGATGTTCTTTACACCCTAATTGGCTTCAGCACCTCAAAGTGGGCAGCCCCTTTCTACCCACCTTGGGGTCTGACACTTGGCACTGAGCTGCCTCCCCTTGCCCTCCTGGCTGTCCTCCTTGCTCACCACCTGATGGCTTTAGGAATAAATTGCTCGGGAAGAGGAAGGTATTTTAACCATCTGCTTCTTGGACTAATGCCTGATTTTGCTGCAGTATTTAGAACTGTTTTCTTTGGTTTTTTTGTTTTCATTGGATATGANTTGATCACCACTTTGGATATGACAATCATTTATTTAACACAGTGATTTAAGTGATTCTATAACTTTTATTGTATTTATTTTTTACTTACTATTTTTTTTTAGGTAGACTCCCTGCCCAGCTTGGAGCCCTTTAACGTTGATTTCTAAAATCTGTTTTCTAGCCTTTAGACCCTCTCTTGCTGATACTGGAATGTTTCCAAATTCCCATATTTTAATCATATAAAAAACACAGGGCTTTGTAGAGAAAAAGTTCATAATTTTTCCCCCTCTGGTTATTATTCAAATTACTTCCATTATTCTGTGAAGTATGTGTGCTTTAAAAATAGTTTTTCAAACTTTTCGTATTGCTTTTTCTCTTAATCTGTTTATTCCTGTATATATAAAAGAATGAGTTAAAGTTTTAATTTTTTTTTTATTTTTATTTTTTTTTCCTAAAGATTTTATTTATTTATTCGACAGAGATAGAGACAGCCAGTGAGAGAGGGAACACAAGCAGGGGGAGTGGGAGAGGAAGAAGCAGGCTCATAGCAGAGGAGCCCGATGTGGGGCTCAATCCCATAACGCCGGGATCACGCCCTGAGCCGAAGGCAGATGCTTAACTGCTGTGCCACCCAGGCGCCCCTAAAGTTTTAATTTCTGATTTACTCATTTTAATATACTTGCGGCATTGTTTTTCTTAACACGAATACTCTCTGAAATGGGCAGGTAAGCCCTCTGAGCTGTCTCCACTTGTCTGTGCAAAATATGGCTGGGTCACAGTTGAATGTGATATGCTCAAGTGCTCCAGCTGCCAGGCTTTTCTCTGTGCCAGTTTACAACCAGCTTTTGATTTTGACCGATGTGAGTATAAAGTACAAATTACATTTTCCTCCATATTCACAGATATATTAGACCAGTTTTCCCAAAAAGACCAGTCACCTGTGTTTGATCAAAGAATGTGTGCTATTACATAGAGCAAGGTGAATTTGTGATCATCTTCATTTAATTATTATCTTCAGTTACTACTTTTTTAAAAAAACTAAGCTACTTTAGAGTGAACCTGACTTTATGCATTCTGGGAAACTAACAGCAGGGTATGTTTACTTTATGGTTCCAAAATGTATGCTTAGACAAAGAGACAAGGCACTTTGATGAAGCCTGGTGCTTCGGAATGCCCTGCCTTATATAAGATACATGCTATCTCTTTTGTTATTGCTCTTAGGATCTTGATTTAGAACTTGTTTTGTGAAAAGTATTAAGATGATATAGTTGCTAATATCTTCATATCTTTTAAAATTATCGTAGTCATTTTTATTTTTAATTCTGTCTATACTCTTAAAGGTTCTTGGCCATTTGATTTTGAATCTACATAGTGTTTTCTAAGGCAATGCTCCCTATGTGGGTTTCAGATAAGGACCGATGTGCTGAGCTGAAGAAAGCCTTGTGTACCGCCCATGAGAAGTTCTGTTTCTGGCCAGACAGCCCCTCCCCAGGTACTCATTTCCAAGATCTCCCATTTACCATCTCTTCTTGGTTATTGCATTTCTAGTATTGTCTGTTTCTTTGTGAAAATCTAGTCTTTTGAAGTTTCTTTTCTTCCTTTCTACACGTGCTTTTCAAGAAGAATTTACATTCATCCCCTTGTTAGGTTATTACTTAACTTTATTATGGGCATTCAGCATGCCAACAGCTTAGCCGTGTGTACATTTTCCCGATTAATTCTCACAGGGGCCCTGGGAGCTAGATTCTCAACCCAGTTTTGGGGGTGAGGAAGCAGAAGCAGAGATCTTAAAACCAGCTGGTGAGAAGGCAAAACTATGGTTTTATTTTGATTTCAGACTCTCTGCTTTTCCCACCAGAGCAAGCAGTGCCATGTTGTCCCCAGGCTTCCTTTGGTGCACTAACAGCAGTTAAATGGGGTTCGGTTGCTAAAGCAGATTCACAGGAAGCCAGATAAGAGTGATTACCAACGTATAGTTTATCACGGTGNGTGATTACCAACGTATAGTTTATCATGGTGAAATGACACAATATAACACCAGCACTGAAGCCAAAGACTGCCTGTATAAGGGCCTTGGCAGGGTGCACGCTTTGAATCAGGTGAATTTGTGATTACCTTCACTCTAATTATTAACTTCAGTCGTTACCTTCTTTTTTGGGGGGGGGGAACTAAGCTGCTTTAGAGTGAACCTAACTATGTGTTCTAGGAAACTGACAGCAGGGTATATTTTCTTTATGTTTCCAAAATTTATACTTAGGCTAAGAGACACAGGAGTTTTATGAATTCTCACACTCTAGAAAGCCCTGCCTTACAGGATACATAATAGCTCCTTTGTTACTGGTCTTAGGATCTTGATTTAGAACTTGTTCTATGAAAAATATTAAGATGATGCAGTTGCTAATATTTTATATCTTTTAAAGTTGTTTTAGTTATTTTTAATCATATCTGTACCCTTAAAGGCTCTTGGCCTTTAAGTGTTTGTATGTGTGAGTCAGGAGAGGGGCAGAGGGAGAGAATCTTCAAGCAGACGCCTGCTGAGTACGGAGCCTGATGTGGGGCTTGATCCCAGTACCCTGAGATCGTGACCTGAGCCGAAATCAAGAGTCAAACACTTAACTGACTGAGCCACCCAGGCACCCCATCAAGTTGGATTTTTAAATATTTTATTGGTTGGAGCACCTGGGTGGCACAGTCGGTTGAACGTCAGACTCTTGGTTTTGGCTTAGGTTGTGATCTCAGGGTTGTGAGATTGAGCCCCACGTCAGGCTCAGCGCTCAGCACAGTCTGCTTGAGATTCTCTCTCCCTCTGCTCCTCCCCACCCTGCTATCTCTCTCCTTCTCTCTCAAATAAATAAATAAACCTTTAAATAAATATATATATTTTATTGGTTGTGTAGGCATGTTTCTGCTGAGTAACCAGCCTCCACAGCAGGGCCCTCCAGAGGGTTCACCAACACCAGGTGCAAAACTTCATGCCTGGCCAGACATTAGTGCCATGTAGGTCTACTTTTTATTTCAGTAGGACAGCTGAGGCCAATTCCAGGGTCACCGATGCCTGGGAATATTCCATGAGTGACCACTAAGAGAAAAAAAGAGATTGAAAGTAGGGTACCTGGGTGGCTCAGTCGGTTGGGCATCTGCCTTTAGCTTAGGTCATGATCTCAGGGGCCTTGGATCAAGCCCCATGTTGGGCTCCCTGCTCAGCATGGAGTCTCCTTCTCCCTCTTCCGCTGCCCCCTCTTGTGCTCTGTCTTTCACTCACTCTTTCTCAAATAAATAAATAAAATCTTCAAAAAAGAGAGAGAGAGATGAAAAGTGTCCATAGAGTGCCATTTACTGATAATGAAGGGGAGTTAGAAAGGGACTATTAAGGAATAACCTTTTTAAAGTGAAGATGATGTGTAATAAGGAGTTTCTGCTGTTGGCCTAGCTATTTCGCTGTGTAGGACAACTGAACTCAGTCCCACGAGGATGTGAATCCTCCCAGTGTACCCAGTCCAGGTTTTCAGGATCTGCCCAGGACACTGTTGGTGGTTCCCAACTCTTACTACTATACACTCTGCTTTCTTGGTCCACCTACTTTCAGACCTCTAACTCCTATCCCGACTTTTCTTTTGAGCTTGACTCATTTTCAGCTACCTTCTAAACATTTTCATTTAATGTCTTATTGTAGGTACCTGGAATTCAATATATGCAAAACTGAAGTCTTCATTTTTTTTATACCTAAACCTTACTTCTATTATATTTTCTCCATCTTAAGTGGTACTGACCTCCCCACTGTTTGTCCTAGCCAGAAACCTGGAAGTCACCTTAGATGCCCTTCCCTGTCATTACCACCGGTCCTGAATATTCTACCTCCTAAATAGATCTCAAATGTGACCTTTCAAGTATGCCACCCTTGTTTCTTTCACATTCCAGAGATTTTAGTGTGAAGAGAGGAAGACCTGCAACTATTTATGCTTTAATGCTTACATTTATTAAGCATATCTAATAAATACAATTTTGAAGGTTATTTTTTCTAACATTTACCAACTAAATTAAATCCCTTTAAACATTTTAATTTATAATTACTGATTTACTAGACTGATTATTTTGAACATATCAAACACTGAAGTAGATAAAATACTCACATATGTTAATTATAAAACATAAATTTTTTTTTTTTTTTTTTTAAAGATTTTATTTATTTATTTGACAGAGATAGAGACAGCCAGAGAGAGAGGGNGCTTACATTTATTAAGCATATCTAATAAATACAATTTTGAAGGTTATTTTTTCTAACATTTACCAACTAAATTAAATCCCTTTAAACATTTTAATTTATAATTACTGATTTACTAGACTGATTATTTTGAACATATCAAACACTGAAGTAGATAAAATACTCACATATGTTAATTATAAAACATAAATTTTAACTTAATGATAAAACATTTTCATGGTGAGTTTAATTTCTTCTGTTTGCTCTTTGGCCTTCATCAATTTTTACTAGTATTTTCTTAGGATTGTAGGAATCAGACCAAACCCTAAATTGGAAGGTGACCAGAAAGGTGTTGGGAACTGTTTTTTTTCTCCTAAGTTTCAAAACTGAGCCACTGGTCATTAGAATATGTTTCCTGGGGCCCCTGGGTGGCTCAGTCATTAAGTGTCTGCCTTGGGCTCAGGTCATGATCCCAGGGTCCTGGGATCATGAAGATCGG
>NC_048218.1:190347615-190584610 GCF_002007445.2 Ailuropoda melanoleuca | reverse complement strand
GGAAGCCTGCTTCTCCCTCTCCCACTCCCCCTGCTTGTGTTTGCTCTCTCGCTGTGTCTCTCTCTGTCAAATAAATAAATAAAATCTTAAAAAAAAAAAAAGTTTCCTTTTTATTGTTAAATCTCACTTGATTTTTTTAAATTCTTATTTATTTTTTAAAAGATTTTATTATTTATTTATTTTTAAAGATTTTATTTATTTATTTGACAGAGAGGCAGCGAGAGAGGGAACACAAGCAGAGGGAGTGGGAGAGGGAGAAGCAGGCTTCCCGATGAGCAGGGAGCCCAAGGTGGGGCTCGATCCCAGGACCCTGGGATCATGACCTGAGCCCAAGGCAGACGCTTAACGACTGAGCCACCCAGGCGCCCCAAGATTTTATTTATTTTTAGAGAGAGAGGAGGACAGAGAGCAAGGGGAGGATAAGAGGGGGAGGGAGAAAGGGGAAAGAATCCCAAGCAGACTCCCCGCTGAGCGCTGAGCCCAATGTGGGGCTTGATCTCATGACCCTGAGATCATGACCTGAGCTGAAACCAAGAGTTGGACATTCAACCCACTAAGCCAGCCTGGTGCCCCTTCACTTGATTTTTTTAAAATCCATACCTTTTTAGTTGATTTTAGTTTTTTATAATTGGACTTTCCTAGTAAAATAAGACATCTTTTTAAGTTGATGGCATGTGTCTTGACATACTTGGTTACTTGTAACAACTTTTAATAGTTTGAGAATATTTAATAACATAACCAAAATTTGGTTGCTAATGATACAATAAATGGTGAACAAAAGTGCTATTTTTACTGCTTTTTTACCTCTTAATAACAAAACTAGGAAAGAGATTTTTTTCTTTTTTTTCTTTCNTAGAGACAGCCAGCGAGAGAGGGAACACAAGTAGGGGGAGTGGGAGAGGAAGAAGCAGGCTCATAGCGGAAGAGCCTGATGTGGGGCTCGATCCCATAACGCCGGAATCACGCCCTGAGCCGAAGGCAGACGCTTAACCGCTGTGCCACCCAGGCGCCCCTGCTTTTTTACCTCTTAATAACAAAACTAGGAAAGAGATTTTTTTTCTTTTTTTTCTTTCTTNAAAGAGATTTTTTTCTTTTTTTTCTTTCTTTTTTTTTTTTTAAGCATCCTTATGATTGAGGGATAAATTGACATAAGCCACACATACTGAGATGTACAGTTTGATAAGTTCTGACATACTTGTGTGCTCATGAAACTGTCACTGCTAGATTTCTATTTAACATCATGAGTTTATATTCATTTTCCCAATTTAATACTGTGTATTACTGTGCCCCGTTTTTCTTACAGTATGAGGTTTCATTGATCATCAAGAGGTTTTTTTTAGCAAATTTCAACTTTTTTTTAATTAATGAACAAATATCTTTATTAACTTTAATCCATAGTATACATTAGGGTTCACTCTGCGTTGTACATTCTGTGGATTTTGACAAATATGTAATTACCCGTATCCACTAGGACGTTATCATATAGAAGCGCCTCACTGCCCTGAAAATCCCCTGTGCTCTCCCTGTTCGTCACTCACTCCTTCACTCCCCCTGAGTCCCTGGCAACCACTGATCATTTTACTGTTTCCAGAATGTCCCAGAGTTGGAATTCCACAGCATGCAGCTTTTCAGACTGGCTTCTCTCACATAGCATTATACCTTTAAGGTTCCTCACTGTCTTCTAGAGTTTATTTTCTACATTGCTGGATAATATTACATTGTGTGGATGTGCCACGGTTTGATATTATTGCATTCTATTTCATTAAAATAACTGGGTCGTCAATTAGGTAAGTGATAAACTGATTTCAGAACCTAAGTAGGGGTCATAGCTGTAGTTTTAAAACTATTGCCTGAAAGTCGATGTTAGGTTTTTGCTGGACATAAAGGGCCAGACAGCTTGATCCCTGTCTTAGGAGCTTAAATGTTATTGGGAAAGGAAAATCTACTTACATGGGATATCTAGTAACAAAAGAGTAAGAACAAAACAAAGGGTAACAAAACAAAAGTAAAGGAGCCATAAGAAACTAGGAATTCCCTAGTACTGTTGAGGAGTACGGGGAACTGGCAAGTGCTGTAACAGAAGCTCTGTGAAAGCAGGAGCTTTTTGTCATCCACTGATCATGAAACCTGGGTATATTACTTTTATATTCCTCAGATTCTTCATTTGTAGAATTTATATAATAATAATATCTATCGTACTGGGTACTTTTTTAAAAATTTAAATGCAATTAATTAACATATAGTGTATTATTAGTTTCAGATGTAGAGTTCAGTGATTCGTTGGTTGCATATAACACCCAGTGCTCATGACATCATATGCCCCCCTTAATGCCCATCACCCAGTTACTCCACCCCACCCCTACCCCCCGGTCATTAAGAGTTTTATGACCTTGATGTTCCTTCTCTCCATCCTTCGGCCACTGGTATCTCACAGGGATTATTACCTTAAATCACTTTAATGTCTGCTAAGCTTATTTTTTTGCATCCCAACTGACCCCTTACAAACTCTACTCTAAATTAATGCATATTATCTATAATATCACTCTTTCAGTGGTCATGATTCCAGCGTCCTGGGATCAAGTCCCACATCGGGCTCCTTGCTCGGTGGGAAGCCTGCTTCTCCCTCTGCCTGCCGCTCCCCCTGCTTGTGCTCTCCCTCCCTTTCTGTCTCTCTGACAAATAAATAAAATCTTAACAAAAAAAATTACGTGAAATTAAAAAAAAAATCCTTTAGTAATTTCTCATCATACACGTTAGTAAAGTCTTGGTCTAGTTACTCTCTACACTTTTTTTTTTTAAGATTTTTTATTTATTTATTTGACAGAGAGAGACAGACAGCCAACAAGAGAGGGAACACAAGCAGGGGGAGTGGGAGAGGAAGAATCAGGCTCCCAGCAGAGCCTGATGTGGGGCTCGATCCCAGGACCCTGGGATCAGACCCTGAGCCGAAGGCAGACGCTTAACAACTAAGCCACCCAGGCGCCCCTACTCTCTACACTTTAACCTCATCTCCTACTCCTTTCCCCATAGGCACCCTGTGTTCCAGTCCTGTGAAACTATTTAGAATTCCCCACCTGTGCCATTCCTTTGGGCCTTTGCTTTTACACACTGTTGTTGGTCTTCAAATTCAGCTTAGACTGACTGCTTCTGAGGAACCCTTTTCGAGAATCTTCTTTTTTGAATATTCTCACAAAAATATCATCACAGCCCCATCAAAAAAAGTCAGTAATTCTTAATACCTTCAGGTATTTTATCAATTTTATCAGTACCTATGCCTTCTTGTTTTATACACATCTTTTATTTTTTTACAATTTGCACCAAATGACCTTCCAGTGTACTTTGTCTGCAGATCGGTTTGGGATGTTGCCATTGGATGAACCTGCCGTCCTTCTCAGTGAGTTCATAGATCGTTTTCAAAGCCTTTGTCACTTGGACCTCCAGCTTCCTTCCCTGAGGCCAGAGGACTTGAAAACTATGGTGAGTTTTTCTTGGCTAGCCTACAGTGGCCTTCAGTTCACTACCATTTGTACGTGAAGCATTTCTTTATGTGACAGAGGATTCAGATTGCTGTGAAGAGAACTCGTTGTTTGTCCCTCAGCTGACCTTTTCCAGTCTCCACCAGAAGGGCAACTTGGAGTTTAAGTAAATGGATTTCACTGAAACGTCTAGATAGGATTCTTTAAATGGCGTACATTCAGTTTTATCTTGATTTTTTACTTAAACTATTTAACAGAAGATCCTGGAATGTGACTTCATATGGTTTATCACATATCATTTCCCAAAGAAAATACTATAGAAGTTAGAAACTCCCTTCTCCCCTGTGAGCGGAAATTAGAAATGCTCTGACCCGTCTCTACTTCGAAACTGAGTATCTCGTGTCCCATTTCATCACCCTGTAGACACGCCAAAGACAAGCTTTATGATAGGAAATAGAAGCTATTATTTTGCTTCTTCAAGTTGAGAGGCTGATTGAATTTTAACCAAAGTTTAATTTCTGTGCCTATATTATTTTTTATTTACTTATTTAAGATTTATTTATTTATTTTAGAGAAAGAGCATGTGGGGAGGGGCAGAGGAAGAAGGAGAGAGAGTCCCAGGCAGACTCTGTGCTGAGCACAGAGTTCAACACCAAGCTCGACCTCGAGACCCTGAGATCACACCCCAAGCCAAAACCAAGAGTCGGACACTCAACCAACTAAGCCATCCAGGCACCCCAACTCTCTGCCTATTTTAAATGTCCCTTGTCCCTAGCCAAGACAGCTTTTTTGTTCATCTTGTCAGTTCTTTATTATTCTTAGAACAAAAATGAAGACCTTGGCAAGCTCTCTTGTTCTGTCAAGAAGTAAAGTCAGTGTCATGTTAAGATGAATAGTAATCTGTTTTCATTATTTGGGTTTTGAAGTTTACAGGTTTCAGAGAAAATCTGCAATTGGTAAATTGAAAACAAATTAGAACTAAGAAAAGATTTGGTAGTTCTAGGAAAACTGCTACCTTTCTCAATCAGCAGATGCAGGGCAATTCAGGAAGCTTCTGTCTAAAACCTTAGCCCTTTGCTGTAAGTGAGCCTTCCATAATGAAGAGAATTGTCTTCATGTTTGAGATTTATTTCATAATTTTTGCCTTGAACCCTCTAAATGCGTCCTCATATGTGATTTTTGTGATTGGAAATTTCAGTTTGTTACCTTGGTTCCTTTGTAGTGTTTGACAGAAGACAAGGTCAGTCTTCTCCTGCACCTGCTTGAAGATGAACTTGATCACCGAACTGATGAGAGAAAAACTGCAAGCAAATTAGGCTCAGACATCCAAGTCCACGTCACTGCCTGTGTTCTCTCTCTGTGTGGTTGGGCGTGTAGGTGAGTCAGTGAATTTTTAGGGGGATGTGAACTCTGACAACATCATACACTGGTATACATCACTCACTAATAGTACTGGAGACCCCGTGGTGTTTCCTGTCAGAAAAACAGACAAAACCTGAGGGAGTGGCAAGGGGACCATAAGAATCACTAACAGAACCAGAATTTGAACTCAGGAATTCTTGGGCACACCTGAACTTTGTTGTTTCTTGTTTTTTGGGGTTTTTTTTTTACTATCACTTCCCAGCTGAGAATCTGTGCTTCTGGAAACAGTGAAGCTCCTTTCTATTTATAGAAAGAAGAAAAATCCGTTGAATTCATAAAAACTACCAAAGGAAATGCCAGCTGGAGTCCTCAGGCCCCCATGTTGGTGTTTCCATTCTAGCTGCTCAGTTTGGCATAGACTCCCTCTGAGATAGAAAACTGTTGGAACGGGGGCACCCGGCTGGCTCAGTCAGTGGAGCACTGACTCTGATCTCAGGGTTGTGAATTCAAGCCCCTGTTGGATGTAGAGATTACTTAAAAATAAAATCTTAAAAAAAAAGAAAGAAAGAAAACTGTTAGAACCAATCTAGATTTACTTTAAATACACTTTCTTTGATAGATTAAGAAATATTTTTCATTTAAAAGGAAAAGGTCTGAAAAGGAATAGGAGAAATTTATAAAACATAACCTTTAAGATAGTCTTGCCTTAGAGGTTACACCAAGATCCTTAGATCTTTCTATAGGAACTTTGTGAGTGACGATGGAGTTGGGGGCCTGAGATGACATGATTCCCAGTCCACTGGACTGTTCCAGAGATTTGTTTGATGAGATAAAGCGTTCTCACGAATGACTACACTTAAGCCCTTGGAAATGTTGCCCTTTGAGAAAACTCTCTTTTCTGTTCCTGCCTAGTTCTTCCTTGGAACCCATGCAGCTCTCCCTGATAACCTGTTCGCAGTGTATGAGGAAGGTGGGGCTCTGGAGCTTCCAGCAGATTGAGTCATCCATGAGCGACCTGGATGCGTCCTTTGGCCTGACCAGCTCCCCCGTCGCAGGCCCTGAGGGGAAGTCAGAGCGCTTCCCTCTTGTGCCTGAGTCTCCTCGGAGGATGATGACTCGCAGCCAGGATGCCACGTGTTCCCCTGGCTCAGAGCAGGTATGAACTTAAGGCTTGCTTGGGGTGGCCTTTTTAAAAGCAGCAGTCTTGCCAGAAGTGTTGTGGTGGAAAAGTTGGAGATTACCGTAGGCGGGTAAGCTTCCCTTCTGACCACGTTGATCAGAGTACCACATGTTTTTATTTGCCAGTTGCAACGCAGAAGCTAAATTTGTGATGTTGTATGAAAGTCTTTTATTTTTTTTGAAGAGTTTAGTTATGTTGACAGTTCAGAAAGTAAATTCTTTAGAGTTTAAAACTGCAAAGCATCAGCTTTAACCTGCTTCTAGAAATATTTCTTCCTACCATTGTCCTTCGTGTCATTGGTGTACTTCTGTTACTTCTTTCCTTCAGGCTGAGAGGAGCCCAGGTCCCATTGTCTCCCGAACTCGGAGCTGGGACTCTTCCAGTCCTGTTGACCGTCCTGAGCCAGAGGCTGCTAGCCCCACCACCAGAACCCGCCCCGTCACCCGCAGTATGGGAACAGGAGACAGCACTGGCCTGGAGGTGCCGTCTAGCCCTCTCCGGAGAGCCAAACGAGCTCGCCTCTGCTCTTCCAGCAGCTCGGTGAGTCCACCTGTGTGTAGAAGTCCCTGAGCACAGGCGGCACGCCAGGCCCTCACTGTGTAGCACAGGGAAGCAGGCATGAGCCCTTCCCAGGTCCTGTGACTCTTAGTAGGTAACGGGAATAGGTTTCAAGATGGGACAGTTGGGTGCCCTATCTTTGGAATGGATTCTGGGGAGGTGGTAAGTATTTCAGGCCCATGGGGATGGCAGTGAGATCAGGGAGACAGACCTGATCAGGGACTGTCGGTTTAACACAGAGGGAATGAAAGTATTTATAGATATTGGGCATGATGTAGGCAGTGTTAAAAGGAGAACGTCAAACTGGAAATGTGGGCACTTGTGAGATTCTAGACTGGACAACTCCTGGCGGTGCCTCCCTGAGGTGACGTGGCATCCGCCCTTCGTCAGCACTGTTTCTCTTCCCCCTCTCAGGACATGTCTTCCCGAAGTTTCTTTGACCCCGCCTCTCAGCACAGAGACTGGTGCCCTTGGGTAAATGTCGCACTTGGCAAGGAGACCAGGGAGCATGGTGGAACGGAGGTAGACGCCAGTACCCCCGCAGAGCCAGGCTGGAAGGCTGTGCTGAACATCCTCTTGGCCCACAAGCAGTCCAGCCAGCCGGCCGAAACAGACTCCACGGTGAGCTAAGCCGCTGCCTGCGCGTGTGCGCCGCTTGCTGTTTGTGGGATGAGGAACAGAGGCCGGTCCTATAATTAGCACCCTGCCTGCCCTCAGCATTCAGAAGTCAAGTTAGACGAGTCAGGTTTCGTCCTGGAGAATCGGCATGGAACTGACTCAATCTTCCTGCAGTTGATTAGCATTTGGCATTCCCTCAAATTCTGGTAAATGCTTTGTCTTCTCAACTAAAATGACTCAAAGTAGAGAAGGAGGACCGAAACAGAAATAGATGGGGAGGCAGCTGCTCTGGCCTCATGTTGCCGAACAGCTGCTTTTTCTGTCTGTGGCTGTCACTTGCCTTTGGAGCCTGGCCAGTTAACTTAGCTGTCTGGCTCCTTGTACTCTGAACCCCAGATTACGGTTTCATTCCGCACAGTGGGCACGTTTCTTTGCTCTGTTCCACAGCCCCAGGCTTGTGCCCCAAGCCTCGGCTAGCTGCTGCGGTCATGATCGCTGCTGCTGGCAAAATGTGGGTAGACACAAATCCACCGTGACAGCTGAAAAAACAAGTGTTTACTCCGAGTAAAGGATGGAAGTGATAGCAGGGTGGGCATTAAGGAATCATGGAAAACAGTTCTCTCTCCTTTGCTGGCTCCTCCCCAAATTTGCCTTATAGTGTGGTATGAATAGAATAATTTCTGACCTCCATGCCCTCCAAGGACAAAGTAAAATAATACTTGCCAGTAGATGTTTACAAGAAACACTCTCAGGTTTGTGGGATTCTGCTGGAGAGAACCGTAGCATCGCTAAAAGCCCACGAATGTACATTTATACCCTTGGTAAACAACGCGAATGAAGGCTTTCCAAGTTTTTCCACAGGAAAAAAAAAAAAAAACCCCTCATTTTCCTCATTTAAAAACTTTTGAAAATATGTAAAGCTATCTGAGGACAAATGTCTGCTCATATATTCTCTGCCCAGATCTTCCCGAAATAGAGTCTTATTGACTGCCCTCTGTCACTGTCTTGCCAAGAAGAAATCCCACAGGGTTTTTGTGGGGGTTTTTGTTTTGGTGGTTTTTTGTTCTGTTTTGTTTTGTTCTTATAGTGGGAGAAGTTGGCCTCATAATTGGCCCTGGGTTCCAGGACTTTGGAGATCCTTGTTGGTGGTTCGTCTTTAACCTTCCCACAGCTGCTATGACTGGGAAGTTCAGAGCTTAATGAGGCTGGGTAAAGGATCTTGATGTTAGAAAAAAGTTTATGTTGTTTATTCAACCAAAGTTTCTTTTAACTTTGTCACTCTGTTCACTAAATTCCCCTCCATCATTAGTAAGAGCTCAGATTCTCCCCACCCGCGCGCCCTGACTTTTATTTTATTGAAACACTCATCCACAAAGAAGATAAGAAGACAGTGAAAACGTCTTCTGATGTCTGAAACTGGGGGTAATTTTCTGGATGATCTTGCTGCATGATTATTTATATTCTCACTGAGACTCTGTGCTCTTCACTGTGACTCACAGGCAGAGAGAGCCAAGTGCTCTGATTCTCTGAGAACTTTTATCTTTTAGTGAATTGCTTTGTCTCCCTGTAACACCATTTCTCAGAATCTCAGATCATTTCATAGGTATGATCAGGTGGCAGTGAGAGTCTTCCTATTATTAGCTCTGCTGGCTATAAATGAAGCTGAGAAGGCCAGGGTCATAGTTTAAACTTGAAAGAGTCATTTAACTTTGTTTTACCCCTCGGTCTTGGATTACACTGTTAACCCCAGTGAGGCATCATATGAATGCGAATCCTTGTTCACAAGAAATAATGCACTAGGACCAATTCAGCATGACAGATGGAAGCCAGTGCAACACGTGTGGCGCACTAATGGTGGGTCACAAGTGTCCGCCTCACACACAAAGATCAGGACAGATGCAGGTACCTGGAGGGAGGACACGAACCGTGTTTGACAGGCTCCGTGTGTTAGCAGTAGTCTAACTGCAGAATGCAGGCGTCTTGATTTTTAGTCTGGTTTTAGGTGTATATTTTGTATACAGTATAAAGTAATATAAAATTAACTTGTTTTTCTCAATCCTAGACCTATCTAGATCACTGTGGAAGAAATTTACAGACCAAGCCTTAAAGCTGTTACCCCCATCCTTCGTCTCTATAAAAGAATTTAATCTCTAATGATGAGCTTTTCTGCCTGTAGAGTCTGTCCGAGAAATCCAGGAAGGTATTCCGGATATTCCGGCAGTGGGAATCTTTATGCTCATCCTGAAGATACTCTGGCCCTTCCTGGAGAGAAGCGGAATGAGTGACTTGGAGAAATAAAGTCCGAATTCCTTTTTGGTCAGCCGATGCTAAGTTTTTCTCCGTTCTGGTTTAATCATAAGGAGCCCCTGTCCTTGCAAAAGGCAATGAGTGTCACTGTCTGCGTCTGACCGAGGGGAAGCCTGTCTCCGTCGGGGGGTGTGGGCAGGTGACGTGCAGCAAGCCTGCGCCTGTTAAAGGAGTCTGGGGTTACTCAACCAGACGGAAGACCAAGGACTTGAGCACTTTTACTCTCTTTCAGTACGGGGCAGTGTTTTGAGGACTCCATCCCGGGAATATGACAGTATGTATTAATAAAATATTTGTTAAGATTCTTACTGCTGGAGAACTGCATTCCTTCTTGCCTCCTGGGCTGATACAAACAAGGCAGACACTGAGAAAACTTCAGTGGAGCACTAAACAAAATCTAAATATTAGTTTGCAGATTGGCTGCAAAGCCTGAAATTTAGTAATTTACTTGTGATTCTAGTCAAAGAGGTATTTCTTTTTTTTCTTTTTTTGGAGGTGGGGGAGGGGAAGGGGAGACAGAGAATCTCAAGCAGACAACACGCTGAGTGCTGAGCATGGAGCCCTATGCAGGGCTCGATCTCACGACCCTGAGATCATGACCTGAGCCGAAATCAAGAGTCGAACACTTAACTGAGCCACCCAGGCGCCCCCCCCAAAGAGGTATTTGTGAACCAGAAGGTATTCATTATGTCACCAGGAGATCTCCCAATGTGTTATAGTGAATGACAGGCTGATAATGTTCTCTTCACTTAGGCAAAAACAGAATGAGAGGCTATAATAAGGGAGGAAGGTCCTTGAGGAGAGACCCCCTCTCCGTGTGCCTTCAGCACACAGCTCCCCTGAGTGGGGCTCCCTAAGGCTCCTTCACTGCTGGTGGGGAGCATCAGTGTCTGTGGTGGAGAAGATGGGCCCTGACCTGCCCCATCTGAATAAGGCTGCCCCGTGATAACGGGGCCAGAAGACTAGAAAGTAATTTGTTGTCTGAAATGTCGTACTTTCTTTTAGTAACCGTGTTTGGTTGGATTTCTGGTTCACTTCTTTTATACTGAAATATTTTAAAGAAAATAATAGACATCATAATATTCTACCCATGCCAAACTTCAGTTTCCATCTCTTAACAAAATAAATTTTTTCTGTATTCTTCACCCAACAAAAATGAATGATCCCTTAATATCATCTAGTACCCGGTCCATATGCAAAATCCCTAAGTATTCCAAGATGTTCTTCACATTTGGTTTGTCCAAACCAGCTCCAATTCAAGATCATGGGTTGCCTAAATCCCTTTAGTCTGAGGGACAGTCCCTTTTCTTCACGCATGTCGGATTTTTAAATTTGTCATTTTTCAGTCCTCATTTTTAAAGGGTAAATCGTGTCGGTATCGCTCCTAAATCAACCCTCTGTCCGCGGAGGAGGCCAGTAGAGCTGTTTCCAAGTTATTTTTGTGGAGGTGCTCTTTTGCCTTTGGCCTGAGTGTTCGTTGTCAGTCTCCGTGGACCCCTTAGAGGTTGACTGGTGGGCAGCTCTCTGACATTCACAGAAATGAGACTTCAGGGTGGAAGCCTTTTGCGCACTGGTGACGAAGTGAGTTTGGAGTCTGTCCTCTAGGTCACCGCTTTAGGAGTGGCGTAGAATCATTAACACAACGTATTCAAAAGGACTACACCCCTAATTCCAGGTTATAATAATGTGGGTAAATTTTTTCAAGTCCACTGCAGTGTTTAATCTATACCTCCCTCCAAGGAAAGTGTTTACATTTCTTTAAAATAGGCAAAGCTCCACGAGCTTGTTTTGTGTGTGTGTGTAAAGCATAGATGGAAGCAGATTGCGACAGACTTGGTGTAATTCAAGAAAGTCTCTTCCACGTGGGAAGCAGTGAGCAAGCCCTGAAAGAGCAGGTGTTCTGTGGTTAGGCCCGTGCACTGAGGAGTAGAAGGGGGAGGGTAAGAGGACAGAAGTCAGGCCAGATTGGAGTCTCGTGTATTCTGCTGAGGAGTGTGGTCTTGATTCTTTGGGAAAAAAACTGGAGGAGTTTTTGAGCAGGGAAATGACATGGGCACTCAGGAAGATGATCGTGGCGTGGTGGATAGCGCATGAGGGGAGACAGGAAGGCTCTAAGGGAGATGTAATGGCAGGGACAATGGATGACTTGACAGAAATGTCAGTGACAACTTCAACATGAACAGTCTGGGCATGAGGAAGAGGGAGGAATCAAGGGCAACCTCGAGGTCTGTGGCAGCCGTTCTAGGTCGAGAACCCAGGTGGGGAGGGAACACAATGGTGGTATTTTTTTAACATTTTGAGTTCAGTATCTGTCTACGAATGAAGTTCTAGGGGTCAGGAGAGGAGGATCCAGTGCGTTGAGGTCGAGGGTGTTTGTTTCAAATGCTCACACAGAAGTCAAGCCACCCACCTTACCATCAGCCTGTGTGACCACGTGCCCGAGGCTCGGGGCCGCCTGTCCGAATTTCTGGTGAATACACCACTAGGCCGGACTGAGTATACTTTCAGACCGTAGCGGGTGTTCTCAGGTGGGGTGATGCTGTTTTATGTGTCGGCTTCACTGGGCTGAGGGACGCCCAGATAGCTGGTAAAATCTGATTTCTGGACATATCCGTGAGGGTGTTTCAGGAAGACATGAGCTTGCGAATCGGTGAAGAAGTAAAGGAGATCACCCTCACCAAAGCGAGCGGGGATCATCCAATCCCTTGAGGGCCTGAATAGAACAAGACGGGAAGGGTGAGTGTGTTCTTTGCTTGAGCTGTGACACCTGTCTCCTGTTCTTGGACCTCGGAGCTCCTGGTTCTCAGGCCTTCAGGCTTGGATCGGAACAGCACCATCGGCTTTCCTTGGCCTCCAGCTTGCAGGAGACAGGTTATGGGGCTCCTCGGCCTCTATCATTGTGTGGGCCAATTCCCACAGAAAATCTATTTGTTTGTATCTATACATATCACACCGGTTCTATTTCCCTGGAGAACCCTGACTGATACAGATGGAACTGAGCTCATGAACTTCCCAAAGCTGCTGTTCTCGTCCACATGCTAGGGCATCACTTCAACCCCCGGCTACTCATTCTTCCTGTGAGTTGTTCCCGTCAAAGTTTTTGCTGTGGCCTTTCTAGGAACCCACTTTTCCTGATTTGATTCTTTATTTGAAAATACAGTTTTTCTTTTGGCAGATCCTTCGAAAGAAGATAATTGCCTAAAATTTCATTTTTTGCTACTTTACCGTCCTCAGAGTTGGCACTACAAATCATCATGGTAAGGAATTTTCCTGTTCTCATGAGCCCCAGTAGGTCACTGACGAGGATGCTGTGTAATCTCTGTGTTAATCATCTGCTGGAAATAAAACTTCCAGCGCCTTCCTGTCCACTTTGCAGGTGAGAACCTTCTTTTGCAGTCTTGGTCCCAGCATCAGGGTGAGCGGCAGTATCCTGGAGACTCCCGAGTCTGGCCAGTCCTCCCTGCCTTCAGACTCTCCTTTTACTGTCGTTCTCCGCTAAGTTCTCTAGGATCCTACGTATGGTTTTAGCAAAGGTTGCGCTTCCCATCCAAGGAGATTTTGTTTTTACAGAGGGAAAGACTGAAGTTCAAAGGCCTCTAAAAACAAGTGCCGTCATACAGCTAGAATGCGGCAGAGCTGCAGACCCCTGCTTCCCAGCCTTCTGATTTTTCCATTATGATACAGCTGGGAATATCTGTGATTCTGTGATCTTCCTTTTCCGGGCACAAAGCTGAGATCCGCGTCTCACAGCTGAAAGGACTGTCTTGCAACTGCTCGTGGGATCCCGGTATCCAGAAGTGAGTCCTTCACCTGGCTCTTTTTAAACTGTAGCCAGCTTTAACAGACTCAGCAGGTGCAACATGCTCTTTGGGGGCTTTCCTCTTTTACTCAAACCCTCAGACCAGTTGTGGCTGCCTCAGAGCCAGCTTTTAAATCCCTTCCACCCTGTTCTGTCTTAGCAACAAAAACAGCTGCATGTACAGCTTGACCAACAGCAAAAGAACAAACACTTCCTCCTCAGTTTTCCTTGCTATTTATAGTTTTAGTCCTACTCTGGGTTTTCTTTGGCTTTAATGTAGCTGTTATCTGGGTCAGCTGACCCATGCCCTCCAAAGTGAGTCCTGCAGCTTTAATTACAGACCACTCATTCCATCTTTGTCCCATGCTCTCTTTTCCGTCTTTGCTTCTTGGCCAAAGTGTTGCTGGTGGTGACTGTTTTTCTTTCTACAGTGCCGCTCTGTGCCAGGGGACTGTCGTGTGGCAGAAGCCAACTAGGAAGAGAGGGGAAGGGGGAACCAAGTCTGTGTGAAGGTCTCGGGGGCGGGGGAGGCCACGGAGACTTGGTGGTTTATTCAGATTATCCAACAATTCCGGCCATTTGAAGAATACATTTCAGCTTTCTGTCCTCACTTCTGTCAGCTGCCTGTCACTGTCGGTAGATATGGAACAAAGTGGGCTGTTTCCCACAGTAGGTCAGAAACAGCCCTCAAGAGAATGCAAGGAGGAACATAAAACGTCTGACCAGGAAGGAATTCCAGGTCCACCTCCAGGACCCTCACAGTCCTCGTGAGGAAACCAAGGTCCCCAGAGACAAGTAAATCATTTTTAGCTTCCACGTCCATTTCCTGGCGAGTCTTGTCCAGCCTAGAATCAAAGTAGAAGAAGGAAACGCACATGCGGGTGACTCCGTGGCAGGGTGGGTTTCGAGCCATTTTGAGGTGACAGTGAAGAAAAGCCTGCAGCTGGAGCCTGCCTGTTAGTGCGACCTGCACCAGGGGACGGGAACAGTCTTGCACAGAAGCCCTGAAAATTGAATTTACTACTGCTACAAATTGCTCTCGTTCCAAGTAAGCCCTATGGGCACGTACTATCCTAAACACTACAGATTTTAACCTCAAGCCTCGTAGCAAGTGAGGGAGATTCAATTACTATCTCCGTGTTAGAAACGAGGAAATTAAAGCCTAAGTTCATTGCTGTCCTAACACTCTATCTGCCTCCTAACCAAGGATATAGTTCAAAAGAGGAAAAGTGCTCTCCAGGAAGACGTTCACAACGTGGTTACCTCCAAGAAGCAGCTGAATGTGACCTAAACGTCTAACTGTTGAAGAGTGATCAGCTCCACAGAATCCAGAGCAGTGGAGTGTGATTCAAACTATTAAAACGATCGCTGTAATAACCCTGTTGCAGTGTGGAAAGTCGTTCGTGACATACGTGGGGAACGGTACCAGGCCATGTACCTCTCTCTGCTGTGGTTTAGATAGCCGTGACAGGAAGAGACCTTGAGAGAATGGAAAGTTCACGTATTCAAATGGCACACATGATGTCCTTCGGGGTTTTTTTTTAATCGTCACACTACTGCTTGTGCAACGAATGAAAAAAATGGTCTCCTTCATCTTTATAATTCTTTTTTTTTTAAGATTTTATTTATTTATTCGACAGAGATAGAGACAGCCAGCAAGAGAGAGGGAACACAAGCAGGGGGAGTGGGAGAGGAAGAAGCAGGCTCACAACGGAGGAGCCTGATGTGGGGCTCGATCCCATAACGCCGGGATCACACCCTCAGCCGAAGGCAGACGCTTAACCGCTGCGCCACCCAGGTGCCCCTCATCTTTATAATTCTATAACCAGTTGTCAGTGGCCTAGCAAAGATTTCTGGTAACTTTGTGTTCTTTCCACTCCCCCCTCCAGGTATCTAAGTTTTCATACTTTATTATTTCTCCTGTTTTGTATGCCTTTGATATCAAGTAGGTAAGAACAATGGAAGGAATAATAAATAACCGTGTTCAGATGGAATAATAATAAAGCTTTATCTTGAAAGTTGCCAAGTAAGTTATTACCTAGTTCTGGTACATATTTGATATGCAAACAAATACACAAAAAAACAATCTTTGTAGCTTACTAGCTCATCTCGCATATCCTTCTTCATAGTTTATAGACTGGACAGGAAGGTTACCCATTCTAAATCTTACGGGAAGGGATCTAGAGAGCACTCTGCCCTCCTTCCCTCCCCTCCTTCCATTCACCTTCAATCCACCTTCACTCCACTGTGGAATCCAGTTCATCCTTTTCTGAGCTGAGTCTCTTCGTGGCTGTTAGAAAAGGAATGGCTACACACCCATGTTCACTGCAGCATTATTCACGGTAGCCAAGAGGTGGAAGCAAACTAAATGTCCATGGACAGATGAACGAATAAAGAAAATGTGGGACCTGCATACAGTGGAATACTATTCAGCCATTTAAGAAAAAAAAAAAAAAGGAAATCCTGTCAGACACTAGAACATGGATGAAACTTGAGGGCATTCTGTCGAGTGAAATAAGCCCGTCACAAAAAGACAAAAACTGTACGATTCCGCTTCTCTCGAAAGGAGTCAGGCTCATAGAAACAGAAAGTAGAATGTGGTTACCAGGTGCTGGGAGGAGGGGGAAATGGGGAGTTCAGTGGGTATAGAGTTTCAGTTGTGCAAGACAGAAAAGTTCTAGAGATCTATGCACAACAACATGCATGTAGTTAACGGTACAGTGTACTCTCAAAAATGGATAAGATGGTTATGTTGTAGATGTGTTTTTACCACATTAAGAAGAAAGGAAATGGCCACTTCTGCAAAACGAAATCGCCACTTGAATTCTGTCCTTTTAATCCTTCCCATCTAGGCAGCATCGTCCATCATCCCTTTTCCTTACCTTGACGTGTCTGGGTATGTCTTTGTTCTGAGACCCTCCCGCTGGGCCACGGTCTTGGTCTTTCATGAAGACTCCTTCTCTAATAGTGGAAGAAAATAGATGTGAAACCTTTCTTCTGTAGATAGAAGGAAATTATCTGTCGAGCGGAAGGCGACTTCTCAGATATTAAGTGACTAGAAAATCTCCCTTCCTTTACCACCATGCCTTGGCCGGAAGAGCTGAAGTCCCCGTAGCCTCCTTTGAGGGTCAAGGTCAGGTGTGTGGCCTTAGTGCTGAGCAGCAGTGCCGCAGTACCTTCCAAAGCCACTAGATGGCCCCCCGGCTCCACACCTGACTTCCTTGCGGGCTTTCTGAGTTCTTGCAGGAATTGCCCAGTCGGGACAAACCCGGCCTCCCCGCTTTCTATTAATCACTAACAGATCGGCTGTGGCGGACATTAGAGCTCGCCTTTCTCATGTGGCTTATTCTCATTTTCAGCATCCTTCTTCCATCGTCCTTACTCGGCAACAGGTCTTGTCTCTTTTTTTTTTTTTTTAAGATTTTTTATTTATTTATTTGACAGAGATAGACAGCCAGCGAGAGAGGGAACAAGCAGGGGGAGTGGGAGAGGAAGAAGCAGCTCCCAGCGGAGGAGCCCGATGTGGGACTCGAACCTGGAACGCCGGGATCACGCCCGGAGCCGAAGGCAGACGCCTAACGACTGCGCTACCCAGGCACCCCAACAGGTCTTGTCTCTTAACCAAACTGATGTTCCTTAAAGGCTGAAGCTGCCTTGCCCCTCCCGTAGGCTTGTACAGAGACGGGAGAAGAAATGGACTGAGAGCGCACAACAACCGACAACCAGTAGGAGAGAGAGAAATGGAAAGAATGGATGCTCACTGAAGAGCCAGAGAAGGAAAAAACGTAAGGTAGGTTTAGGACCCTGTGTCCAGGATTAGAGGCAAGAGCAGCAGGGATGAGAAGCAGATGTGAGTGGGAATTCAGCTGCAAGAGGAAACCCGGGGGGCGAGAAGCCCTTGGCAGCTACATCAGCACTCGTGCGGCCCTCCTGAGGTGTCATCCTCTCGCCAGTCTCAGCACCAGCACTTGGAGCTGGGTCACCTCAGGGTCAACCCACAGAGCCACTAATGAAGCTTCAAGGACATGTTCATAAGGGCACGGGCCAGAGTGGTGTGTCATCACGGCCACAGTGCAGCCCGGACCCAGCAGATGACCCTTTTCTTGTGAGGATTCCAAAGCCTGTGACTAATACTAATTAACCCTGACTCATTGTAACACTGAGCACAAGGAGGTCATTGTCTCCGCTGAATCCGGTGGGGAAACTGACGTGTGGAGTGGGGAAGCAGCTTTGCTCCCTCAGTCAGTGGCACTAGGCCACGCCTTTATCACTGCCGGGCTCCAATGCCCTTGAAGCTGCCCTTGACGATCAGAAGCAAACACTTCCAGTGGGCTGTCCAGAGGAGGAGCGTGGGCCCTTTCCTCAGTGCTGTTTCCATGTGGTCTAGAGCCATAGAACTAGAAACTAGAAACTTGGCCCAACACCCCTCCACCCCTCTGCTTCTACAGTGAGGAATCTGAAGGCCAGAGTGACAGCCGAGATCACACCGTGGGTGTTGTGAGTGGGCCAGGCCTAGAACCAAGGTTCTGCGTGCAGCCCCCTTGTACAGCCCCAAAGCCAGCAGAAGGGAGGCAGAACTGTGCGAGTTACAAGCATGGGCTTCAGCTAGGTGGCCTGGGTTCAAATTCTGGTTTCATTGGTTACCAGCTGTGTGCTTCCAAGCCAGCCACTCCGTGCCCGTTTCTCCATCTATAAAACGAGGCTAGCATAGGGATGTTTTGAGAAGCAAAGTAGATACCTAAAGTGCTCAGTAAATAGTAACAATTTTTTAAATATTATTTAAATAAGGCAGTTATCATAATCCTTAGCTGCACACCTGGCCTCTCAGCTACCCTACTGCTTTCAGCCCGGTCACCCTTCTGGCCGTTTCTCTGGTTTGCCTGGTCTTCTGGGTCTGCTGAAGGAAGGGTGCACTGAAAGAACAGGTGTTGGGCTCGGGAGAAAGAGACACCCCAGAATTTCTTCACATGATTCTTGCTC
This sequence comes from Ailuropoda melanoleuca, assembly GCF_002007445.2. Lineage (NCBI taxonomy): Eukaryota > Metazoa > Chordata > Mammalia > Carnivora > Ursidae > Ailuropoda > Ailuropoda melanoleuca. The sequence goes on along the minus strand of NC_048218.1, from coordinate 190,566,330 downwards.
TGGGGAGGCTCTTTTTGCCCAGCAGCCTCCATGACATCATCGGACAATGCAGGTGCTGCTGGCTCCAAGCCCAGCTCTGGAAGCATCAAGAAGAATCTTGGGCAACAAGATACCGAGCAAGATAACCACATTCCTGCCAGTCTCCTCAGGGCCCTGGCTCCGGGCCTGGCAAGCCCACCCTCAGGAGGTGGGGGTATAATGACGACAGGAAAGCTAATTACTGTCATCACCCTGCCGGGTTGAGAATACTGGCTTGTTTGTCCAGCACGTCTTACCTGAGTCATCCATCCTGTAGCCTAGAGCCACCTGGGCCTGGACCTGGACCAGCAGGCTGCCTGGAGTCTGGAACCACCTTCAGCCTGCCGAACCTGGTGAGTGCCCGCACCTCCTCCTTGTTCTCCCCTCAGAAAACAAGTTGAGGCCATCGGGCTCTGGAGACACAGCTCCAGACTGCGTGAGGAGCCCGGCCCAGGGCTCATTCTGGGGCGAGCAGAACCAGAGTGGAGGCCTCACAGCCTTTGGAAAATCACCTCCATGGATCAGAGAAGAAACCAGGAGTTGGAGACCTGACAGCGCAGCAGTTTCCTCGCTGCCTCACTGCTGAGGGGCTCCCTGTGCCCCACTCAGGGGGTCCCCCTGGGCACTCCCCAGGCCAGCCCTGTAGGCCAGCGGCCATCTAGGCTCAACTCCCACTGGCTCAACCTGGGCTTTGTTTCAAAGTAAAATGAGGAAGAAGATAGGTGCTCTCTTTCACAGAAACATTTTAAAGTTAGAATTAGGAAATACTTTTTCAAAAAGTATCAAAAAATAAGAAAGTCCCCCTACTCCCTCTCGGACTCACGGAGTAAGGGAAACAAGAAGGATGGGACAGAGAAGAGGTGTGGACCGCTTCCCTGGGACCCAAGGAAGAAGTTTACAGCCTTGAGGTGATTTCCAAGGTAAGGACCATCTGTGGCGCAGCTAGTAAAGGGAACCCGAGAAGGCCAAAGGGGGACACCTGTGGGTGGGACCAGAGACACAGGAAGCAGGGTTTGAAGGCAGCAATCCCAGAGGCCTTGGCATGTGGCTCTCTCCTCCAAGAAAAAGAGCAAAAGAGCCCCGTGAAACGAAGCACAGGCCAAGAGGCCAGCTTCTCCTGGCGGGGGGTGGGGGGGGCTGAGTGGTGGGGTTGCCTCAGGCCCTGCCTCCCCACAGCTGCGGCTATTGCCTGTCTCCCTCTCTCCCTGCAGCTCCCCAAGTAATTGGGGGCTTGGCAGGAGCAGCTCCTGCCGTGCAATCTGTTCCCCATTAAAGCCTCAGCATTCCTCAGCCGCCCATCGCCCTAGAGCTTTCTAGTTTGGCAGGAAGGGAGGCTGATGACAGATGATCCCCAGAGGGAAGGGAGAGGCAAGTCAGGAGGGTGGAGGAAGACCTGGTTCTGGCCTTGCTCACTAGAACAGGACCTCAGTGTCATCACCACCTGCTTTCTGGTTAACCTGCCCACCGAGAGTGACTCCCAGCCCTGACCTCACAAAGGACATTGCGGCTCCTGGTAGGCAGGGAGCCACTGTGGGCTGCTACCTCATGGGGCTCAGCCAGGCCGGCCCCAGCTCCCAGTGTGCCTCGTCCGCTAGACAAGGCCTCCAGGCTAGACTCCCTCAGGACGGGGCCTGGACCCTGGGACTCCAGAAAACTCTCCGTCATCACCACATATTCTGAGGGAAAATTTGGGACGTGTGATCTAACAAGGAGGATGGAGTTGATGAAAATTCGGCAGTTTAGAACTGCCCTAGGAGACCCGAGACACACGGTCTGTGCATGCCCGGTGCTCTGCAGGCAGGAAGCACTGTGGTGCAGGGGCCAACAGGGCTGCGGTGGGGAGCCTGGCCGTCCCACTGGCCCCAGCACTGGGTCACCCCAGAGACCTTGGGCAAGTCAGTCTCCATTTCAGTCTGTCTGTCCAGCAGAGTAGTAATAAGTATCTAACTGGTTCAGAACTTACTGCAGATGCCAAGAAGCCTCTGGAAAAATTTGGAAGTGTCTGTCTGTCTGTCTCTGTCTCTCCCTCTCTCTCACCTCACCCCCCAACATGAGCTGGGAAGAGTTATAGAAAGACTTGATTTGGGGAGAGAGGTGCCACCACAAGGGCGGGGGTGGGGTGCGGGCAGCAGCTGGTGTCTAAGTCAAGAACAGGGAAAGAGCAGAAGTGAGAGATGACAGTGGAAAGCCAAGGACCAAGGAAAGCACCCTGAGAAGTCAGGCTGGGAAGCTTGGGGGCTGTGGTTTGGAAGAAGGAGGAGTATCAGGTGGTGCCCTGGGCAGATGGGCGTTCTTTCCCTCAGCAGCTGAGGTTTCCCCTTCCGAGATGCGTGCAGACCTGACGTCGGTGCCCAGCCTGCCCACTGAGGAACAGGATGTTTGGGGGCTGGGCTGTGCCCCATCTCTGAGCACTGCCTGCTAAGCCAGAAGCCAACAGTAGAGGCCTACAGACTGTTAGGCGGGAACGCCAGAGCTGGTGCTGGCTCTGCTGGACGGGTAAGCGGGCAAGTAAGACAATCCTCTGAGAAGTCTGATTTTTTTTTTAAGATTTTATATATTTTTATTTTTAAATATTTTATTTATTTGAGAGAGAATGACAGAGAGCACGAGTGGGGGCAGAGGCAGAGGGAGAAGCAGACTCCCCGCTGAGCAGGGAGCCGGATGTGGGGCTCGATCCCAGGACCCTGGGATCACGACCTGAGCTGAAAGCAGATGCTTAACCAACTGAGCCACCCAGGCGCCCCTTAAGATTTTATTNGGCTCGATCCCAGGACCCTGGGATCACGACCTGAGCTGAAAGCAGATGCTTAACCAACTGAGCCACCCAGGCACCCCTTAAGATTTTATTTTTAAAAAGTANACCTGGGTGGCACAGCGGTTGAGCGTCTGCCTTCGGCTCAGGGCGTGATCCCGGCGTTGTGGGATCGAACCCCACATCAGGCTCTTCTGCTATGAGCCTGCTTCTTCCTCTCCCACTCCCCCTGCTTGTGTTCCCTCTCGCTGGCTGTCTCTATCTCTGTCGAATAAATAAATAAAAATCTTTTAAAAAAAAAAAAAAAAAAGATTTTATTTTTAAAAAGTAAACTCTACACCCAATGTGGGGCCCGAACCCACAGCCCTGAGTCACATGCTCCACTGACTGAGCCAGCCAGGTGGCCTGAGAATTTTGATTTTTGCCCCCTTGACAGCCCAAGTGGGACCTTAGTGCCACTAGGGTCCCCAGACCTCTCAGGAGTCCCAAGAGGGTGCTTCATGTGTGTCCTCAAGCCAGTCTGTCATGGGGCAGCCAGCCTACGTCAGGTTCTGTCTCTGGCTTCAGCTCCCACTGGCTGCCCACATGGACCCCTAAACCACTTGAGGGAGCCCAAACTGCTGTGCTTCTGGGTGCCCCGAGAAGTCGGGTTTTCTGTCTATGTGGGGATAATACCCCTCACCCCGTCTCAGTGCCAAGCATTGTCAGTGCACCCCAAAGCTGCAGGGCATGGTCCAAGTCTCCCAAAGCTATTTGTGAACAGTTTGGTTTAAACTTCTGGCCCTTGTCCTCAAACCGTGGGGATGGGAACCAAGACCAGGGATCTACTGGGCAAGAGACACACTTCTTCCTCTCCACAGCCCTCTGCCCTCGTCCTTCAGCACCCTAAGGCCAATTTAGCTTCTTGGAGTCAGGACACATCCAACATCTCCATTTCAGAAAAAGCTCTTCCTTTCTATTTCCATATCTACAAGACCCATTTTAAGGCTTTTTTCTCCCTGAAACATAGGAACTGGGTGCCCTCGAGGCATACCGAAGTTTTGTACAGGAACAGCTTTCCAACAAGAAGCTGATTTCGATGGTCCTGGGGCTGGGAGAAGCTTCGGTCCTGATTTCCGCAGCGCGCACAATGGTAGAGAAAGATGTGAGAGGTGTAAAAGAGGGAGCCCGCCCTGAGCCCTGAAAAATGTGAAATCACGTGTAAGCTGACTTTCAGCTCTTAGAACTTCTCGACTGCTTTGTCTGCTCCGCCTTCCTGTATTCCCAGCCCTCAGTCCGGGGCCTGACCCAGAGAAAGTGCCCGGGAAGCATTCGCCGCGTAGAGGAGAGAACAGACGTTGATAGCTGGTACGGGAGTTTGGAGGCAGAGCTCGCTTCGTCCTGCAGAATGGGCAGCGTGTAGATGAAGGCTTTCGTTCTGGTCCCTTGAAGAACCTATTTTGATAGGGGCCTGGAGGACATGCTTTGTCCCCCCTTCCCTTGATGAGAAGAGGGCATACCAGGTAGGAGGCGGAGGGGGAAATTAGCCAAGGGCGGGAAAGGAGAAATGTGGGGCCATGTTTAGGCTGAGAAATGAAGAGGGGCCAAGTGCCCCTGCAGGTGTGTGGCCTGACTTCTGGAGCGTTAGGGAGCTTGTAACATAAGACACACTCCTGCCGCTCCTCTCTAGCAATTTCTACGTTCTCAGCATGGGGTAGGGACAGGAGAGAGCTTCTGTACAAGTTCTTGGGTTTAGCTTTTGTTGTTGTTTTTTTTAAGATTTTTTTTACGTAATTACTACACCCAGNTTTTAAAGATTTTATTTATTTATTCGACAGAGATAGAGACAGCCAGCGAGAGAGGGAACACAAGCAGGGGGAGTGGAAGAGGAAGAAGCAGGCTCATAGCAGAGGAGCCTGATGTGGGGCTCGATCCCATAACGCCGGGATCACGCCCTGAGCCGAAGGCAGACGCTTAACCGCTGTGCCACCCAGGCGCCCCAGGAGAGAGCTTCTGTACAAGTTCTTGGGTTTAGCTTTTGTTGTTGTTTTTTTTTAAGATTTTTTTTACGTAATTACTACACCCAGCGTGGGGCTCAGACTCACAACCCTGAGATCAAGAGTCACGTGCTCCACTGCCTGAGCCAGCCAGTGCCGCATTTAGTTTTTATTAAAATAAGGGCTGTATCATTCGGAAATCTCTCAGAAGTGCATCATCTGGCCTGACCCTACGACAACTCCACAGAATTAGGTAAATAGACGTTAGTCTCAACTTCCTTCTACAGAAGAGAAAAGGGAGAATTGCGAAGTCAGTAAGTGGAGTAAGGACCAGGGCCTCTAACTTAGGACCCTGGACTCTTTCTACTCTAGTTTACTTTTTATTGATTGCATCACTACCATTAAAACACTACAACAGGAAATTAAAGAAAAAGGTAGTTTTGAAAGCACCTTATAAAACATAAAGCTTTATGTATACATAAAATTTTTTTTTAATTGTGATACAGCATATGGTCAGGGTTACTGTGGGCCCACCCCTATGAAGTTTTTCTAGCAGAGCATGGGCTCCTAGCATGGTGAACAACCTGCCCAACTGTACGTGGTGAATCTTAGAGATATGGGGCAAGGTAACAACAGATTTGAGGTCACAAAACCTGGGGTTTAGTTCCAGTTCTGCCCCTATTAACTTTGCAGCATGAAGCACGTGATTTCCACCTCTCTGAACTTCAGTTTCTGCGTCTATGAAACTTAAACATTAATTATGCTATTACCTTTATCACAACATTAAGAGGTTTAAGTGAGGTAAGATACTATGTTGTTTTACAGATGAGGAAAGACTTGTATGTGTATATATGTATGTGTGTGTGTGTGTGGTGATCTATAAACTATAAATGGTTTCTGCCTTTTGTTCTTATTTTCTTTTGCGGAGGATATTAGTAAGGGCACATTTCCCTTAGTTTTTTAGTATAGTCAACCAGTCATCACTCACCCAGCACCCATTTCCTTTGTTCCTTTTCCTTCGCGAAGGACCCAGCTTTTCTTGGGCGCAGGGGGTAGGTTTGCGGAGCTACCTCCCAGCACTGGAAGGTGAGGGCGCTCTGCCTCCTATATATCAGGGTGTGTATTTACCCTGCGGGCAGAGATGAAGGTACAACGCTAACCGGCTTCCGGGGTTAGCGATTTTGCAGGGTAGATAAGAGAGGATCTGCATAGTCTGGGTCTTGCTTGCCCTCCATTCAAAAAAGAATGGCAATCAGGATTTGGGTGTGAACTCATAGAAAGGAAAAGACCAAGAAAGGAGCATATTTGAGGGGGTGTCAAGAGTTTTAATCTGGCTACAGTTAACTTTGAGATACTCCTTTGAAATCCATGGCAAGATGTCTTGAAAGCAGTTAAGACCATGGAGTTTATCTTCTGTTCTCTTTATTTTCTACAGAGTTGAATTTTTCCATAATAAAAAGAAAAAAGAGAGAAAGAAAGAAAGGAAAAGAAAAGAAAAGAAAAAAGAAAAGAAGAGAATTACGGTATATGAGCCTGGAACCCCAGGAAGAGGCTGGGTCAGAGGTGTAAATTTGGAGATGGTCTGAATACACCTGGTATTAAACTCATGGGCCTGGAGGAAGTCCCCTGGGAGAATCAAGGAACCAAGCTCTGGGAGCCCCGATATTTAAAAGCCAAGAAGGTAAAAGGTGGAGGGACATAGGAGATGAAAGGATGTGTCCTGAAAGACAGGTGATGAGGCAGTTTTAAGGAGGGGATGATGATCGATCGACGGTGTCCTTTGACTAAAATGAGGGCTGGGGGGGCGCCTGGGTGGCACAGCGGTTAAGCGTCTGCCTTCAGCTCAGGGCGTGATCCCAGCGTTATGGGTTCGAGCCCCACATCAGGCTCCTCCACTGTGAGCCTGCTTCTTCCTCTCCCACTCCCCCTGCTTGTGTTCCNAAAAAAAATAAATAAATAAAAATAAAAAATAAAATGAGGGCTGGGGATTGACTGTGACCTTGGTAAGCTGGAGGTTGTGGTTTCAGTGCAGTGGTGGGGGCAAAGAGACCAATGGGTGTGTGTGTGTGTGTGTGTGTGTGAANTGGAGGTTGTGGTTTCAGTGCAGTGGTGGGGGCAAAGAGACCAATGGGTGTGTGTGTGTGTGTGTGTGTGTGTGAAATGAAGACAGATACGCGTAACACCATTGATGGGCTTTTGCTCTAAGAGGATGGGAGTGGTAGGTAGAGCACTTTGCTTGATTGCGTCGCAAGAGAGAAGATATTACTGAGTGTCTTTATGCTGATGGGAATGATGGGGGGGCAAACATGATGAACAGCACTGATATGAGAGAGAGAGAGAGAGAGAGAGAATGAGAGAGAGAGGTTAACTGCAGGAGCAACGTGTTTGAATAGAAGGTAGAGAAGAGTATCCAGGCAGAAAAGAGTCAGAGGGGGAGACAGTCTCTCTCCATCGCACAGCTTGCGTCTGTGTATGAGCCTGGGACCGCCAGGGCCCTGCGGCCAGCCTGACCATGAAGTCTGTGCTCAACATGGTGGAATGGAGAGAGAGAGAAAGAACCTAAGTTCTCTGACATTGCGGGGTCACCTGACCACTAACCTACTGTAACCCATCCTGCACCTGGACTTGCTCTTACAGGAGATAATAACTGCCTCACTGTGTAAGCCTGCTCAGGTCTGGGGCTGGTGGCTGCTTTTAACTTAATCTTTAAATAGGGGCGCCTGGGTGGCACAGCGGTTAAGCTTCTGCCTTCGGCTCAGGGCGTGATCCCGGCATTACGGGATCGAGCCCCACATCAGGCGCCTCTGCTATGAGCCTGCTTCTTCCTCTCCCACTCCCCCTGCTTGTGTTCCCTCACTCGCTGGCTGTCTCTGTCTCTGTTGAATAAATAAATAAAATCTTAAAAAAAAAAAACTTAATCTTTAAATAATTTTACTTTCAGGAAAGTTGCAAGAATAGTAAAGGAAACACTTGTAAACTTTACCTAGCGTCCCCAACTTCTAACACTTTGCCACATTTGTTTTCTTTTAATCTTTTTTTTTAAGATTTATTTATTTATTTGAGAGAGAGAGAGAGAGGAAGAGAGAGCACAAGTGGGAAGGCAGAGGGAGAGGGAGAGAGAATCTCAAGCAGACCCGCTGCTCAGTGTGGAGCCCAACACGGGGCTCAATCTCATGACCGGAGCTGAAACCAAGAGTGGGACGCTTAACCGACTGAGCCACCCAGGCGCCCCTGCCACGTTTGTTTGCTAATCTTCCCTTTATACACACACAATCTTTTTTTTTCCTGACCCGCCGAGAGTGGACTACATAACTTATGTCCGTTTATTATCTACACTCCTTCTTCAGTGTATTTCCTAAGAACAAGGATAGCCTCCTGCACAATCACAGTCCAGTTATCCAATCCAGGAGAGTATACTGACACAATCATTTTATTTAATCCACAGTCCATATTCTAATTTTGTCGACAGTCTCAATGTTGTCTTGTAAAGTATTTGTTTTCCCCAGCACAGGATCGAATTCAGGATGACATATTACATTTCATTGTCATCACTGTTCAGTCTCCTTTAATCTGTAACCATTTCTCAGCCTTTTGGTATTTTTTGTTTGTTTGTTTTTGGTCTTTCATGATCTCATGACCCTTTTTAACAGGCCGGTTATTCAGTTATTTTACTTTATAAAATCTTCTCCAACTTGGTTTGTTTGATGTTTCCTCATTATTAGTTTCAGGTTATACATTTTTTTTTCTCAAACTAGATTTGGGGGCAGGGGGGTTATATATTTATTTATTTTTAAGTCATCTCTACACCCAGCATGGGGCTCAAACTCACAACCCCGAGATAAAGAGTCCCGTGCTCTTCTGTCCGAGGCAGGCAGGGCCCAGCAGGTGACACATTTTTGACCCGAATATTGCATAAGTGACATGTTGTTCTTCTCAAGGTGCCACAACCGGAGATACATGGTATCTTTTCACCTCACAGTGAAATGTTAGTTTGATCCCTTGGTGGGGATTTCTGTACTGTATGGTTATTATTAATCCTTTTGTAATTAATAAGTAATCTGTGGGGACGTGGTTTGAGACTGCATAAATACCTGTCCCTCATGAAGCCCCCTCCCCTATTTCGCATCCACCGATCACTCTTGTCTGAACCAATTTTATTGTGATGGAGGGTATTTTAGTTTCTTGTGGCCCAAAACCTTCAACCAACAGATCTTAGAAAATGTTTGGTATGAAAAATGCAAACTTGTCCTTTTGAAGTAAAGAGAAAGGACATGTTTGCACCCTAAGTCAGGCCGAGGGGGCCAGCCCTCCACGTAGGTGGCCGCAGGAGGGTGTCAGTTCCTCGGCAGGCCTGGGACCCTCTGGCGGATAGGGGCCAGAGAGCACCGGGGCTGCAAGAGGGGCTCTGGGCAGGGCGGGGGGGATGTTCCCCTTTACAAGCTCTTCGTTTTCTTCATGATTTCTTGCAATTTTTCTTTCTCTAGCCCAGATTTTTTGCCTGGCTCTCTGTCTACCTTTCTAACAACCTCCTGGATGTTTCCATTTAGATACCCTGTTGTCACCTCAAATTCAATGTGACCAAAAGTCCCTTCTTGCCTTCCATCACTGTCATCATAATTATCCCAGTCGCCTGGGCGGGAGCCTCAGAGTCATCGTTGGTGTTTGATGTGTCCCTAGATGCTGTCTGTCTGTCTGTCGGTCTCCTCCCTGCTGCCTGGTCCCTCCTGCATCTCTCGCAGCCTCGTGCATCTCCTTCCCACCTGCACTGCCCTCCCTTGGCCCACACCCTCTTGGTACCCCGTCTAAATTGCTGTCCAGGGGCGCCTGGGTGGCTCAGTCCTTAAGCGTCTGCCTTCGGCTCAGGGTGTGATCCCGGAGTTCTGGGATCGAGCCCCACATCAGGCTCCTCCGCTATGAGCCTGCTTCTTCCTCTCCCACTCCCCCTGCTTGTGTTCCCTCTCTCGCTGGCTGTCTCTCTCTGTCAAATAAATAAATAAATAAAATCTTTAAAATAAATAAATCGCTGTCCAGCTTGGCTCTGCCTCCAGCCCTTGCCTGGTCTAACCCATCCCACACACGCTCCTGCCAGATGAATCACTCCAAAATGAGCTTTCACCCAGCCGCCAACATTCTTGAAATCTTTCAACGATTCCCCATTACCTACGGAGCTGGAGCTTTCCCAATCTGATTCAACAACCTTTGTAAATTTAAATTCCAGAAGAAGAGTCTGCCTCGCCAGGCTCATCTATGTATCAACTTCCTGAACAAACCACAATCAGGCCGCTGCCATGCCCTTCATCTCTCCCTACTTAGACTGTATCCAACCTTTAAGATTCAGTTTAATCCTTAGCGGTGCCTGGCTGGCTCAGTTGGTAGAGTCTGCAACTCTTGACTGTGGGTTCAAGCCCCACGTTGGGTGCAGAGCCTACTTAAAATTGGAAAGAAAAAAAAAAGATGCAGCTTTAATCCCAACTTCACATCAGCTCCCATGATTCTTTGCTTTGAACTCCTGTAGTATCCACTGGCTATAACACCCACATTTATTTCTTGCTTGCTTGTTAACTTGCCATGTCCCTGCTCTACCATGGTGATTAAAATGTGAGCTCCGGGAGTGCCTGGGTGGCTCAGCTGGTTAAGCATCTGCCTTTGGCTCAGGTCGTGATGCCAGGGTCCTGGGATCAAGCCCCACATTGGGCTCCCTGCTCAGTGGAGTGCCTGCTTCTCCCTCTTCCTCTGCTGCTCCCCCTGCTTGTGCTCTCTCTGTCAAATAAATAAATAAAATCTTTAAAAAAAAAGTTTGAGGTGATGATTAAATGACTAATTACACAAAAATAGTTATAAACATAGAATTACCATATGATCCAGCAATTCTACTGGTAAGGAAATACCCCAAAGAATTAAAAGCAGGGATTCAAACAGATACTTGCTCATTAATGTCCATAGCGGCACTAGCCACAATGATCAAAAGTTGGGAACAACCCAAAATGTCCATCAACAGATGAATGGATAAGCCAAAGGTGATGTTACACACAGGGGAACGCTATTCAGCCTTTAAAAGGCCTGGAATTCTGACACCTGCTATAGCATGGATGGACCTTGAAAACATTATGCTCAAAGAACGAAGCCAGGCATAAAAGCACAGGTATTGTATGATTCTTCTCATACAAGGTACCTAGAATAGGCCAGTTCATAGAGACAGAGAGTAGAATGGAGATTACAGGGGGCTGGGGGAAGGAGAAATAGGCAGTTACTGGGTACGAGTTTCTGTTTGGAATGATAAAAAAAACTTTGGGAAGTGAATGGTGGTGATAGCTGCAGAATATTGCAAATGTGCTGCATGTCACTAATTGCACACTTAAAAATGGTTAAAATGGTACATTTTACGTTATGTGTGTTTTACCACAATTTAAACCTCCCTCCTCCCAGGAAAGTGCTTAGAACGATACTCAGCATGCAGTATGCGCTCAATAGTTGCTATTGTTATCATGTCTCAAATTACTGTCTTCTCTAAAGCTTAGCAGATGTTGAAGGCAGAAGGGAGCAGTGATTTGGGGATCACTGTGGCTCTAGGCTGGACTGCAGAGATCTGGAAGTATGATTTGTCCGTGCATCTGGAGTTCTCCAGGCTCAAGAGAATCCACTCAGGGGCGCCTGGGTGGCTCAGTGGTTAAGCGTCTGCCTTCAGCTCAGGTCATGGTCCCAGGGTCCTGGGATCGAGCCCCGCATCAGGCTCCCTGCTCCACTGGGAGCCTGCTTCTTCCTCCCCCACTCCCCCTGCTTGTGTTTCCTCTCTCACTGGCTGTCTCTCTCCCTGTCAAATAAATAAAATCTTTAAAAAAAAAAAAAAGAGAGAATCCACTCATATTGACTCATGTGAGTTAAATTCCCTGGAATTTGAACAACCAGGGCTCCAAACACCCATTCTCAGAAAGCCTCCTGGAAAACAGACTGTTGTCGAAAGATTCCTTAGAGTGTGGAATCAGAGGCCAGGGGTCGGGGGATTTCAGCCACCGGTGACACTGGGGACTGGCCATCCAGGTTTCCCTCACCTCTGCGGGGATGGCTTTTGCTGCNAAAAAAAAAAAAAAGAGAGAATCCACTCATATTGACTCATGTGAGTTAAATTCCCTGGAATTTGAACAACCAGGACTCCAAACACCCATTCTCAGAAAGCCTCCTGGAAAACAGACTGTTGTCGAAAGATTCCTTAGAGTGTGGAATCAGAGGCCAGGGGTCGGGGGATTTCAGCCACCGGTGACACTGGGGACTGGCCATCCAGGTTTCCCTCACCTCTGCGGGGATGGCTTTTGCTGCCTGGCATATTGCTCAGGGCACCCTCTCCCTGGAATCTGTCACTGGAGGTCACACCGACTAGTGTTTGCTCTTCAACCTGCTGGTTTCCAAACTGCAGGTGGATTTCTCCATGGCCACACTCGAACAGGACATTCTGTCCTTTGCCAGCTTACAAAACCATTAATTCACTGATCCGCCCGTTTGGCTCTAGATCTGACTGTACAGCAGTCTTCAATGGCAGCATAGCCACAAACCTACTTCAAGGGGGAATACTTTTTCCTCTGGCTGAATGGGTTGATTTCCATTTTCCTGGGGAGGTAACCATCTCTAAGTTCCGAGGATCCACCGCGGGTTGCCTACCATCTTCCTTTACTGGTCGTGGCTTCTGTTATTACTTGGTGTATCATTTCATTCGTTCATTCACTCAACAAGGTTTACTGAGCACTGCTGTGGGTCAGGCATTATGCTAGTGCTGGGGATACGACAGTGGGCAAAATGAACATCTACACTCCAGAGTGTACAACCTAGTGGACAGAAAATGACCACAAGGCAGTGACATTGTTTTCGTTTTTGTTTTGAGATAGGTATTTGTGACAAACATGCAGAATTGAGATGTCTAAATGAGAATGAGTCCTATTCTTTAAAAGTCACTGCAGGAGATGAGCCCCACCCCCTGCCCTTCTAACAAGGCTGCCACTGACCAGAAGCTTTTGTCTGGGGCACTTGGGTGGCTCAGTCGGTTAAGCGACTGACTCTCGGTTTGGGCTTAGGTCACGATCTCAGGGTCCTGGAATCAAGCCCCGTGTAGGGCTCTGTGCTCTGCGAAGTGTCTGCTTGAGATTCTCTCTCTCTCTCTCTGCCCCTACCCCTGCTCAAGCTCTCTCTCTCTCTCAAATAAATATTTTTTTTTAAGGAAGTTTTGTTTGGTTCAGCTTGGTTTTTTAGCTTTTCGTAACGAACAGCTTTGAGAGCCTTTGGAACATTCTTTGAATAACCTCCGTGGTGGCAAGGCCGTGAGTGATGTGCCGCGGATCTGACTTTCAGAAATAGTTAGCAGACGTTCAGTGTGAAGTCTGGCAGATAACTGGTGTGATAGAGCTTTGTAANAAGGAAGTTTTGTTTGGTTCAGCTTGGTTTTTTAGCTTTTTGTAACGAACAGCTTTGAGAGCCTTTGGAACATTCTTTGAATAACCTCCGTGGTGGCAAGGCCGTGAGTGATGTGCCGCGGATCTGACTTTCAGAAATAGTTAGCAGACGTTCAGTGTGAAGTCTGGCAGATAACTGGTGTGATAGAGCTTTGTAATCACACTGTGGGTAGAAAAATTTAAAAAAAAAATAAATGTGACTCTCTGGAGACTGATTCCTGCCATGCTCAAAAGAGGTCTCTGGAAGCAACTCCAAAACGGGAAAGCCAAGAGCGTTTGGACCCACAACAGCATCACTGTGTGGCCTTCAAAGGTGAAAAGGGCAACTCTCGCTCGGTTGTGAAGTTGCAGAGAACAGCTGGGTTATTAGACTCCACAACCTTTTTATTCCTTGGGAACTGGAGAACCTCTGGTTTTATTTCTGTATAAAGTGCAATCTTATTACTTCGTAGTTATGAACTCCCAGGAGGAGGAAGGACCCTGAGGCAACATCTTCCCAACCCCCAGTCTACAGGTCATAATCTCAGGGTCATGAGATCGAATCCTGTGTTGGGCTCCGAGCTCAGCACAGAGTCTGCTTGAGATTCTCTCTCTCCTTCTCCCTCTACCCCTCCCCCTGCTCTCCCCCCCAGCCCCCAGTCTGTGCCAACCACACTGAGGACAGTTTAGCCCCAGGATGATGGTCCAGCCTCGGGTACGCGTGTCTGGATTCGAACCCCAGCTCTGTCCCTCACTAGCTATGACCTAGGTCTCTCTCTGCCTCAGTGTCTTCATCTTTAAAATGGGAATAATAATTGTGACTACCTTGTAACTGCTGCAAAGGATAGTTGTGAAAAGCAAATGAGTTAGGGCATCGGAAGTTCTAGAGAATAGGGCCCGGCACACGGTCAAGCCCAGTGAGTGAGTAACCTTCCCAGGATACTGCTGGTTCTTCCGGAGCAGAGACCAGAGCTGCTCTTTTGTGTTTCATGGCTCCTAGCATGGATCTATCAACGTGGACATCCTCGATAAAACAATTTATTTTATTTAAGAAGCATGTTAAAAATTGTTTTTATCTGTACTGTTATATATCTAAGATTTTATTGATGTGAAAATCAAACTCTGCGTAATAAAAATCTCTCTGAATTTAAAAACCTTTTTTAAATTCTAGGGTAAAGCACGTACACAGACACCTCTAAGAGCTCCGTGCCCCAACACACAGATCTGCTTCAATGGATCCCAGCCCCTTGCCCACTCCCTTCCTCTTGGGTACTTTCATCGTGGTAATGTCTCCCCTTCCACCTTGGTTCCCTCTGGTATGAACAGGTGAAGACTCAGAGACGGTTCTCTAATCTCTGGGAGGCAAGGTGAGCCAGGGCTGCAGTGGGCGCAGGGAACAGAGGGCCCTCGATTTTAAGTACTTGCTTCGGCCCTTCCACGGGGACCATCCTGCCGCAATTTAAAATAGAGCCCCTCCTTGGGATGCCTGGGTGGCTCAGTCGGTTAAGGGTCCAACTCTTGATTTCAGCTCAGGTCTTGTTCTCAGGGTCATGAGTTCAAGCCCCACATTGGGCTCCATGCTGGGTGTGGAGCCTACTTATAAGTAAGTGAATAAATAAGGATGAAATATTTAATAAAATAACATAGAGTCCTCCTGGTGGCCGGGGCAGGCTCAAAAGGCCCACTGGGACCCAACTGACCCAACACGGCAGTGGAGCTGAACCTGCAGCCTGCCCACTCCAGAAAAGAGTGGCTTTGTTTTGGGGTCCAGGGGTAGCTACCTGACCCAGTGGCTGCTGCTGGGGGCTGTGCTGAAAAGAAGACTATGGCTTCTGGAGGGCTGCAATGCCTCAGAGGCCTCTCCATCACCCAGGAAGGCCTCAGGATCCCTAACCAGCTGCTGCTTGCTGGCTTGCTTCTATTTTTAGACACCTGCAGCAGGTTGCATTATCTCCAGTCCTCGAAAACTCCCAAGCCACCAGCAGCATTTTCAGCAACTCAGGCCAGCTCTGTCCCCTCCTTAGAACGGACCAGATAGCAGAAAATATGAAGGTCAGAGTAAAGGGTAGAAGGTCAAAGGTCCAGCTGCCTGTTGGAGGGACTAGGTCTGGGCCCGCGGTGATCACCTGCTCTTCACACTCAATGTGGTCCGAATACCTCCAGGCCCAACGGTACCTAAACAGAAAGGCGGCCACAGTCTCGAAGCTTCTGCCCCTCACAGGCCTGACTCCAGCTTCCCTCATAGCCTGAGGCCTCAGGGCAGCTGAATCCCCTCCCTTCCCAGCCATCCTCGGCTCAGACGCCTCCTTCCTGGTCAGGCAGGTCTCAGAACGCAGGTGGCTTGTTAAAATCACCTGGATGGCTTGTTAAAATCACCTGGATGGCTTGTTAAAAATACAGATGCCTGGGCCCCCCTTTAAACTCATTAAATCAGAGTCCATGTGGCGGAGCCAGGCATCTGAATTATTTAAACAAGTTTCCAGGTGATTCTGATTCACACCAACCTCAGAGTCAAGGCCCTCACCAGTCATGTTCTCTTTGAAGCTCGCTTCCTTGTTGGATCGAAACTGGAAATCCCCAAAGCTCAGATTGGAGCCAGACATCATTTCTGCCCCTCTAAAAAGCAAAGCTTCTATTGAAATTATGCAGACATCAGATCTCCAAAATAAAGAATTTCCTATTTGCCTAGGAAAGCATGACCCGAGCCGATGCCAGACGCGTAACCGACTGAGCCACCCAGGCGTTCCCTGTAAGTCAGCCCTTGAAGTTCCGGGCATCCCACTCAGGACAAAATTCCCTGGAAGGAAAGAATGACTGTTTCATGCCATGTTTCTACTTTTCAGAAAATAAAAGAGGATTTCCCAGGAGGTCCCCCCGCAATAGATTTCCCTCCTATTTCACTGGTCAGGACGTCATTCCATACCCAACCCCAACCGGAGCACTGGCCAAGAGACTGGGAGCATCATAATGGGCTTAGAGTAAGAAGGATTCACTCCTGACATGAGAGGGGGTGGGAACAGTCACCCGAACAAAATCAGAGTTCTGACAGCAAGGCGGAAGGGGAATGGCCTTTGGGGAGGCAGGCAACGGTGTCTGCTATGAAGTGCCTGGCAGAAAATAAAAGCACGTGGTAAAGAGTGATGGAGGGGCGGGTGAAGGCACCCATGGTAGACAAGGAGGTTGGGAAGGCCTCTTTGAGATGGTGACTTGTCAGCCAGTCCCTGATTGGCAGAAGGAGACAGAGAACAAAACCAGGCACAAGGCATTCCAGGCGGTGGTACTGCAAAGGCCCCGGGGGCGGGAGCAAGTTGGCTGTATTCCAGCATCAGGAAGGTCTAGAACTGCACTATCTCTAGCAAAACCTACCCTTAGCTCCTCTTTTTTCTTCTTTCTTCCTCCCCTCCCTCTCTGCCTCTGTCTACCTACCTGAAAAATAAGGCTCAATGACAACTCAGTCACCCCCATGGGCCTGAGTCATCACCAGGAGTGGTCACAAGGAGGTGACAAGAGCAGAAATCCCTGGAACAATCATACACCTGAGGCATATGCCTCCTTTGTAGCCTCCTCTTCTTCAGGCTATAAATTCTTCTCCGATGGGAAAGTGCAAAGCTCCATGGTCTTTGTTCATCCAGGCATGTGGATGGGCTTCCATCTGGAATTTTCCCATCCCTCTGGGTACTTTGAGAAACATGTGCCTGGTCCTCCGGGGAAGGTAAGTTTCACCTGCCAGCTGTCCACACCTCTCTCCATCTCATTCCCATCATCTCTGTCTGGGCAGGGAGGCAGGGAGGCAGGGAGCAGAACCCCAGTCTCTCAGGAGAACTCAGGAGTATGTGTCCAGTGTCAAGGAAGAGGCATGGCCTCACTGAATGTCAGGCTGGAAGGTCGTCTGTCCCGCTGCTTCATCGATCATTTTTCTTTTTTCACTTAAAAACACTTCTTTATAACCTCCTTATTAAAACGTGAGCAGAAAGCCGTCATAAGCAGAGCTGAAAAGGGGAAGTCCCATTGGTCACACGGGTACAGCCACTCTGGAAGGTAACCGTACTCCTCAAGCTGAACACGTCCATAGCCCGCGGCGGGCAATCCCACTCCAAGGTGTGCACCCAGTGAAAGTTGTACACTCTTGCACCAGAAGATACACGCAANTGCTCAATGTGGTCCGAATACCTCCAGGCCCAACGGTACCTAAACAGAAAGGCGGCCACAGTCTCGAAGCTTCTGCCCCTCACAGGCCNTAACACCATGAAACACAGAGTATCTATGTGAATTGTAGTATATTCATACAACGGATTCCTATACGGCAATGAAGAAACAAATGATAGCCACACTCACCAGCATTGGTGAGCCCTATGACATACCANATCCTCGGCTCAGACGCCTCCTTCCTGGTCAGGCAGGTCTCAGAACGCAGGTGGCTTGTTAAAATCACCTGGATGGCTTGTTAAAANATTGTATAAGGTTTAAGGGCACCTGGGGGCCTCAGTTGGTTAAGCATCTGCGTTCAGCTCAGGTCATGACCCCAGGGTCCTGGAATCGAGTCCCAGATCATCTGGCTCCCTGCTCAGCAGTGGGGCGGGGCCGGGGGGGCTGCTTCTCCCTCTTCCCCGTCCCTCCCCCTGNATCACCTGGATGGCTTGTTAAAAATACAGATGCCTGGGCCCCCCTTTAAACTCATTAAATCAGAGTCCATGTGGCGGAGCCAGGCATCTGAATTATTTAAACAAGTTTCCAGGTGATTCTGATTCACACCAACCTCAGAGTCAAGGCCCTCACCAGTCATGTTCTCTTTGAAGCTCGCTTCCTTGTTGGATCGAAACTGGAAATCCCCAAAGCTCAGATTGGAGCCAGACATCATTTCTGCCCCTCTAAAAAGCAAAGCTTCTATTGAAATTATGCAGACATCAGATCTCCAAAATAAAGAATTTCCTATTTGCCTAGGAAAGCATGACCCGAGCCGATGCCAGACGCGTAACCGACTGAGCCACCCAGGCGTTCCCTGTAAGTCAGCCCTTGAAGTTCCGGGCATCCCACTCAGGACAAAATTCCCTGGAAGGAAAGAATGACTGTTTCATGCCATGTTTCTACTTTTCAGAAAATAAAAGAGGATTTCCCAGGAGGTCCCCCCGCAATAGATTTCCCTCCTATTTCACTGGTCAGGACGTCATTCCATACCCAACCCCAACCGGAGCACTGGCCAAGAGACTGGGAGCATCATAATGGGCTTAGACTAAGAAGGATTCACTCCTGACATGAGAGGGGGTGGGAACAGTCACCCGAACAAAATCAGAGTTCTGACAGCAAGGCGGAAGGGGAATGGCCTTTGGGGAGGCAGGCAACGGTGTCTGCTATGAAGTGCCTGGCAGAAAATAAAAGCACGTGGTAAAGAGTGATGGAGGGGCGGGTGAAGGCACCCATGGTAGACAAGGAGGTTGGGAAGGCCTCTTTGAGATGGTGACTTGTCAGCCAGTCCCTGATTGGCAGAAGGAGACAGAGAACAAAACCAGGCACAAGGCATTCCAGGCGGTGGTACTGCAAAGGCCCCGGGGGCGGGAGCAAGTTGGCTGTATTCCAGCATCAGGAAGGTCTAGAACTGCACTATCTCTAGCAAAACCTACCCTTAGCTCCTCTTTTTTCTTCTTTATTCCTCCCCTCCCTCTCTGCCTCTGTCTACCTACCTGAAAAATAAGGCTCAATGACAACTCAGTCACCCCCATGGGCCTGAGTCATCACCAGGAGTGGTCACAAGGAGGTGACAAGAGCAGAAATCCCTGGAACAATCATACACCTGAGGCATATGCCTCCTTTGTAGCCTCCTCTTCTTCAGGCTATAAATTCTTCTCCGATGGGAAAGTGCAAAGCTCCATGGTCTTTGTTCATCCAGGCATGTGGATGGGCTTCCATCTGGAATTTTCCCATCCCTCTGGGTACTTTGAGAAACATGTGCCTGGTCCTCCGGGGAAGGTAAGTTTCACCTGCCAGCTGTCCACACCTCTCTCCATCTCATTCCCATCATCTCTGTCTGGGCAGGGAGGCAGGGAGGCAGGGAGCAGAACCCCAGTCTCTCAGGAGAACTCAGGAGTATGTGTCCAGTGTCAAGGAAGAGGCATGGCCTCACTGAATGTCAGGCTGGAAGGTCGTCTGTCCCGCTGCTTCATCGATCATTTTTCTTTTTTCACTTAAAAACACTTCTTTATAACCTCCTTATTAAAACGTGAGCAGAAAGCCGTCATAAGCAGAGCTGAAAAGGGGAAGTCCCATTGGTCACACGGGTACAGCCACTCTGGAAGGTAACCGTACTCCTCAAGCTGAACACGTCCATAGCCCGCGGCGGGCAATCCCACTCCAAGGTGTGCACCCAGTGAAAGTTGTACACTCTTGCACCAGAAGATACACGCAAGAGTACTCATGGCGGCACCGTTCCAGAAGCATGAAACTGGCCACCATGCTAACACCATGAAACACAGAGTATCTATGTGAATTGTAGTATATTCATACAACGGATTCCTATACGGCAATGAAGAAACAAATGATAGCCACACTCACCAGCATTGGTGAGCCCTATGACATACCATTGAGTGAGGAAGGCTGGCCAGAGAATGCAGCACGATCCCAATTGTATAAGGTTTAAGGGCACCTGGGGGCCTCAGTTGGTTAAGCATCTGCGTTCAGCTCAGGTCATGACCCCAGGGTCCTGGAATCGAGTCCCAGATCATCTGGCTCCCTGCTCAGCAGTGGGGCGGGGCCGGGGGGGCTGCTTCTCCCTCTTCCCCGTCCCTCCCCCTGCTTGTGCGTGCTCTCTCCCTTCCTCTCAAAATATAAATAAATAAATAAAATNGCTTGTGCGCGCTTCTCTCCCTTCCTCTCAAAATATAAATAAATAAATAAAATCTTTAAAAAAATTATATAAGGTTTAAAAAATAATCACACGTCATTTAAGCATACATGCTTGTGTGGGAAACTAAAAGAAAGTGGAGGGAAGATGCCAGGCTGCTCTTTCTTGCCCCACTCAGCCCTGTGCCCCCCACCCTGGCATGGTCCCATCTTGAACACGAGCCCCATGGCTCCCGTGGTCCAGGGCTGCTCTGCACGATGGCTCCCTTGAGGCGGTCTCTAAGCTTCTGTCCCTATTGCGAACTGGCTCAGTCTCTCAATTTTCTCATTTCGACTTCCCAACAAGGATATCTGATTGCCTGGGTTTATCTTCTGGAGGTGGCGCCAAGTCACAGGCTGGTGGGCAGCATGCGGATTGCTGTTCTTGGTCAGGATCCAGCTCTGGCCCAATTCATTATGGACACAGGTAACAGAGTCTTGTCTGAAATGTGGCTCGTTCAGTGCCTGTGAGAGCAGGCGTTGTTCCAAAACGGGACACAGGAGAGTGTGTCCTGAAAATAGACCAACTTCAGACGTAAACAAGCAATACATAAATTATGGTAGACATGTTTGGTGCCAAACAATGAGTCAAGGTCTAGGTGAGTCCAGCTCTGGGGGCTAGGGAAAGCTTCACAGAGGAAAAGGTCATTTGAAGGAGAAGCAAGTATTTGCCCAGGAAATACTGAAAGGAGGGCATTCCAGGGGGAGGAACGTATGGGCAAATGGAAGTTGTCGTAGAAAGTCATGGGCTGTTCAGAGCACAGAGAGAAGTTCAGGGAGGCTGAAGGGAGACTGTTTGGGTGGCAGAGAGGGGAAGGAATCAGGGAAGAGAAAGTGAGATCAGATTACAAAGACTTTGTATACTGAGCAAGAGAGTTGGGGTTTTATCCCATAGGCAGTGTGTGCCAGCCTGTGTTATTCTAGAATCAGCCTCCACATTGCACATAGAATCATCACTTCCTGCCACGGCTGGGCTCTGCCACCGTATCAGGGCTACCACACTGAGCTTTCTATCCTATCAGGGAACGGTCTTTCTTTGGGGATGGGGGCCTCCCTCCCCCTCCCCCCAAACCCCCTCCGCCCAAGCCCATCAGAAATGCCTATCCATGTCTTCAATTGTGCATGAGGTTCTGGCAGATACCCAGAAGGAGAGTTTCACAGGACTTTAGACCCAAGGGCTAGGTGCCCGCCTTTAGAAAGCCAGCGAGCTTGGCAGCCGTGCAAAGGGTAAATCAGAAGGGAGTGTGGAAGAGGGGTCAGGCAATTACTCTAATGGGTGAGATCTGGGCAGGAGGTAAAGACCTGACTCAGGCCAGCAGGAGAGAGGGCTAGAAGACCTTCTCCAGGTGGAATCCATGGCACTGGATAACGGATGGGGTGAGGGTGAGGCAGGGGGAAGAAGCATCTAACTTGGGGGAGTGGGAAGGTAAGAGCGCTGTGAACACATATCGGGGACAATAGAGAAGGAGCAGGTTGAGAGAAAGACAGTGGCGGGGGTATTGAGCATGTCGTTTGGAGATTTCCAAGAGGCAGTTGAGAATGTGCAGGTGGGGCTCGCGAGAGAAGCCTCCTCTTTCACCCCCATTTCACTCTACATGGTCAGCAAAGATGTTACCATTCATTTGCTCTGTGTGTAAAACCAGGGCTAGCCACCTCAGTGCCTTCCAGGCTTTGACCTTGCTTTGGTTCGTTCACGCAAGCTGATGTCTGGTCCTGCAACTGTGGTCTCTGCCCAGGCTGGTGGTGGTTCTGTATTTTTTTTTAAGATTTTTAAATTTGGGGTGCATGGATGGCTCAGATGACTAAGCATCTGCCTTCCGCTCAGGTCTTGATCTCCGGGTCCTGAGATCCAGCCCTGCGTTGGCCTCCCTGCTCAGTGGGGAGTCTGCTGCTCCCTCTCCCGCTGACCCTTCACTCACTCATGCTCTCTCTCTCAAATGAATAAATAAAATCTTTAAAAAAAAAGATTTTAAAATTTTATTTATTCATTTATTTGAGGTGGGTGGAGGGGCAGAGGGAGAGACAAAGCATCCCAAGCAGGCTCCGCATGGGGCACGCACGGAAGCCAATGTGAGGCTCGATCCCACTACCCTGAGGTCACACTGAGCCAAAACCAAGAGCAATGCTCACCAAATGAGCCCCCCAGGTGACCCTGTGGTTCTGTATCTTATCTTTCAAAGTCTACCCCCACTTTTGAGTCCTTCCTGTTCAATCAACTCACAGCACTTGCACATGTCCTCCCAAATTGCCCGAGTGACTCTCCTTTCTGTGCCCCTCTTCTTTGGTAATGGTCCTGTAGCCTAAGTGAGGAGCTCTTCCTTTTGCCAAAAAGATGAGTCTTTCTCAGCCTTGGGAAGCAAGGAAAGGAAGGAGCAGGTGTAGGGCATGGGCGCAGGAATGGCTGGGGCTCTCACTTACTCTTCCGCTAGCTGGTCTAGAAACCTGCTGGTGGATCCCTTCACTTTCCTGAAGTCCATGATGGAGGTGTCTCTGACGGGCAGAAGTCCGCCTTGAAAGCCTCTACTCTATGACCTCCCCTGTCCCCAGGAAATTCACACACACACACACACACACACACACACACACACACACACCTGGGACCTAGAAGGAGGTTACAGTAGCTCTTACACCAGGTTCTTTTTTTTTTTTTTAAGATTTTTATTTATTTATTCGACAGAGATAGAGACAGCCAGCGAGAGAGGGAACAAGCAGGGGGNACACACACACACACACCTGGGACCTAGAAGGAGGTTACAGTAGCTCTTACACCAGGTTTTTTTTTTTTTTAAGATTTTTATTTATTTATTCGACAGAGATAGAGACAGCCAGCGAGAGAGGGAACACAAGCAGGGGGAGTGGGAGAGGAAGAAGCAGGCTCATAGCAGAGGAGCCTGATGTGGGGCTCGATTCCATAACGCCGGGATCATGCCCTGAGCCAAAGGCAGACGCTTAACCGCCGTGCCACCCAGGCGCCCCTTACACCAGGTTCTTTAGTCGAGATTGGGAGATGGAAATAAGCATTGCTCTAACCCTCTACCGCGGGCTACCTATGAAGTCTCTGTGCCTCTATGGTTTCTACCTTCATGCTTCCCTGTGGTAGAGATATTGCCCCNCAGGTTCTTTAGTTGAGATTGGGAGATGGAAATAAGCATTGCTCTAACCCTCTACCGTGGGCTACCTATGAAGTCTCTGTGCCTCTATGGTTTCTACCTTCATGCTTCCCTGTGGTAGAGATATTGCCCCTGACCTCCCTATCCTACCCCTTCTCCATGCCTTTTCTAAACTTCGTCCAGCCCTAGAGCTTCACCCCACACAAGTGATTCTGACGGGGCTCAGTGTCTTAGCGTGGGCTGCTGTAACAAAATACCACAGACTGGGTGGCTTAAACAACTTTTATTTCTCACAACTAGGGAAGCTGGGAAGTCTAAGATCAAGGTGCTGGCAGACTCTGTGTCTGGTAAGGCCCCTCTTCCTGGTTTGCAGATGGCTGCCTTTTCGCTGTCTCCTCATATGCTGGAGAGAGAGCACTCTGGTCTTTTCCTTTTACGAGGACACTCATCCCATCAGAGGGGGCCATGCTCATGACTTCATCCAAATCAAATTACCTTCCAGAGATCCCATATGGATTTGGGGTGGATGCAAACATTTAGTCCATAGCGCTCAGGTTCTTGGGTTGAACGTGGGAGGAGAACATGGTTACAAATACTTGTGCTCTAATACTTTTGACCTTGTCACATTCTATTTCAGAATTTTCTTATCTCTGCCTATGTCTAAAACCATATATTGACTTGCTTTTGTTTTTTTCATTACTAGATTGAAGAGTCCTTGAGCACAGGTAATATATCTAAATTAAATACATTTGAAAAGCCTGGCACGTAGTCATCTCTCTAGGGGAATCTCGACATCTAAGTGGATTGAGATCTGGGCCGTGACCTCACTTGCCCTTGCAGAACCAGGGGTGGCCTAGAGTGAGGAGATCAAGGCTCAGCCCCAGAGCAGCATTGCCACTCACAGGATGTGGTGGGCAATCCAATGTCTCTCCTCATTTAAAAAATTAGGATAAATAATACCTGTTCGGCCTTTTTCACAGGATTCCTGTGAAAATTAAATATGGAAACATTTGTAAAAAAAACCCTTTGTAAAGTGTGTAAAATGATATACAATGTGAGACATTGCAGTCATTACCTGGGGCACCAGCCCTGGAAGGTAAGGGTTCTACAGTCTCTTATCTGTTTAGGATCGTATGCCTACCCTGTGTGACTTAGCTCCTGAGTATGTCCAGAGTGTCCATTTTCTCAGCTTGCTAATGAGCCAAAGCAGTACCAGCTGGAGCCTGAGAGAGACAGAGAAAATGAGAGACAGAAACAAAGATAAAAAGACAGACTTCACCTCACTTCATGACTGAGATTTTGCAGGGTGGGTATCAGCACACTCTGGGACTTGCTTACTCCTGTTCAACAAAGACCAACTGTCATGGTTTGGGTCTGAGCTCATAGAGAGAGCGCGAAGTTAACTCTAAGATACTCATTAGAAATCCATGGCAAGGGGCGCCTGGGTGGCGCAGTCGTTAGGCGTCTGCCTTTGGCTCGGGGCGTGATCCCGGCGTTCTGGGATCGAGTCCCACATGGGGCTCCTCGGCTGGGAGCCTGCTTCTTCCTCTCCCACTCCCCCTGCTTGTGTTCCCTCTCTCATTGGCTGTCTCTCTGTCACATAAATAAATAAAATCTTTAAAAAAAAAAAAAAAAAAAATCCATGGCAAGGTATCATAAAAGCACTTAGGACCGTGGGGTTCATCATTCTATTCTATTGATTTTCTATAGATTTGAAAGGAAGGAAAGAAGGAAGGAAGGAAGGAGGGGAAGGAGGGAGGGAGGGAGGGTGAATGAATTACGGTATATGAGCCTGGAACCCCAGGAAGAGGCTGGGTTAGAGGTGTAAACTTGGAGGTGGTCTGAATACACCTGGTGTTAAACTCATGGGCCTGGAGGAAGTCCCCTGGGAGAATCAAGGAACCAAGCTCTGGGAGCCCCGATATTTAAAAGCCAAGAAGGTAAAAGGTGGAGGGACATAGGAGATGAAAGGATGTGTCCTGAAAGACAGGTGATGAGGCAGTTTTAAGGAGGGGATGACCAACAGTGTCCTTTGACTAAGATGAGGGCTGGGGATTGACTGTGACCTTGGTAAGCTGGAGGTCGTGGTTTCAGTGCAGTGGTGGGGGCAAAGTCTGGATCAGATGGGGGTAAAGAGACCAATGAGCGAATGAGTGTGTGTGTGTGTGTGTGTGTGTGTGTGTGATGAAGACAGATACGCGTAACACCATTGATGGGCTTTTGCTCTAAGAGGATGGGAGTGGTAGGTAGAGCACTTTGCTTGATTGCGTCACAAGAGAGAAGATATTACTGCGTGTCTTTATGCTGATGGGAATGATGGGGGGGCAAACATGATGAACAGCACTGATACGGGGGCGGGGTTAACTGCAGGAGCAACGTGTTTGAGTAGAAGAAGAGGGAATGATATCAAGGGCAAGGATGTTGGAGATGGTCCTAGGAACAAGGGTGATTCATCCTTCGCTCAGGAGAGAAGACAGAGTACGTGTATCAGTCAGGGTTTAGTTTCAGGAAACAGAAGTCACTACAGCAGTTCTCAGCAGAAATGGTTTAGCATGGAGACCTGAAGGCTTATAAACTCATTGACACGTTTCTGAACAGCTTACAGGGAGCTAGCAAAAAACGGGTCTGCCAGGGCAGCTGCGGCCTCTGCTGTGATCAGGATAAGTAGGAAACATGTGAGTTCAAGACTATGCCATGTAGTTAGGCAAAGATGTCCTGCATATTAAGCCAAAAGCACAATCCATAGAAGAAAAAATGAGCAACCCCGTCCAGAAGCCGTGTGTAGGCACTCTGGTGGCAGTCCTCATCTCTGAGTCGTTGTCACCCTAGCCCTGGCTCAGACATGCAAGGCAAGGGGCAGATTCCAGCCTCTAGTCAGTTGTCAATTCACTCCTAGCCTGTGGGTCTTTCTAGCTCAGTGTCCAGACATCATGGAGCAGAGACAGGCATCCTCACCTGGCCTGAACTCCTGACCCACTGAATCCATCCACACAAGAAAATGTTGGAAGGAAAGAAGGAAATTAGTTCAGTATATGAGTCTCTACCTCCAGGAAGGAAGAGGTTGGGTCAGAGATGTCAACTTGACGGTTGTCTGAATACATTGGATGGTTGTAAACCACTGAATTTTAGGTTAATTAGTTATGCAGGAAGAGTGACCATGACAGAGAACATGATCGATGTTCTCGGGCCGGAGTGGGAGGGTAAACATGCCGCCTGGGTAATGCTGATGGCACCCTGAAATTGTCCAAAATTTAAAGTGAATCTAATCAGCATGATTTTGTGTTTTGCTTCAATGACACTAGACTGAGCAAACGCAGAGTCACTGGACAGTCGGTGTGCTCATTTCCTAGAACTGCTATAACAAGTTATCGCACACCAAGTGGCTTAAAGTAACAGGAATGTATTCCCTCACAGTGCTAGAAGCTAGAAGTCTGAAAAGGTGTAAGGGGGGCTCTGCTCTCGAAGGCTCCAGGGAAGGATCCTAGCTTCTGGCGGTGGTTGGCCATCCTTGGCATTGCTGGGCTGGGAGCTGCAGCACTCCAGTCTCTGTCTCTGTGGTCTCGTGCCATTCTCCCCTCCTGTGACTGTGTCCGAATTTCCCTGTTTTTATCAGGATATCGGTCATTGGATTAAGACCCGTACTAATCTAGCATTACTTCTTCTTAACTTGAATACTCCTACAAAGACCCTATTTCCAAATAAGGTCCCATCCATGTATTCACTTCAATACATCTTTTAGTGGGACACAGCTCAGCCTGTGACAGTTGGATTCGAACCAGAGTTGGGTTTGCCAGGTGAACACCATGGTGGAAGAGACGGGAAGGGCGTGCGTCGTGTGGTACACGTTAGAGTCCCTATAGTGATTGCTGTGGGCTGAATTATGTTCCCCAAATCCACATTTTTTTAAAAAAAATATCTATTTAAGTAATCTCTACACCCAATATAGGGCTGGGACTCAGAACCCTGAGATCAAGTCGCATGCTCTTTCGACTGAGCTGACCAGGCACCGCCCCCCACCGAATCCATAGTTTGAAGTCCCAATCCCCGGTCCCTCAAAATGTAACTGTATTTAGGGCTAACATCTTTAAAAGAGGTGATTAAGTTAAAATGAGCATTAGGTTAGAGCCCTAATCCAATCCCACTGGTGTTTGTATAAGAGGAAGACACACAAGGGCCACAGTGAGATGACTGTGTGAAGAAGCAGCAAGAGGGCTGAGAAGAGAGGCCTCAGATGACACCAACCATGCTGACACCTTGATCGGCCTTCTAGCCTCCAGAACCATAAGAAAATAAATGTCTGTTGTTTAAGCTACCCGGTCTATGATATTTTGTTATGGCTGCCCTAGCAAGCAAATACAGTGATGGACCATGGAATCTAACTGGATGAGAAGACAGAAGGACCTGAAGAGGATGTGGACGGTGACACTTGGTAGTATTGTTCTGATGAGGTTGAATAGTCAATGGAGTGGAAGGTCCCAGAGCGAGTGAGCTAGCAAAGTAGAAGTGATGGTCAGAGTGACCGATTCTTGGGTCCTCAACATGTCAGGCCACCTCTTGGCTGGCTTCTCAAAGGGCCCCAAAGATGGTTGACCCAGCTCCAGAGTCACACACAGACCCGCCAACATTTCACAAAAGAGGAGGCACTATTTCTTCCACTGTGTTTTAGGAACAAAGAAATCTTTACTAGAAGGCCTGAACTTGTCTCCCTTTATTTCTCAGAGGCCAGAAATTGTAGCACATTCCATTCTGAGATCTCTAGCACGGGAAGATGATTCTTATTGGTTTAGCAAAGCACGTATCTGTGTGAAGGAAGATGGATTCCCCAAACAAAATTGGAGTTATCCTAGCTAGAAGGAAAGGGAGACTGTGTGCTCAGTACTTTCTGCTACCAAGGGATGGCAGCTGTCATAGGCTAACGGCTTATGCTTTGAGGAGATGGGGGTTCTGAGCAAGGAGAGAGAAGTGGTTTGGGAGCAATCCTGAAGTTACCTGACCTACCTCTAGACCCTGTGGTATAGAGAATATGTAACCTCTTCTCTCTCTCCTCCGTCCCTGTACTCCAGCCACCCTGAACCATAGGATCCCATCTAACATGTTGTGTGGTGCTCTAAGTACACCCTTGTCTCCCTTCATGCCCTTTAATTGTGCTGCTTCTTCTTCCCTAAATACCTCTTTTTCCCCTACCCCAAATCCCTCCTTAGCCTAGCTCATTTAGATGGTCTAGTTCAAAGCTGAAAGATCACCTCCTCCAGGAAGCCCTCCCTGAATTCCTCACTTTAGGCTACATGTCCAGCCTGAGCATCCCACACATGTAGCAGATGTGAACTGCTCAACAATAGTGAGGATGTCAGTTACGTTATTTTTTTTTAAGATTTTATTTATTTATTTGATAGAGAGACAGCGAGAGAGGGAACACAAGCGGGGGGGGGGGCGTGGGAGAGGGAGAAGCAGGCTTCCTGCTGATCAGGGAACCCAATGCGGGGCTCAATCCCAGGACCCTGGGATCACGACCTGAGCCAAAGGCAGACGCTTAACCACTGAGACACCAGGTGCCCCAGTTATGTTATTTTTTAAAAAATGTTTTTGGTATTAATTAGAACTACCCCAAGGCCACCCACTTGGATTGGGGAGAAATCTGATATCAATTGTTCCAGAGATGGGTTCTACTGCTTTGGATCATCACTCGACCCTGGAGTACTTAGAAGGGGTCCCCCAGGCTCCTGGTGAAAGAGGCCCTGGTGTTTCTGCTGAGGTACTCTGCTATTTCTTTCTTTCTTTCTTTCTTTCTTTTTTAAAGATTTTATTTATTTATTTGACAGGGGGAGAGAGAGACAGCCAGCGAGAGAGGGAACACAGGCAGGGGGAGTGGGAGAGGAAGAAGCAGGCTCCTAGCGGAGAAGCCCAATGTGGGGCTCGATCCCAGAACACCGGGATCTTGCCCTGAGCCAAAGGCAGACGCTTAATGACTAAGCCACCCAGGTGCCCCTACTCTGCTATTTCTGTTCTCTCTTGTCATTGACCTTCCATGGGATCCTGCTGCCTCCTGGTTCAGCTCTGTGCTCAGAATACGAGCACCTAAGCCCCTCCTCCAGGCCCCACAACCTTAAACAACCTAATTCTTCATCCCAGTCCTCAAGACTCTCCTGAAATCTAGCTTCAGCCGGTTTCCAACTCCCTGAAGATCCCACCCCTTTCTTAGACAATGAAATCTAATCTCACTGATAGGAGATTACACCACCTCCCGTTATCACTTCCTGAAGGTAAAGATTTCCCAGAAATCGCAGTAGAGGCCTGCTTTAGCAGACCGGGAGGGGAAAATGCCTTTCATTCCCTCCAAGGCTTCACAGTAGCAAGGGAAACACAAGTTCATTCGTAGTAGGTGACTCTCCTACATGCATCATACATTTACCTCTCGTACTAACCAAAAAAAAAAAAAAAAAGGGAAAAAAAAAAAAAAAAAAAGGGAAAAAAAAAGAAAAAGAAGATTTACCTGTACTATAATTATGTCTGTTTCAGTTGCCCTAATGGCCTTAGAAATATCTTGAGGACAGATATCTCATATTACAAATCTTTGAACTCCCCAAATGAGTGCTTGATAAATGTTGGATGAATAAATACCTCGCCCGTGGAATTCAGAACTCTCAGGACAATATTGTACTTACTGGCCTTGTTGCAAGGCATAAATACCAAGGTCTCTGTTTGGCATTCTCTTCTACCAACAGAGAGCTCCTGATTTTTGCAGTGCGAGAGCAGCTTGTCTTTCTAGACTGGGGACAGGCTTGTATAAGGCTGCAAATTTGTACTGGAATTTTCTATTATATCCGGCCAAATCTTTGCCAGCCTGTAAAGATCAGTTCCATGTTTTTTTTAATTTTTATTTAATTTTTTAAAAAAGATTTTATTTATTTATTTGACAGAGAGACAGCCAGCGAGAGAGGGAACACAAGCAGGGGGAGTGGGAGGGGAAGAAGCAGGCTCCCGGCGGAGGAGCCTGATGCGGGGCTCGATCCTGGCACTCCAGGATCATGCCCTGAGCCAAAGGCAGATGCTTAACAACTGAGCCATCCAGGCGCCCCTGATCAGTTCCATGTTTAGCCAGTGGACTTGAGGTTCCTGATTCCAGACAGTTAATAGTCATTGTGTTAATAATTTAGCAAATACAGTCTCATTTGAGGAAATTTTCACCCAAGGAAAACACTGGAAGACCATTTATGTGATCAGACAGGTTTTTGTTTTCTTGCTTGTTTCCTTGTGTATATGGATAATAATTGTTTTTGTTTTGTTTGGGGCTTACTCCATCAACACCTTGGCTTCGAGGTATTAATAACACTGACCAAATAATAAACAACTGAATCGGCAATGCCCCAGAAACCAAGATGCCATGGGATGAAGTGTTTCCACCGTGCTGAAAATGAACATTATTAGCACAACTGACCACTGCAAGTAGGGTTATTTTATTCCAGAAGTCAGGCAGCCAAAGGAGGGCGGGCTCCTTGGCATAATCTTCTGACTCAATATCTCCTTCCTTTCCCCCAGAAACAGAGGAGGGCTTGGAAATGCACTCAGTTATCTCGAGAGCAGACACATTGTTATCCCTCAGTGAGAGAAATTTAATTCCAGAGATCTGTGTGTGGGAGCTCAAGGGACACCAATTAAAACCCAGCAGGGTTTGAGAGAAAGGTATCTAATAACCAACAAACTTTATTTCTCCAAAACAAGTCGTACCAAACACATTTATGGATCCTTTTCTATTCTCTCCCTGACTTAATTACTGCCGGTAGATAGCTGGAACGCGGCGGGAAGCAAACTCGAACACTGTTACTCTCCTCCCCACGACGGCTCGCTCACGCTCAGGTTAGACGTGAGGTCGTCCTACTTGGGTGACAAGGGAGGGTGAGCACTGCTGGGCCTGGCAGCAGAGGCCTCCTCACGGAAGGTGTGATGTGACAAATCAGTGCCCGGTGGGGACGCTGTGTGTCTGGCACAGACAGAATGCAGCGGTGAGGGAATGGAGCAGAATAGGGAAAGGAAAAAGGATGGGAACTAATATCGTTGGATCGAACGCCACTGTGCCACGGGAATTCTCAGGGGCTCCTTCCTTAGATGGCAAGGAAGGCTGGTAGAGAAATTCTCCACAGAAATGGGCCATGGCCACCTGAGATAGAAACCTAGAAAGGGGCTTTAGTGAAATGAAAAAGGAGGTGAGGAACTCCATCTAAGTGTTTAGGTATTAAGTCGGTACTGAGCACTTGACTACGTATTCCAGTTGATTCTGCTGGGCACTGGGTACCTTACCTAAAAGAGACTGGTTTTTACCCTCAGGAGCTTCTGGTACTGTGAGAGAAATGGATAGGACCAATCAGGTCCACAAAAACAACCATGAACACTGACATTCCACGAATATTCTAGTCTCCTGCACTGGCCAGGGCCCTGCCCCAGGCCACGCAGAGTGTGGCCTCCACCTGTGGCCAAAGACCAATTCAGCTCTGGCACAACATTCCGAAGATCTCAGAGGACACCTCCTTTCCTCCCTCAGCATCCCAGAAAGGCAAACTTGTGAACGAACCAAGTTAAGTTCGGGGGCACCTGGGCGGCTCTGTCGGTTAAGCTTCTTCCTTCAGCTCTGGTCGTTGTTCCCAGAGGCCTGGGATCGGGTCCCACGTCGGGCTCCCTGCGCAATGCAGAGCCCGCTTCTCTCCCACCCTCTCCCTCTGTCACTCCCCCTGCTTGTGCTCTGTGTGTGTGTGTCAAATAAATAAATAAAATCTTAAAAAAAAAAAAAACAACCAAGTTAAGTTCATCTGGGGGGGAAGGGGGTGTCCATGATTTACTACTGATGTTGGCTGTACACAGTCTGAAAAATCCAGAGGAACTCCTTTTGCCCAGGAGTTCCACTTTATTTGGAATCTATCCTATGAAATTTTTAAAAATGAGAATGTGATATACAAGCACGCAGTGTTAATTATAACCACGAAAAAAGGGAGGCAGCAAATATCCATAAATCGATTAACAGTTAAGTACATGATGGTACGTCTACACGATGGAATGATTTGTAACAGCTAAACACAATGACAGGAGCAATTGCACATGATTTCGTAAGTGAGAAAAACTGATACAAACTCATATATACAGTATACTTCAATTACGTAAAACCGTGGAAACCTAAAAATGAAAATATGCCAAATATCAAGGCATTTTTTCTGTGGGACGTGGAATTATGGATGACTGTTGTTTTCTTTACATGTTCTAAGTTTTCCCCCCAAGAAGATATTACATCTATCTATCTATCTATCTATCTATCTATCTATCTATCTATCTACCTACCTACCTACCTATCTACCTACATACCTACCTACCTACCTTATCTATTTGTAAAGAAATCGCTACATCTAGAGATTGGGGTGAGAACATCTAGTCGGGCTAGAATTCATGACCCCAAGATCAAGAGTCACATGCCCTCCCCACTGAGCCAGCCAGGCACCCCAGAAGATACTACTTTTAAAATCAGAACAGGTTTATTACAAATGGAAAACAATAATTTCAAGTGTCTAAGTAGCTATGGCTGAGTTTTGAATTCTAAATTTTTCTTCCACTTTCCTGCCCAGTTCCCTTTTCTCTTTGTTCCCATTTGAGGAACTGTGGGCCTGCAAGGTAGGGGTGGGTATTTGGCTAACTAAGCTTTGCCGAGCCTCCTGGGCACCCGTTGAAAATAACTGCTCCCCTCGCCTGGGTCTCCCTCGCCCTGCCTCTGAGGGAGTGTGGGAGCCAGCAGGCACCAGGTGAACCCGCACCACGTGGGCCTAGCAGGAGGCCTAGTTTAGGGCCTCAGGAGGAAGCCAATAGCTCTGAGACGAGTTGGGAAGTGGGGGAGGGAGGCTGCGCTGGGGGAGTGAAGAGTCTGGGGCCAGAGCAAACGAGGAGGCCCCTGGGGCCTTCGTCTGGCAACTTCCCAGCAGCTGCTGCACACCTTTCCTCCTTTTCCAGGTGAGGAAGGAATATTTGAGATATTTGAGATAACCTAGATGTCAGGAGCATAAAAAAGGAATGGGGATGATAGGCTAGTCCTGGCTGGATCTGGACCGGGCAACGGGTTGTACCCCACTGGTCACCCATCTTGTTTGTCGGAAGAGGCCCGGCCAGCGGGTCTGAGCCCCTTCGTGTGCTTCAGAAGCTCGGGGGTAGAGGATGTTAGAGGTTTAGCCCCTCTCTGTGCACTGGTCAAAAATCCTGGGCAAGGAGATTAGTTTAGACAATGTATCACATGCTGGGATGCTTGCTGGGCTGCAAGAGTGTTTCCTGTCTTTATTCAGTGACAATGAATACCAAAAAGAGTTTCCTTTTCAGGAGTTCCATAAGTCAAGCAGCCCTGAGGGGAACACAGCAGCACGGGGCACAGGCCTGTGAGCTTCCACTGTTTGAGGGGGGGGGGGGGCTCCTGGGGAAATCAGGGTAATCTATTTAGAGGTGGGAGGAGAGGGACAATGGCCTCACGGGACCGGAAAGTCTACCATGACCTTCAGAAGAGGCGGAGCCAGAGCCTACGTGTTACTTCCAGGGCTGGAGATACCAATAATGGAGGAAAGGAGGAAAGGTCTTTTAGGGACTGGGGTGGGAAGGTCTGAGGGAAGAACTCAGGACATTCGGTTGTCCTTCCTCCAGCGTGTCCTCTCATTCTCCCTTGTGGCCCTGTTCCAGATGATCTCTCTACTCGGATAAATCAGATTGATTTCCCACCTCTTTCTCCACTAAGAGAGCACAGGTTGTCTTCAGTTCATTTCACTGCTGCACTATTCCTTCAGCAAATATTCCTCCGACCTGCTTCTTCCATCAGTAATTCCCAAACATTTTCGATTAGTGGGCCACCTCAGGGGGAGCAAAATATCCCTTATTAAAAGCATGATTTAGGGATGCCTGGGTGGCTCAGTCGGTTAAGCGGCTGCCTTTGGCTCAGGTCATGATCACGGGGTCTTGGGATCCAGTCCCTCATTGGGCTCCTTGCTCAGCAGGGAGCCTGCTTCTCCCTCTGCCTGCCGCTGCTCCTGCCTGTGCTCTCTCTCCCTCTCTCTCTCTCTGACGAATAAATAAATAAATTTTGAAAAAAGCATGATTTACTTCATGCTTCTCAGACTTTTTCATGCCATGGCACACGTCACAGCTCATGTCATGGTAGATTTACCATAGGTAATATTTATATGACACAAAGGAGAAACTGATTTTGTAAGGCTGGATGCAATCACCAGGAGCCAGCTACCCCGGGGCTGTGGGGGGCCATCTTTCCTCCACACACCTATAACCCACAGCTTGGCACACCATTGGGAATCTCCAATCTGACACTTGGAGCCTAGCTACTAAAAAAATTACAATAATAAAAAAAAAATCCCTAGAACTAATCAATGGAAGGAATGCCTGTCAGTGACACAATGATGACCTAAACTATGTATCTTAAATACTGGGAACACATTTTAAATTTATGCCCCAAACAAAATATGGACATTTTATTTTAAAGATTTTACTTACTTATTTGANTGGGGGGGGGGGGGGGGGGGGGGGGGGGGGGGGGGGGGCAGAGGGAGAAGCAGACTTCTCACTGAGCAGGGAGCCCAGTGTGGGACTTGATTCCAGGACCCTGGGATCGTGACCTGAGCCGAAGGCAGACACTTAACCAACTGAGCCACCCAGGCGCCCCCAACATGGACATTTTAATATGACACTGTCATTCTGTTACCAGCATCATTCCTATGAAGTCCCTGCTTGCTACAACTAGACTACCCTGGGAGAGCTAATGGCTAGAGGCAGCTCGCTTGGGGGCCACAGAAGACTTGGTGTTCTTTGGATATCTATTCCAGCCCGTGAGGGGTATGAGGGCTCTTTGTAAGACTCATAACAATAGCCTCCCAGCTACTACAGGTTCTGAACCAAATGAGAACAGGGCATGGGCATCAGATACATTGAGATGAAAATATAGCTTTAGGGACACCTGGATGGCTCCCTCCATTGAGTGACGACCCTTGATCAGCTCAGGTCTCGATCTCAGGGTCGTGAGTTCAAGCCCTAGGTTGGGCTCCATCATGGGCATGGAGTCTACTTAAAAAAAAAAAGAAAAAGAAAGAAAAGAAAAAGAACTGGATTGGAAGAAATATAGCTGGTATCTACATCCAAAGGGGCTTCCTATTTTTAATTCTCTGAACTAAGGGGACAGAGTCTTCAGCAAAGCAGCTGGATAACTACAGGGCACAGACCCCTATCCTTCCTGCCAAGGACTGCAGGCTCACCCCATGAAGTGCGGGAGGTCAGGAGAAGGATTAATGTTATTTTCCCAGTACCATACAAGCAGAAATCTCCATTTAATGGGGCAAGGTAGGATGCAGAGTGATGAAAATAGCCTTTATAAACCTTTTACTCTCAAGTAAATGCATAATTTATCGGTCTTGGCTTTCTGGAAAACAGAGCTCGAGGCAAAGCTTAAGGGTTAATGTTTCACTGGGGAGGTTGCAAGTCCCCGGCAGCAAGAGTGAGGGAGGGAGATGAAGGAAGGAAAGAAGGGAAGCAAATAATACAGTCACGTGTTATCAAGCTGGCTAGGACCGCACAAGAAAATACACGTGGTTGTCGCTTAGTCACTTGGGATATCTCCAAAGATTGGGAGAGTCCGTTGGGGAGAGAGAAGCAGGGCAAGCAATGGGCCGTGTCTCCCGGTCTCCCCTCCCTTTTGGGTCAAAGTTTACTCCATAGGGGTTAACTTCCTGGGTCTGGGTTGTATGGGCCCTTCTGAGCCGCTGCTGGGAAGCCAGAGGCTCCTTGAGCCCAGCTGGGTTAGATTTGGGGGCTGGAGCTGCTGGGCCCTCACTCCCTGGGTGGGGGGGGATTGACACAGTGCCCGAGCCAAATAGAGCAATGGCAGCAGCTGCGACTCTAGAGACGCAGAAGAAGTCAGTGCTACAGCGTCTCCAGCTGGGAAGCAGGGCAAGATGTGGCAAGATGGCTGGGGAAGGGCTGGGGCTTGGCCAATCCAAGAAGACGTAGACACTGGGCCCAGAACACGAATTACAAAAAACCTATCTTGGTTCTGAATTTGCTCAGGACCCTGATGCTCAGAGCGGTCCGATGTCTCGTGACTACAACTTTGATAAGCCCTGGTTAGAGGAAAAAAAAAAAAAAAAAAGGATGTGCACGGAGCGATTTCTTGTGCTCTCTCTTCAAGATGAAATAATCCAACAGTCTGCAAGGGCCCCGGCAGCCTTGCAAGTCTGAGCAGGGCCTTCAAAGGTACAGAAGGCCTGGGTCACTGGCCCCACCGCTAGCCAGGTAGCCAGGTAGTGGGAAAGCATCATTTTGGTTTTTTTTTTCAAGCTGTATATGATATTATTATTATTTATTGAGATCGAATTCACGTATCCTAAAATTCACCCTTTTCAAACATACAGCTCAGTGGTTTTAGAATACTTTCAAGGTTGTGCAATCGGCAGCATAATAAATTTTATTTATTTATTTATTATTTATTTATTTTTAGATTTTATCTATCCATTTGACGCAGAGAGAGAGAGCGAGCACAAGCAGGGGGAGCAGCAGGCAGAAGGAGAGGGAGAAGCAGGCTCCCGCCTGAGCAGGGATTCCCCACGCGAGGCTCGATCCCAGGATCCTGGGATTATGACCTGAGTCAGAGGCAGACGCTTAACCAACTGAGCCACCCGGGTGCCCCAGCACAATAAATTTTAGAACATCATTACCCCCAAAAGAAATCCCACTACCCATTAGTGGTCACTTCCCATTTTCCCTTCCCCAGCCCAGGAAACGACAAATCCACTTTCTGTCCGTATAAATTTGCCTATTCTGGGCATTTCAGATAAGTGGAATCAGACATTACGTGGCACATCGTGGCTGGCTTCTTTCACTTAGCCTGTGTTCAGAGTTTATCCATGCTGTTGTATGTGTTAGAATTTCATTCCTTTTTATGGCTGATGAATATCCCATTGTAGGGATATAGCACAGTAATTTTTCCATTCATCAGTTAATGGACTTTTGGGTTGTTTCAACTTTTTGGCCATTAGGATAATGTTCCTATGAACATGTATGTACAAGTTTTATGTTTTCACTGCTCTTGGATTCATATCTAGGAATAGAAATGCTGTGTCATACGTTAACTCTATGTTTAACATTTTGAGGAACTGCTAGACTGTTTTCCAAAGTGACGAACCACTTACTTTCCCACCAGCTCTGAATGAGGATTCTAATTTCTACATATCCTCACCAACCCTTATAGTCTGTCTTTTTGATTACAGCCAACTTAGTGGGTGAGAAGTGATAGGTACCTCAGTGTGACTTTGATGTGCATTTCCCTCACGACAAATGATTTTGAACATCTTCTCATTGGCTTATTGGCCATGGAGAAATTTCTATTCAAATCCTTTGCCCATTTAAAAAATTGGGTTATTTGTCTCTTTATTATTGAATCATAGGAATTCTTTACATATTCTGGGTAGTAGAACCATGTCAGATATATGTGTGCAAGTACTTTCTGCATTCTGCGGCTTGTCTTTTCACTCTCTTGATGTGTCCTTTCAAATACAAAACTTCAATTTTTAAAAAAATTGTTTAAACTTTTCAACATTTTTATTTATTTATTTTTTATTTTTATTTTTTAAAGATTTTATTTATTTATGTGAAAGAGAGACAGCCAGCGAGAGAGGGAACACAGCAGGGGAGTGGGAGAGGAAGAAGCAGGCTCCCCGCGGAGGAGGCCGACGTGGGACTCGATCCTGGAACGCCGGATCACGCCCTGAGCCGAAGACAGACGCTTAACGACTGCGCTACCCAGGCGCCCCAAACTTTTCAACATTTTTAAAGATTTATTTATTTCAGAGAGAGGGAGCACAAGTGGGAGGGGCAGAGGGAGACGGAGAGAGAGAATCTCAAGCCGACTCTGTGCTTAGTGCAGAGCCCGACTCCGGGGCGATCTCACGACCCTGAGATCACAACCTGAGCTGATACCAAGAGTTGGACGCTCAACCGACTGTACCACCCAGGCACCCCTAAACTTTTCAATTTTTAAAAATATGTATCTGATGCATATCTTTTTATCATTTTTTGCATGCATACATTGGTATATACTTTTTTGAGATATGACTGATGTATAACATATTAATTTCAGATGTGCAACATAGTGATTTAATATATGTACAAACTACAAAATGGTCATTTTTAACCAAGTAGAATGTGATCGAATCACAGCAATCGTGGTATAGTTTTTTTTTTGTTTTTCATTTTTTTTTTTTTAAGATTTTATTTATTTATTCGACAGAGAGACAGAGATAGAGACAGCCAGCGAGAGAGGGAACACAAGCAGGGGGAGTGGGAGAGGAAGAAGCAGGCTCATAGCAGAAGAGCCTGATGTGGGGCTCGATCCCGTAACGCCGGGATCACGCCCTGAGCCGAAGGCAGACGCTTAACTGCTGTGCCACCCAGGCGCCCCAGGTTTTTTTTTTAGATTTATTTATTTATTTTAGAGAGAGAGGGAGAGCAGGTGTGAGTGGGGGGAGGGGAGGAAGGAAAGGGAGAGAATCTTGAGCAGACTCCCTGCTGAGCGTGGGCCCACCACCAGGCAGACAGGAAGCCAGCATGGGGCTAGATTCCACCACCCTGAGATCTTGAGGCAAAATCAAGAGTTGCATGCTTAACTGAGCCACCCAGGTGCCTTAATCACGGTATAGTTTGGTAACAATCCTCTCTCCTTCCCCTGCCTACCATCACGGGCCAGTCAGCTGAGGGCACATTTCCTGGACTCTCTGCCCTGTGACCACTGGAGGAAGGCCAGGGTAGCCAATATGCCCTGAGGGAAACCTAACTGTCTCTTGAGACATTGGGAGAAGTCAGAGAAGAATTTAGGGAGGAAAAGGGACCAGGAGTCCTAGTTTCTCATGTTAGCTTTCTTTTTCTTTGGTCAACTGAGCAAATTCATACATCTCACTTTCCCCCATTGCAACTCCGCTTCTCCTCCAGCAAAATTAGCAGAAGACACCTGGCCAGCATTGAGAGGACTAAGAAGAATTTGGTTAAGTCCCTTAACCAAAAAATTTTTTAAGTTCCTGGTTCAACATAAACTATCGTTAAGTGTAACCTTCCTGGTATTAGCCAGTTCCCTCTGCCCCTCCCCCCATAGTCTCTCAGGGGTAAGCAGATGAATTCCCCAGGTGCCTGTGGCCGCTGGGATTGGAATTCAACACCTCAGATTTTGAGGCCATTTCCTTCAGGGCCCATACCTCCCCATTCCTTCCCAGAGAGCCGGATTTGAGCAGTGGGTGTGGAAACCCTGACTCCACACGTTCTGCCTTTTAAATGCAAACGTCTGTTTTAGGCACAGAAAATACAAAGATGAGCAAGACCATTCCTGTGCACAGTGCAGTAGGGAACCTGGACCAGAAACAAATAGTCGCTCCAACCACATGACACCCACAAAATAGAAGTGCTATGTATACATGGAACTTGGCAAGGGGGACCTGGACTCCAGTAGATGGGCTCAGGTGGGCGGCCATGTTTGCCCTTGACCTGCAATAACCCAAAAAGCTGGGGGAAAGGGCTCATCCCACATCTGGTGGGACAAAACGGATCTCTCTCTCTCTCTCTCTCTCATAGCACCTTTAGTGTAAAGAAAGTTGAAGTTCTTCTCAGTCAACAGACTAGAAGACAAAGGGCCATTCCACCAAAGCAAGTGAAGCTTCCATTTCTCCAATCCTCCACACTCCTGCTATGTTTAAGAGGGAAGGAGAGTCCAGAGGAGGAGAGATGGGAGAGGAGGAAAGAGAATGTTTGGTCAACATCTGTTTCTGCAGCAATCTGGAGCAACAGGGCAGATTTGTTTTGTTTTTGTTTTTTAAATAATACTTTTATTTATTTTTTAGATTTTATTTACTTATTTATTTTGAGAGAGAGAGAGAGAAAGTGCGTGCGTGAGCAGGGGGAGGGGCAGAGGAAGAGGGAAAGAATCCCAAGCCGACTCTTTGCTGAGGGCAGAGCCTGACACAGGGCTCAATCCCATGACCCTGAGATCATGACCTGAGCTGAAGTCAAGAGTAGGATGCTTACCTGACCGAGCCACCCAGGCACCCCTAAATAATACCTTTATTGAGCTAATTTACATACCATACAATTCACTCGAAGTGTATAATTTAATGGTTTTTAGTATAGTCATAGAGTTGTGCAATCATCACCACAATCAATTTTAGAACATTTTCATCCCCTCAAAAAGAAATGGCTGCATCCCTGAGTGGCCACCCTCCATGCTTCCTAGTCTCCCCAGCCCTAGGCAACTATCAGTGCATTTCCTTTCTCTACAGGTAGGCCTATTCTAGACACTTAGTATGAAAGGAATCGTACAATATGGGGTCCTTTGTGACTGGCTTCTCTTTGCAAAATATCCTCAAGGCTCATCCATGTAGAGCGTGGAGCTGTGTTTCATTTCACTTTATGGCCGAATAGTATTCCATATTCCATTGTATGGACAGACCACATTTTGTTTATCCGTTTATCAGCTGGTGGACATTTGGGTTGTTTGCACTTGGTATTATGAATAAGGCTGCTTATAAACACGCAGATACAAATGTTTGTATGGAGGAGTAGGACTTTCAGTTAGTCATCGTCAATCATTTATTAACTGCCTATTGTGTATACAGCACAGAGACGGGAGTAGGGCTGAGGGAGGGGGGGAGGGGGGTTGAGACCCAAAGAGCTATAAATGTGAAATATAATTTCCCAACTCTCTTCTGACTAAAGAGATATAAAATCAAAATGTATTCTAGGAATCTTCAAGGATTCCAACTCAAAAAGAACTGGCATAGAGGGGGCAGTGAAGAACATCTGATGATTTGAAGGTTATTGCCTTTGTCATGTTGTAAGGTACGTAATTGTTGAATCACTATGTTGCCTACTTGAAACTAATACAATACTGTATGTCAACCATACTTCAATAAAAAAGAGATTTATATTAAAAAATCCGATAATGGACTGGAAACTAGAGGATATTAGGGAATCACTGCTCATTTTCTTATTTGTGATAATGATATGGTTAGCAAGGAAAATGTCCTTATTTGTAGGGTATGTGTGTTGAAGTATATAGGGCTGTAGAGTCATAGTGTCTGAAGGTATTTTCAGAAGGGTTAGCAAAAAAACAAAAAAAGTAGACGCATTTCACATACACATGCCTGTAGGCAGATAAAGCAAATATAGGAAAATGTGAACAGTTGTTAAACCTGGATGGTGGGTATTAGGGTGATCATTGTATTATTCCCTCAAATTTTCAGCATCTTTGAACATTTCCAAAATGCCAGTCTAAAAAGAGTACCAAAAAACTAAAGCAAGGTAAGGAGATAAAAGTAAGGGGTGTACCTTTTCACACAGGGTGGTCAGGGAAGGGCTTCTTTGAAGACAGGACATTTGAATAAAGAACTCAGTGCCAAAAGGAGGGAGTTGGCCCTGAGGATGTAGGGGAAGAACATTCCAGGAAATGGGAATAGCAGGTAGAGGTCCTGAAGTGGAAATGAGCTTGGTGTGCCCATGAATTCAAGCAACTAGAATGTCTGAGGGGATATGGGGGAGGTCGGAAATGAGGTTGAGAATGTAGCCTAAGGCCAGATTATATAGCATCACAGAGGCCACAGGATTGAGATTTTATTCTGAGTTTAAGGATGACCCACTGAAGGACTGTGAGTGGGGAGTGACTTGAGCTGAATTATATTTTAAAACACCTGTCTAGCTCCTGGGTGGAGAATAGACTGTGACGTAAGGGGGGGGTCATGGGAGGTAAGAGTGGCCGATAAATGGATTTATTGCAGAGAAGCTGGTACCTCAGATGAGGTGATGGACACAGGGAGAAGGGGTTGGGTTTGGCAGACGTGTTGGCCAATGGAAGTTGCTCATGGACTGGGTGTGAAAGTGAGAACAGAACAGCCAAGGGAGACTCCAAGGACAGTCAGCAAGGGCTGAATGGTAGTGCCATCTGCTGAAATGGGGGAATACCGGAGACTTCTTCTTTTCAGAGGGATATTCATTTGGTTTAGAATGACCTGGAAGTCTTCCTGGTCACAAAAGAGGTGGCGTTTGGGTTGGGCCTTCAAAGGAATGGGTTCATCAACATCAACAAATTACATTTTTCATTGAATTAAGGAACAGGGTGGCACAGCATTGCAGATGGCACGGGCTTTGAAGTTGAGGACCTGGATTTGAATCCTGATGCTGCCCTTTACTGGCTCTGTGACCTTAGGCAAATTACTTCATTTCCTTGAGCCTGAGGCTCTTCATCAGTAAAACAGGCAAACAACATCAGTCCTGCCAGGTTGTTAGGTTGGAAGTAACATACCTTGGCATAGTGTCTGGCATAGAGTAGGTGTTCAATATATAAGATTTCCACCACTCTTCAGAGACCATTAGGAAGAACTAACTTTGTGGGGCGCCTGGGTGGCTCAGTTGGTCAAGTGTCTGCCTCAGGGTCCTGGGATCAAGCCCTGCACTGGGCTCCCTACTGAGAAGGGAGTCTGCCTCTCCCTCTGCCCCTCCCCCATCTGTTCTCTCTCTCTCTCTCTCTCTCTCTCTCTCTCTGTCTCTCAAATAAATAAATAAAATCTTAAAAAAAAAGGGGGGGAACTAACTTTGTGAACTTCCAAGGGACTGCTTTAAGCTGTTAATGTTTTGTTGCCTTCTCAGCTAGAGCCTTCCTTTTTTCTTTTCATTCATTCCATATTTGAGCCTTTACCGCATACCACATGCCCTTGTAGGCATTGGTTGCAGAGCAGTAAGTGCAACAGACAAAATCCTTGTCTTCATAGAGCTTACATCCCACTGGGGGGAGAAGATACACAGAGAGCCAAGTAAATACAGTATGTAGTATGTGAGATATTGGTGAGGCCTAGGGAGAAAAGCTAAATGGAGAAGAGGTGCTGGGATGGAGGTGGGACTGCAGTTTGTAATAGGGTGCTCGGGGAAGTCTCTCCAGAGAAGGGGACATTTCTGTAGAGACCTAAAAGCGATGAGGGAGTAAGCCATGTGTTTATCTAAGTGGAGACTGTTTTAGAGTGGAAGAGTGGCAAGTGCAAAGGCCCTGGGGCAGGAGCATACTTGGTGTATTTGAGGAACAGCAAGAAAGCCCTTATGGCTAGACGAAAGTGAGGAAAAAGGGTAGGGGCAGCTCCTGTAAGGCCTGGGAAGCCTGTGATGGCTTTATCTTTGACACAGAGTAAAATGGGAGTCTCTGAACAGTGAGGAGACAAGATCTGATTTATGATTTAAAAGATCACTGGCTTCT
The DNA here is from genome assembly GCF_002007445.2 of Ailuropoda melanoleuca. Lineage (NCBI taxonomy): Eukaryota > Metazoa > Chordata > Mammalia > Carnivora > Ursidae > Ailuropoda > Ailuropoda melanoleuca. The sequence goes on along the minus strand of NC_048218.1, from coordinate 190,522,894 downwards.
ATATGAATGAATATGGGGGTTGAAGAGAGGAAGTCAGTTGAGAAATGATTGTAGTAATGATGATGGCTCAGTAGAGGTGGTGGGAAAAAGATTCTGGATGTATTTCATAGTAGAGCCAACAGGATTTCCTGATAGATTGGATGTAGGGTGTTAGAGAAAGAGAGCGGTCCAGAATGGTAGCCCCAACTTCGACCTGAGCAACTGGCAGGATGTATGAGGTTGAACCAAATGAAGTGGCCGATATTTGACTGTTCTTAACTTCAGAAAGGCAGTTCTTTATATTTCAACTTAATGGCTGCCATTCACTGGGGAAAACTATGTGAGAAAGAGGTGGGGATGGTGTCAGAAGTTTAGTCTGGGACTTGAGGAGATGTCGAAGACGTACCCGTATGCATGTGTCTGGAGTCCAGGGGCAAGGCTCCAATCCGAAATGTGCACTGGGGTGTCAGGGTATGCATGGCAATGTAAGCTGAGACTGGATGGGGTCACCCAGGGATTAAATGTCGACAAAGAACCGGAGCTGAGGGCTGAGTCTGGGGCCTCCCGCATTTCCAGATCAGGGACATAAGGAAGCAGCAAAGGGATCACAGGAGGCTACAGCTGACAGAACAAAGTCTCCACACAGGGCAGCTGGCCCGGATGAGTGCTCCCTGCATGGAGGTGTCAGTAATTTCCAATCTTGCTCCCTCCTTGGGCCTTGACATTAGGGTGTGTGTGTTTGTGTGTATGGGGGGGCATGATCATATTTCATATATGATTAGCACTTTATTTTTTAAAATTTTTTAATAATAATTTTTATTATGTTATGTTAGTCACCATACAGTATATCCTTAGTTTTTGATGTAAAGTTCCATTATTCATTACTTGCGTATAACACCCAGTGCGCCATGCAATACGTGCCCTCCTTACTACCCATCACCAGCCTATCCCATTCCCCCACCCCCCTCCTCTCTGAAGCCCTCAGTTTGTTTCTCAGAGTCCATAGTCTCTCATGCTTCATTCCCCCTTCTGATTACCCCCCTTTCTTTATCCCTTTCTTCCCCTACCGATCTTCCTCGTTCTTATGTTCCATAGATGAGAGAAATCATGTGATAATTGTCTTTCTCTGCTTGACTTATTTCGCTTAGCATTATCTCCTCCAGTCCCGCCCATGTTGCTGCAAATGTTGAGAAATCGTTCTTTTCGATGGCTGAGTAATATTCCATTGTATATGTGGACCACATCTTCTTAATTCAGTATGACTAGCACTTTAGAGGGGCAACATCTCTTCTATTTGATCGAGAAAAGGGCAGTGCCAGTACTATCATCCCATTTTACAGATGAGTAAACTGAAGCACAAAGGTTAGGTTACTTGCCCAAATGATATCAGTGATAGGCAGCAGACCTGGGACTGGAAGGGGTTGTCTGTCTCTTAAGTTCCATGCTCTCTCTGAGTCATGCCGCTTTTGGGGGATTGCTGTTTGTCCAGCGAGCCTGTTGCCACAGGTAGCAAGCCAAACAACATATGCAGGAGATGAAATCTTCTGTCCTTGCTGCCATCTGTCCTGCATGTGCCTGAGCTCCCCCTGACTGCTTCTGTGGGGACAAACTGTAACAGGGTTACATGGAAATGGCTTGAGATGATTTTCTTTCTTTCTTTCTTTCTTTTTCTTTCTTTCTTTCTTTCTTTCTTTCTTTCTTTCTTTCTTTCTTTCTTTCTTCTTTTTCTTTCTTCCTTCCTTCCTTTTTTCTTTCCTTCTTCTTTCTTTCTTTCCTTCTTTCTTTCTTTCCTCCTTCCTTCTTCCTTCCCTCCTCCTTCCTCCTTTCTTCCTTCTTTTCTTTTCTTTTCTTTTCTTTTCTTTTCTTTTCTTTTCTTTTCTTTTCTTTCTTTTTCTTTTTCTTGTAATCTCTACGCCCACTGTGGGGCTCAGACTCACCATCCTGAGGTCAAGAGACTTAGCCAGCCAGGAACACCTTGAGGTGATTCTTAAGCTTTTATTTCCCTAGCAGCAAGGAAAGTGCTGTTATTTGGCTTCTAGAGGGGTCTGGGCCTGTGATCCCAGATGCCGAGAGCGCCTGCTCAAAATGAACCCATTGCCCGATAGAAATGGTCAAATGGAATCAAGAGGCTTTATTTGAGGGATCTTCACATTTGGTGGGAACAGTGATAAATTCACTTTGGCTTTAGAGCTCTTGTGTTAACAGGTGCCTTCAGAGAAAGAGAGAGAGCTAGCTCAGCTTTTAGGCTGTTTGGGCAGTGGTCTTCCACTCACTCCATCAAATGATGGCTTTCCTCTTGCTCCCTCTTAGTGTCTTGCTCAAAGCATTATATTCTCTCCAAACTTGTTTGCTTGCTTTTGGGAAGCAGCTCCTGAGATCGGAGGCTCCATTGGTCAAGCTTGGCCCTGCCCTGGGGAGAGATAAACAGGCCCAAATACATTTCCCAGATTGCAACACGGGTGACTCAGGCAGGGTGGACAGCTGTTCCCTCAACGGCACCCTGGTTGTACCTGATAAGGAAAAACATGGTTCATTCCAGCACATTGCCATGTGTGGGCACACATATAAACAGACACTCCCAGGCCCCAGTGTTGTCTTAGAGTAAATTATTGACATTCTGAATGGCTAAAACATTGGATAAAAAAGGTGAGTGAAAAAAAAAAAAAAAGGTGAGCCCAAACTTACATCGTTCATTCGAGAGGAACTCCAGGTTTTGTAAGCCAACAAAATTAGTCAAACAAAGGCTGCCATTTGCCACCACTTTGGAGCCCCTTTTGAACCTACCTGGTCAAGGGCATATTCAGGAGTCTTCCGAGGCTCTGGAAAGATGAGGGGAGGGGTTGCAATGGAGGAAAGGGGATGAAGTCAGAATAGAGGAAACGGATTTATGAAGGAGCAAATGGCAAAGCGCTCAGAGAAAAAAGGCGTGTCATAAAAACGTGAACATACTTTTACCACAAAGAGAAAGAACTGACACTATGACATCTTAAAAAAAAAAAACCCCACCTGAAGGCCTTTCTCCTTAAATGATAGAGAGTGCATAAGGAGTGGGGCAAAGGGGGTTTGAGATTAATAATAATACCACCCCCAGTAATATATTGCATCTTGTAATCAACACTTCATGTTACCTTTATGAAAAGCAATTTATAGTTTACAATGGGCTTTTGCATTCATCCTTTCCATTTATTCCAACAACCCACTCAAGTGGCAGGGCATTAGGGGCCCCATTTTACAAATGAGAACACTGAGGCTCTGGGAGGCTATCTGCAATTAGCTGAGGCAAAATTCAGGGCTGGGGAAGGGCAGGTTTGTCCTGAGTAACCCAGAGCTAAGATACTTACTAGACACTACCACTTCTCTAAGTGATTGTTTTTCAGTGACTCCTCAGAGGGCTAAATCTGCATTGCATTTCTAGGTAGGGCAGCCCCACCTTCTCCAGTGTTGTCTGGAACACGTTTCTCTAAACACCTCTCTAATTATTTTTGCTTAGGGCTTAGATCACAGCAGCATTGCATCTGTAAAAATTAAAACCCACCAGGGATAATTTCTAGATCCACCCCATGCCCTTTTTTCTCAAAAGTCCCATCCTTGACCTGTTCTTTCTGTTCTGGAAACAACACCTTTGGGTCCTCTGAGCCAGCCACCTTGCTCTCAGGTAGGGAGGAAACATCCTTATTTGCACTGGATATTATGGAAGAACAGGATTCACCTGGAGGGATCAGGCAGGTGTTTGGAAAGTGCTGATGCCTATTGGAATCTTCACATGGTGGTTCTCAAACTTTGGCCTGCATCAGAATCATCTGGAGAACTTGTTAAAGACATGGACGTCCAAGCCTCACCCCAGACCTTCTGAATCAAAATCTCCAGTGGCGGGGCCTGGACATTTGTGAGCTTAACAAGCTCCCCAGATGATTCTGAAGTACACAGAAGGTTGAGAATCACTGTCTTAGCACGAGAATGGGGGTTACTCAGGTGAAGGAGAGTGAGGGGCAGTGCTGGGAGAGGAGGTCGTAGCAACAGGAGCCTGGAAAGCCTAGAAGAGACAGGAACAATTTTCTGCTCCATCCTTATCTCCCTCTAACAAAGTGATCACATAAAAGGGGTTAGAAATCTCCTCAGGTCCTCCTTCTGACAGATTTGCTATGTGCAGTGGGAAAGACCAATGTACCCCTTTTAGAAGCAGTTAAAATAGTCTTTTTTTAGAAAGTGGAGTAGAGGGGCACCTGGGTGGTGCAGTCGTTAAGCGTCTGCCTTCGGCTCAGGGAGTGATCCCGGAGTCCTGGGATCCAGCCCACACCGGGCTCCTCCTCTGGGAGCCTGCTTCTTCCTCTCCCACTTCCCCTGCCTGTGTTCCCTCTCTTGCTGGCTGTCTCTCTCTCTCTGTCAAATAAATAATAAATAAAATCTTTGAAAAAAAAAAGAAAGTGGAGTAGAGGTTATCAGGGCCTTGGGGTGGGGAGAGTGGAGAATGAATGCGGAATTGTGGTCTAACGGGTGTGGGGTTTCTGCTTGGGATGATGAAAAAGTGGAAATGGAGAGTAGTGATGGCTGTACAACATTATGAACGTATTTAATACACTGAATTGTGCACTTAAAATGGTTGCAATGGCAAATTTTATTTTACGTATATTAATCACACACACAAATAACAAGTCCTTTGGAGGGATGGAATGATAGGAGTAAAGAAGGTTTAATTTTAATTGATTGCTGCCGCCCCAGGTGTATGTGTGTGTGTGTGTGTGTGCGTCTCTATGGGAGGTTATATAAGGGGACCCGTCTCACAGCACATGGTCTGACAAAGTACAAGTGTATTCATAGGAACAAGGGAATAGATAAAATTTTGGCAGCAAAAATGTGGCATAAACATCAGGAGTTGCCTAGATTACTCTTTCCTGCCCCCTTTTCCTGGTTGACTCCTAGGTCCCATACCACTTCTTATGGAGTGCTTTGCAGAGCAGGGACTCTCAAACTTCACTGCGCATAAGAACCACCTGGGGACCTTGTTAAACTGCAAATTCTAATGCAGTCGTTCTGGGGTGAAGCTCTAGCCTGCATTTCTATCAAGGTCCCAGGTGATGCTGACACTCTAGGGCCACAGACCATATGTGGCGGGCTGTGTAAATTTGAGGCCTTCGGGGTCGCCTGGGTGGCACAGCGGTTAAGCGTCTGCCTTCAGCTCAGGGCGTGATCCCGGCGTTCCAGGATCGAGTCCCACATCGGGCTCCTCTGCTGGGAGCCTGCTTCTTCCTCTCCCACTCCCCCTGCTTGTGTTCCCTCTCTCGCTGGCTGTCTCTATCACTGTCGAATAAATAAATAAAATCTTAAAAAAAAAATTGAGGTCTTCGTTCACCATGATAGCCTCATGTCCGGCAGAGTGATTCACACACAGTAGGTGCTCGATAGATATTTATGGAATTAATGTCGGAGTATATAGCTTTGGGACAGGGGTGTGGAGGGCAGAGCAATCTTTGTCTTTTGAACTACAGCATATTCGGGGTGTTTCTGCTTCTATCAGTCATTCACTTTGTGAAATTACCTCATACTCTGTGGGGTAAGGACGCTAGTACCAAATTATTTCTGGTCTTGACAATTTGCTGCCTCAAGTCTAATCCTTGAAATAGTGGCCCTCTCTACATGGAGGGTAATGAGCCCTGGTTTGCAAGCTCTGAGGAAGCCTTGCTGTAGTCTACAATCGCTGCAAACAGATTCTCTCCATTCAAGGAGGAGGCAAGGTGGAGGGAACATGCTGGTGTGGGAATTTCCAGATTTTAGTGCCTATCCTAGTAACTGCCACCTCAAATTAAATAAACAGCAGTTTTAACAGTGTATGTGAGAAGGAGGTTCGTTACCCTAAAACACACAAATGTAATAATATTGCCATTATTTACTATTATCGTTTATGATGATGATAACGACACTGGCAGTTGAGCGATTAAGTGTGTGGGGGAGTTGGGGGAGGGGGCACAGGGCTGTGAAGGTAAGAGAAAGAGGAACTACAACTCCCAGAACCACCCGGGAAAGTCCACGCCGCGGCGGCGGCGCCCCACCCCTTTCGCCAGCTGGGCCCGCCCTGCCGATGACGTCACAGAGGTGACGTCACGGCGCCCAGAGCGAGGCTGGGGTAGAGAGGCCGACTGAGCCGGAGTCGTCTGCTGGTCGTGGAGGCTGCTAGGGAGCCGGCGAGAGGGTGAGCGGGCGAGCAGACGAGCGAGCTAGAGCAGGCAGGAGGGAGCGACGCGCGGCGCAGAGTAGCGCCGGGACCAGGCCGCGGAGGAACCCACAGCCGGAGAGGGGCAGCCCGAGCCCGGCGCCGCGGGGTCCCCACCCCCACTCGGCCGGACAGTGCCCGGTGTTCCCCCGTGCGGGGGGCGGCGGCGGCGGCGGCTGACGGGACCGGACAGGACCGCGGGGGTGTTGCCACCTCCACCGAGGAGCCGGCGCGGCCGCGGGCTCTTCAGAGCCGGGGCCCGGGGCCCGTGATAGACGGGCCGAGGAAAGGAGAGAGGCGGCGGCGCAGGCGACGGGGAGGCAGCGGCGACACCATGTCATCCCCCAGTCCGGGCAAGAGGCGGATGGACACGGACGTGGTCAAGCTGTATCCTTCGTGGAGAGGGGATTCGGGCTGTCGAGTGGGGGCGGTGTGGGGATGCCCAGGGCACCCCTGAAACCCAAGCAGGGGCCATGGGGGCACTCCAGGCCACTGTCCGAGGCTCCCTTCCTCTCCTCCCTCCCCCTAGTGCCTACGGCGGCTCCTTGGCACCTCCCAGGAGCCAAGAGCCTATTCAGCTCCCCCTTTATCTGCAGCACCCCGAAATGTGCGTTGTTCCTCGCTCTTCTGCACCCTCATTGCCCGTGACTTCCTTTCACGACGTTTGGATTCCCAAGACGGCCTTTTTTTTTTTTTTTTTTTTTTTTTTCCAGGACCATCCACCTCTCTAGACCGTCGTGCCCACCTCAGGGTCTCTCCTGTTTGCTCGTTCTGGATGTAGGGACTCATGATAGAAATTCCCGAGAGTGAAGCCTTTCTTCCTTTCTTGAGATGCCTCCATTCCTTCCACTCACTATGCTTCTTGAACTGGGGTAACTCAAGTGACCTCCTTTATCCCTAATTCCTTTCTATATTAGGAAGAGTAGTCTGCTCAGTGCCCCCTGTTGTAATAAAGAGCTCTGAGTGTTTTAAATCAGAGACCCTTGTTAAGCTTTCTGGTCACTAAAAGAACCCCACCGTTTTTGTTTTCACTGACAAAGCCTGTCCCACCCATAGTTGGATGTGGTGAGGACCCCCAGCCCTCCAGCAAGCCACCCTCCATATTGTGGATATGACAGCTGGGGGAGGGAGAGAAAGAGGATCTCTCCTTGACAAAATAGCCTCTCTACTAGCCACTTAAGCAAACTCCCTGTATGAGGATAAGGTTCTTGGGGAATAACTGCCCTGATTTTACCAAGTGACACCCTTTATTTCCACCCCCTCCCCCAACTTTATGTACTCTGGAGGTAGCAGTGGGAAAGCTGTAACTGATAAGGGCCCTTCAGGCAGTGGTTTTGGTTGGAGTCCAGACTGATTATTTCATGACCAGCTAGAGAAATTCGCGAAGGTTCCTGTGACAAATCTAGAAAAATTTTTAGGGGTAATTTAGATGGTGGGGGGGGGAGAGGAAATGAGCCCAGTGTTCTGAACAACTAATCCCTGGGGAGAAGGGGAACCGGGGATGGGGAGTGGTGGTGTGTGAAACGCAGTTAAAAAGTCCTGTCTCCTGCTTCTCTTTCTCCCTCACCCCCATCCCCCCACCATTTCCCCCTGTTGCAGGGTTTTGTTTATATAACTCAAGTTGTTTGGCTAGATTCTTCAGGTGAATTCCTTCTTTCTTCCTTTTATTTGTTACTGTTTTTGACTGGATGTTTTTCTTCTTTTTAGAGCTTGATGATTACTGTTAAATACTCAGTTATGGAATTCTCCGAAGTTTTAAAAAAGTAGTTTTTGTATTTGGTTTGGAAGTGGGGGATGGGAGGGAAGTTGCCTGGGCAAGAGATTTTTTTTTTCATAATCTTTTCAGGAATAAGGTGTTTTTCGCCTCACTCAGGAAAACTTAGCTAGAAATTAGGAACATTAGGTAGACTTCTTAGTTTTAGGGTTTTGAAGTTTACAGTTTTTGGTAGGTGGGAGGGGGGATTACAGAGAGGAGCAAATAATAAAATATATGTTCCAAATATATGTCTAGGCACAAGTGAAATTGACTCTTTATGAGCTGTTTGTGGCTGTGATTGAGTTTTGTAAATGTGTGAATGATACCAGTAATGTTGGCTTTTCATAAGGTTTCAGGAAAACTTGTAACTATGGCTGTGTGTACATTTTACACAAAGCAGTTTCGGGTTTTATTTTTGTTTAGAAACTAGGAAATGACATGGTGGCAGAATCTGAGTTATTTTTATCCTGAATTGAGAGTTACTGTCACACCTAATGCAAATTTCTACCTAATGTTTAATTGGGATGGAGGTGGAGAGAGAATTCCAGCTGTTTTTGATCAATGTCAGAGTCTCAAATTTTATACATATATATTTTTAGAAGATTGAGGATAAAGGGTGAGGCCTAACTTGACCTGATGCCTTTTCCATATAGTGCCTTTTGTTCATTTAGTAGTTGTGGCATCTAGAATGATTACCGCATTTAGGAGTCGGGGTGTGGGGGGTGGAGAGGGAGAGGAAAACAGACAAAGAACAGCAGGGTGTCTTTCTCTTTTTTCTTCCCCTAAGTGGCTTATTTCATAGCTTATTTTTAGTAGAAGATGAAGAAAGGCAAAGATGCATTGGCCTTCTGTTCTTTCCCCACCTTCCTCCTTTCTGACAAAAGAAAGCAGAGGCGCTTTAAAATCATAGATCTCTGAGATAGGAGGACAACAGTCTCGGGACTTAAAAGCCAGAGGTTATCTTTGTTTCGTATTTATTTTCTGGTCTCACGTAGTTTGGAAGTTAAAATTTTTGTATTTCCTTTTGTGTGTGCATGTGTGTTGTGGGGATGAGAGATTTTGTGGCCCCTTTTCTCTGTTGAATTCGTATTAGTAGGCCCAAATGGAGCCAATAATTTTCGAGCAAGGTATATTTAGCAAAAAATTGAAGGTAAAATATTCCAACCCACTATTAAAATTAGTACAATTGTGTGAAAGGGCCGGGGGTTGAAAATGAAAGATGGTGGAGAGGAAGTAAAGAAGGTCTGAAGGAATGTACTTGCTTTTTGCCCCTCGGTGCCTCTTGATGATTTTTTTGGTTTGGAGGCCGATAGCTGGTTTCATTGCAATCTCCTGTTTCAGCCCATTTTGGGATGTCTCCTGAGTGTAATTATGCCACCACGATTTACAGCTTGGCAGGGAACCTATATAGTAGGAAAGTAGCGGTGTGGGGGTAGGGAGAGAAGGGGATCTGTAACTAATTGGCCACTGCTTTCCACCAGCTTGCTATGTTCTTTCGGAGACAGTCTCTGGTTGTTGTTTGGAGTCGGTGATATTTCTTTTGTGACGGGTTGGTAGGAGGAGAGCTGACTCTCAAGTTATGCAGGGAGTGAGTGTTTTGCACTGATGCACTTAATAATCTGCTGGGCGATTATGTTCTGAAACTCTGACTCATTCATTGTTTCAGTTCTGATCCTTTGCTGAGGGTTGTGCAAACCTCTCCAGGAGCCTAGAGACTGATGTACTGACTTTTGGGCCCTGTAGGAATGTGTCCCAGTCAGAAAACTTACAGTCAGCCCAAATCCTGTGGAACGGTCGTGAATAGTGTGGCCATTTGTTTGCAAAGTCAGGTAGATTGGTTATACTGTGCTGTTCCCAGCCTGGCAAGCTTTGAGGTTTCCATCTCTGATTATTTAGATTGTCTGAGAACTGGGACTCTGGTGACCTTAAAGCGTGATTTGCCCTAAAGGAATATCGGTTTAAATTCTCCCTGGTGGAGGAACAAACAGCTCAGATTACACGGGTTTCCTTGTTGGTGGGGGTTACTCGTCTCACCCTGTTGCACAGCCTGGTGATCCTTTTATCTTGTGAACCAGTGCCCCTGCTGAAGGCTGGAGCTGCTTGTTTTGGAAAAGCATATGCAGGCAAAAGGCCTCAGGCATAGCTCCTCACAGCTCATTGGCTGCTCTGTTACTACCCGGAAAAGGAGGAGGGGCGGAGCTACAAAACAGCTGATGGAGTGTGTGACCAGTGTGTGTTTATATACAAAAGAAGTAGGGGCTGGGGAGGCCTTGTGAGTAGTGTTACAGGTTCAGGTGTATTTTCAGGGGGTAAAAAGAGGAAAACCTGACTTTTTAGAGTACAAGAAATAACTGTTCAAGGTTAAATCAGAGAAGTGAACCTGATAATAATGGGGACTTGGCATATACTATATTTGTTATTGGTGAGATTTTGGAACTTACTTTATAATACTAAGTTTTCAGAGATTCCCATTTTCAGAGGGAGTTGCAGTAACTTAGGATATGCTGCCATTTTAAATGTACTTATATGACTCACGCAGGGATTCAAAAGTATGGTAGAAATGTAAATTTTCCCGTCAAAAGCTTGAAGAGTGCTAGAAAGGGTCAGTGACTTTAAATTCATTAACAGCATTAGTGAAGTCTTACAGAATCCTGGGTGTCTGCTTTAGGGTCTCAGAAGCTTTCAATAACAAGTTCATCCCCCTAAAACATTTGAGCACACTCTTTATGCCAGGCTTGGTGCTAGGTGCTGGGGGTTTAGTAGTGAAACATTTAAGTGTGGGTGGTCATGGTGCTTATGTAACCAGTTAAACAATTTAAAAAAAAATCAAAGTAGAAGCTGTTTATAGTAGGTCAACACTCTATGTAGCAGCTTTTTGAATAACTTGTATTTACTTTCAGAATTGACTTTTCAAGGAGTAGAAAGGTTAAAAAGTGAATTTTATGCGATAGGATGTATGGGGATCTGTATTTCTAGTATTTTAAAGATAGATGTTAAAAAATGGAAACAAAAACATTAAAATGCTTAGCTGTTTGTCTTTCACCTCAACTTTGGTATTTTGTTGTTAATCAGTAGTTATTCTATCCCTAAGTCAGTAGTCTTTGTTACTCTTTAATTTGTGCTCAAAGTGTAGACAATTCTGTAATCTTTTAACTAGCTCCAGTGTCAGTTGAGAGAACCTGTGTTTTGCTTTTATTTCCTGTGGCCTCTGTTTTTGTGAGATGATGAGGTGGAAGGTGGAACAGTTTTATGGTCTTCAAGCTGGAAGTTAAAGCTTTGGCAACTCCCAGTGTTCTGAATTTGTCTTCTCTGCCTAGATTTTGGTGACAAATATAACACACTGGTACTTATTTTTGTTAAGCAGGAACCTACATGAGTAAGCATTCACAGCTTCAGAACATCAGAGTCCTGCAGTGCAGTTCTAGTAAATTACACACAAGCCTAAAAATTCAGCTTATAGGGGAAAAAATCTTTTGCAAATGTGACCCATAAAAGTCACTTAACCCTATTGGTGTGCGTGTGTTAGGAAAAACCTGGATTGGTTGGTTTCCCAGTGTTGTGCAATTTCCCTAGCACCTTGACCTGTTTTATATGTGTGTATACACGTGAATTTGTGTGTGTGTATGTGTATACACATGAGTATATATGAAACTTAGTATCTTGTTCACCCCCCCTTTTTTTTTTTTTAAGATTTTATTTATTTGAGAGAGAACCAGAGAGCACAAGCAGAGGGAGCAGGAGCAGATGAAGCAGGCTCCCCGCTGAGCAGGGAGCCAAGAGGGGGCTGATCCCAGGGCCCTAGGATCATGATCTGAGAGGAGGGCAAATGCCTAACTGACTGAGCCACCCAGGCACCCCTATCTTGTTCTCTCTTAGTAAATTTGATGATTCCAAGGATCATTGAATTTTTATCCATTGCAGTTCAGACGCGTAAAAGTACTTATGGTATGATAGCTTCTTGACCGTAGACCCACCGTATATGTTTTAATAAAATACTTTAATGAAAATCCTTGATTGGATTATGCAGGTAGTAAGGTAATTGAGGAAAGTATGGGTTACAAAAGGTAAAGAAAACAGTCCCCCATAATCCTATCCTTTAAACAGTGGTTCTCAAACTTTAGTGTGATCTTAATTACTTGCAGGGTTTGGGTTGCTGGGGTACCAGCTCTGGAGTTGTCTGATTCAGTGAGTTTAGAGAACTTGTATTTCTGACAGGTTCCCAGATGATATTGATAGTGTTGGTCCAGGGACTACAGTTTAAGAAGCACTGTCCTCAAATATTAATGTTATGTTTTTTCTTATAAGTCTCCTACCCCCATACATTATTTTCCACCTGTTGATCATACTATATGTGCACTGTTTTTGCTTACTGCTTCTTGCAGCTTATTTTCCTGATTAAAAGTATGAAACATAATGAAGAGGTCACATAATATGTGATTCCATGCCATTGATTTAATTCTTTGCCATTTTTCTGTGATAAGATTGAAATTAACATCTTGTGCATAAGGCTTTTCTTGTGTTTTTGGATTATTTCTGTTTTCTACTAGATCAAAGAGTAACCATTTGAATTAAAATATTTAATTTTTTCTGTTTTCTTCTAGATCAAAGAAAGTAACCATTTGAATTAAAATATTTAATTAAAGATCGTGGGGCCCCACACTCAGTGTGCTCTCATTTTGTTCTGTTGTGTTTTAGTTAGTGTGATTTCAGCAGTGAAGCAATCAACCTGTCGTAGTGATGACAAATGGGTTCTGATCTCTTTGTTTTAAACTTTGTGTGTGTGAGATAATGGCACTCTTTAAATTAAGGACACTTTTGTACTTCTCTAAGTGCCTACTGTGAGTTGATGGGTTAAATATATTACATTCATGATTAGATGTGACTGGCAAGAGCTACAGAATTAGTTTTGGTATCTGGAATTTTTTTTTCCTTTTGTTTTTTACTGAGGTATAATTGACATAACCACATATATTTAAGCTGATAAATTAGATAAGTTTTGACAAAAATATCACCCGTGAAGCCTATCAGCACAACCATTGATCTAATTTCTGTCTCTATAGATTATTTTGCATTTTCTAGAATTTTATATAAATGTAATTATACAGTATGTACTTTTATGTGAATTCTTTCATATTTTGAGGTTCACTGTGTTTTTTTTTTTTGTTTTGTTTTTGTTTTTGTTTTTGTTTTTTTTTTACTACTGAGTAGTATGTGATTGTATAGCTATACCACAATTTGTTTATGCATTTACTTTATGGGCGTTTGGGTTATTTCTAGTTTGGAACTATTACGAATGGAGCTGCTTGGATGGGTGTTTTCTTTTCTCTTGAGTAAATATATAGGAATGGAATAGCTGAATCATGGGGTAGGTATAAGCTTAACTTTTTAACGGGTGGCCTGAATTTAATTTTGATGATGTATTTCCCATAGAATTAAGTAGTGACATTAAACTATTGTTTGTTTTGTATTTTAAAGGAATCCCATTAAATAACATTCTGAAGTACTGATTTCTAATCTCAGTCTGTCAAAGCTAGTTTTGTAACTGTTTTTCCCTCTCCTCCATTCAAAATTAGTTAAATTTTCATCGTAAAATATTTTTGTTTTGCGGCCCTTTGACATGGTACTTCAGGAATTATGATTACAAATAACTTTTATTTTTGCATTTGTTAGTAAGACTATCCTTTTCTGAAAAGATAAACACACTTTTTGTTGGTGATTCCCTTTTTTTTTTTTTTCCGTAAAATACTGATAAGAATTTTTTTTTTTTTTTTTAAAGATTTTACTTATTTATTTGACAGAGATAGAGACAGCCAGCGAGAGAGGGAACACAAGCAGGGGGAGTGGGAGAGGAAGAAGCAGGCTCATAGTGGAGGAGCCTGATGTGGGGCTCGATCCCATAACGCCGGGATCACGCCCTGAGCCGAAGGCAGACGCTTAACCGCTGTGCCACCCAGGCGCCCCAGAATTTTTTTTTTACATTAGTTTTACTTAGCACCTCCAAGTGCATTTACGGCAGTTGACAAATACTGATGTCGAGAACTCTGTTGAGGTCTGAATATATCTTCAGTTTTCATATGGACTAAATTCAGGAACAATGGTGACTCTGACAGAACCGGAAACAGATTATATGTTTCCTTAATATGTTTTCCCGGAATTTTTTTAAAGTTAATTTTTAACAAAATAGGATTTTTTTGGTGTTTTTTTGTTTATTTGTTTTTTTACTTTCTGGCATTCAATGTGAGTTACTTGATAGATTGATAGACATTTGCCATAAGAAAAAAAAAAGACATTGCTTTGTAGTAGCTGGTATTGTCACGTTCTTACAAATGACAAGCATTTGAATTTATAGGTAGGTGTTTGCGTGCATGTTGCTTTAACAATTAACATATTAATGGCAGCTGGAACTTCTAACTTGGCTAACGAGAAAAAAGACGACAACCTGGTTTATGCCTGTTTCAGTTTGCAGTCAATGACAATTTATTTGGTGGGGAGACTTCGGGTTAAGTCATCAGACACAAGGGTGGTGCTCTGAGCATGTTTATTAAGAGTTTGTTATTTTCAGATTGCCAAAATGTAATTAAAGTGCAATATAGAAACCTTCTGAAAAAGCAGAAAAGTCAGTTTGTACTTTTGAGAGACTGTTGTTACATTAGCGATTCTCAGGGGGTGGGGGTATGGTGGTTTAGAAGAACTGCTGTATTTTTATGTGCAGGTACCATCGTAGTTTCTTCTCTGTACCTCACCAGATGCTTGCAGAGGGTGTCTGGTTGTTTGCAGGCCTGTGCTTGTGTAGGTTGCTATGCCTGGCGGAACCCAAATCCTCAAGAGCCGGGTGGTGGAGAGCCCCACAGGGCAGCTGTATGCGGACGAAGGATCCTTTTTGCCTTCCCCTGCTCTTTAGGCATCTAGGGCATAAGGTAGGAGGTTTGTAAGGGTGCTGCTGATCTTTTGACCTGGCCCCTGCAGAGAAGTCAGGGAGGAGTAGGAAACCCATGTGCAGGGGAGAGGCTTGGCTGGACTTTGCCATCCTCTGCAAGACAGATGTGGTTGGTGGGTCTGTCTCCGGGCCCACAACAGGTACCACTTGCAGGGACCATATTTCGGGATTTACAATATTGCTTAGTTGATTGGGAATGGAATCTTACGTGTTTTGTTCAACTTCATCGTCTCTTTTAGACACTTTTATTTTATTTTATTTTTTTTTTTAAAGATTTTATTTATTTATTCGACAGAGATAGAGATAGCCAGCGAGAGAGGGAACACAAGCAGGGGGAGTGGGAGAGGAAGAAGCAGGCTCATAGCGGAGGAGCCTGACATGGGGCTCGATCCCACAACGCCGGGATCACGCCCTGAGCCGAAGGCAGACGCTTAACCGCTGTGCCACCCAGGCGCCCCTCTTTTAGACACTTTTAGGGAGGCATTATGTATAAAAGAGAGATTCCCTACGTGTGAAAATGTTATTAATGTTGTAAGTTATGAGTTTTCTTCTTTTTCCACGTATCATGTTTTTATCATGTACACTTTTCAAGGTTTCTTGGATTATAAAATCTTAGTTGAGGTAATATAAATAGAAGAGTAGATACAGCGTGTGCCTGGTTCGTGTTACCGCAGAAGCAATTGGGTTACTACTCAGCTTAGTGAAAATAAATTTAGCTGTTTTGTCCAAGTGGTGCCAGTATAACTTTGGTTATCTGGATATTGCTCTTTAATCAGTTGATGTTGTGTAATTTCAGAAAGGTTGATTAATTTAAAAATTCATAAATTTGGCAAGCCTTTCCACGTGGTTACCTATAGAAAGTTGATTCAGTTAGAACTGTGTTCGTAAGAGATCACTGGGTGTGATATAGTTGGTTGTATTGTTTTATGATCTTACAGACTACTGAATGTTTAGTACCCCTTTGCTAACCTATTTATGTAAATCTGTGTATAAATTAGTTAAGTCTCCTTGGCAGCACGGCCTGAAACTACATAACCCTTTTTGTTTCACTCCAAAGGAAGGAAATGATTTACTTTTTTTTTCCATTAACAGTCACTTTTATATGGCTTTTATATATGGTCCCACAGCTGTGAATTAGTAAGCACTTGGTCAGACCGCTAATTTAAACTAAGGCTTTTATAATGAAATCATCTCATGATGTAGATCTTGGAGATTTGGGGGTTTTATTACACATATTCACATTCATATAGTCAAAGTACATTAAAATGTAGAACATGATACATGTCTGATAACAGGAATGACTGATCTTGGCAACAGAATTTGACATTATTAACATCTCTTAATTTTACCAACTAATTCATTCAATTCGCTACAGCCACCGTCTTCATAATGAATGAAATGAAAAAAAAAGTTTCTTGCCCCTTTATTCATTTGTATCCTTAGAGATTAGAAACAAAAACAAAAAACAAAATACTTTTAAGTCAGATTTGTTTTATGGGTAGAAGAAAGAGAGGAAGTAGACCTTTGAGTGTGTTCTTTAGTCTCATTGTCTGGATTGCTGCCCATTTCTCCTGGCAGTTAAGAAAGGCAGGTCTTGAATGCGGTCTTTGATGATCAAGTGACATATATTTGAGTATACCTGTATTGAATCATTTGTATACTGAGAACACTTACTTGCTTTTGTCTTGTCTTTCTATAAGCTCTTGGGTTAGAATAGTTAGGTTCCAGATTCTATCTTTGAGTAATTAATGTGGTGTTTCCTTTGAAATTTAGCTGAGTTTTATAACCTATAAACCATGATACATCAGGAAAACTATTGGTGGCTCATCAATACTGTCATTTCATTTCATGTATTTCCATTTGTTTATCTGTTTTCTTTTTCTGTTGGTGTTCCTAACTTACACTTTGACTAATTTCTAGAAATCAAGCAAAAGTTAAATACACTGGCAGGAAAGTACACAAATAAACCTTTGAGGAGAAGTTCTTTCCAGATCCTTTACGGTATCTTATGTTCAGTCTTAACCAGAAGTAGTAGTGAAGCCACGTCCTTTTTTCTAGGAGTTTGGAAATCAGAGTATACTAGACTTTGTTCACTTTGTGTGGTTCAGCAATTACTTATCAAACTAGAACTTATGCTAAAAATACATAGTAGTTTACAACTTTGCTATGTGTCCTCTGAATGTAAAAATAGGCTATGCCTTAGATTTGCCTTAACTCCGTTCAGTGAAGTCAGACACAATGGAACTTGACACCTGAATTTTGTGTTATACTTTAAAGGTCCTGGTGTCTCCTTGCCTCTGAAGAATTTGGTGTTTCTCAGCTAGTTTTATGTAATCTGGTCAGTGTTTCTGAGATTCAGAAACTGCTGACTCTGCCTTCTTTTAATAAGTCCTCAAGGTAGGAAGTCTGGAGGTCTTTATCATCCAGCATCCTCCTGTGTTCTTAAAGCAGGGTAAATGGGAACAGTCCTGTACTCCTGTGGGAACGTATTCCCAGGGGTGAGTTCTAGCCCCTTTGCATCTTGTACTTCAGAGAGTGACTAATGAAATAACCATGTTTACTTGGGCTTATTGTTTGTTTTGGGGGGTGACCTGGTACATATGCACAAGCCTTTGAACTGGATTATCTTAATTGACAAAGATACATGTTTTATCTTTCCATTTGCTTAGTGGGTAATACAATTAGAAATTCTGTTTTTTATAGAATCGGAAATTAGCGTATGATCTGTATGCTTTTAAATTGGGGCTTATTACTCATTTGAATGAATTGGTAAAACATAAGGATTTTAGTGTTAGTTCTGGCTGTTTTATTTCTTAAATGTCATTCCTACGGTGTTTTGTCAGCTTTGATGAAGTTCTGATGACATTTTATTATTTAAAGTTAAATTTTAGTAGATATTACACTTACATAGATTTTAGCATGTTTTTCCTACTTGGAGAAAACCTGGAATGCAAATAATAGTATTACAAAGCAATGGTTGCTTTCTAAATATAAGAGCTCTTTGAGTTGAGATTAATAATTTTATTATTTCTAGGCAAGATCCTTTGTGGTTTTGTTTGTTTTTAAGATTTTATTATTTGAGAGCCCACACAAGCAGGGGGAGGGGGAGAAGGAGAGGGAGAAGCAGACTCCCTGCTGAGCAAGGAGCCTGATGTGGGAACTCCATCCCAAGACCCTGGGATCATGACCTGAGCCTGAGGCAGATGCTTAACCGACTGAGCCACCCAGGCACCCCCCACTTCGTGGCTTTAAGTAGTAGTTTGAGAAATACTAATTTGTGGCTGTACTGCTTCAGATGAGGAGAGTAAACTCTGGTAACTTTGTTTTTATTATTGATACCAAAAATAGAAGCCAGAGTTGAAATTAGGAGTCTGTTTTTCATTCCTGACTTCTAAAATCAGTTTTACTATTTAGTAGTCACATTTGCTATATGAAAAATAGAATTAAAGCAGTATAACCTAATGCCTTAGTTAATGCTATTTATAAGAGTATAAGAGTCCTAGAGAATAAAAGATGACACTAAGTAGGTTTTAATATAAATGTTCTGGTGTCTCTTTATAATAATAGAGTAGATGGCACTGCTTTTATATTTTTGAGGTTTCTGAATTGTATGTGACCTGTCAATAATTAAAAAAAAAATAATATAAGCCCTGTAATGGTGCCTGACTTATGGAGTTTTTATCAGCATAGAATGACAGCATGCTGTTCCTTTCAAAACTTTGTATTTAATTACCTAAATCATACTTTGGTTTTTAAAAGGTAAATTTAGGGAATGGGAATACAGGTGAGTAAAAGGATACATCCAGAGCCAGAATAGGATCCCATCAGAGTTTAAAACAGTTCAGTAGTTAATATTTTAATACTCTTTAGGTATTTTGAAGATATCTTTTGTAGAAAATTTAGTTGCTAACGTTTTTTTTTGTTTTTTGTTTTTTGTTTTTTTTTTAAGTAATCTCTACATCCAACATGGGGCTCAAACT
This sequence comes from Ailuropoda melanoleuca, assembly GCF_002007445.2. NCBI lineage: Eukaryota > Metazoa > Chordata > Mammalia > Carnivora > Ursidae > Ailuropoda > Ailuropoda melanoleuca. Next base: position 190,504,034 of record NC_048218.1, on the reverse strand, counting down.
CATGACCCCAAGACTCATGCTGTATGGACTGAGCCAGCCAGGGACCCCAGTTGCCAACATTTTCTTTTCTTTTTTTGTTTAATTTTTTTTTTTAAAGATTTAATTTATTTATTTGACAGAGATAGAGACAGCCAGCAAGAGAGGGAACACAAGCAGGGGGAGTGGGAGAGGAAGAAGCAGGCTCCCAGCGGAGGAGCCCGGTGTGGGCTGGATCCCAGGACTCCGGGATCACTCCCTGAGCCGAAGGCAGACGCTTAAGGACTGAGCCAGCCAGGTGCCCCCAGCATTTTCATGGATATTTAAACTCTGGGTGTCTATAATGGATCAGTTTTGCTCCATGTTATAGTAATTTCAGTTATTAGTCTCAAGGCAGCTAAGCATGTATAAAAACTTTGGATGCTTACTTTTTTATTTATCTCTAAATTTTTTTATTTTTTAAGCAGGCTTCACACCCAGTGTGGGGCTTGAAGTCACGACCCTGAGATCAAGAGTTGCATGCTCTACCAGCTGAGCCAGCCAGGTGCCCCTGGATGCTTAATTTTTTTTAAGTTGGGATGAGAGAAAGCTTGGGAAGTAAGCAGCCTTTCTCATTTTCTGCTGTTTTGCTTTAACGTTTGATAGCTTTTTTTTTTTTAATTTTTTTTTTTAAGATTTTATTTTTATTTATGTGACAGAGAGACAGCCAGCGAGAGAGGGAGCACAGCAGAGGAGTGGGAGAGGAAGAAGCAGGCTCCCAGCGGATGAGCCGGATGTGGGGCTCGATCCCGGAATACCGGGATCACGCCCTGAGCCAAAGGCAGACGCTTAATGACTGCACTACCCAGGCGCCCCTAACGTTTGATAGCTTTTTACTCTTCTTAGATAAGCTTTTAATTTTGGATTTACAGAAAAGTTGCAAAGATCCTACAGAGAGTTCCTGTACCTCACCCAGTTATGATTACCCCTGTGTTATTTTATGTTACAGAGACAACACTGGTCAAAACTAAGAACAACCAACAGTGGTTGGTATGTTACCATAAACTAAACTTCAGGCTTTTTTCAGATTCCACCAGTTTTTCCATGACTATTCTTTTCAGTTCCAGGATTGAATCCAGGATACCACATTACATGTAGTGGTCATGTCTCCTTGGTATTCTCTAGTCTGTGACAGTTGGTTCAGTTCTTTCTTGTTTCATAGAACGTTGACAGTTCTGGAGTACTGGTCAGGTGTTTTTTTGAATATTCCTCAGTTTTGGTTTATCTGATTTTTTTCCACTCATGATTAGACTTCATAATAGTAAAGGTATTAAGATTGGCCAAACTCATTATGAGGTTTTGGAAAGAATACCACAGGGGTGAAGTGCCCTTCTCATCGCAAACAGGCTGTGTGAGGGGCATACCTATGTCCTTAGGACATCACAGGCCTTAGTGGTGCTCGCCAGGTTTTTCCTGTAAAGTTACTATTCTTCCTTCGGTATTCTGTTCTTTGGAAGATAGTCACTAAGTGTAGCTGACATTCAAGAAGCCCCAGGGGAATTAGGTTCTTCTCCTGGAAGGAGTTACTGTTTCTCACTTGTGTGTGTGTGAATGTTTTGTTTTTGTTGTTGTTGTGTTGTTCTTGACTCTTTTTCTATTTAAATTTCTTCTTGTGGCCTCTTCTCTCCCTTTCATTGTAGAGTTTGTTCTGTCAGTCTTCAGGTCGATTTCTAGGGGTTTTGAGGATGATTTGATAGTTACTAATTGTTTTGGTGGGCGGAGATGAACTTGTGGTCCTTCTACTCTGCCACCATCTTCCTGCTCCTTGTTTTTGACCCTTGATTGTAATATATTAGTGCATTAATCTAAGTTATTAGCTTTTGTTCAGAAGTTATATTTGATTTTCAATGAAGTATAAATTAGTACGGCCTTAGGGAAATGAAATGGGAAGTAAATATATGAGGATGTGGTCTGGGAGCTTACAGATTTGTAGGATTTGTTTATTTAGCAATTTGCAAGTGGCAAATTGAACTTTCTACATTGGCTGTTTTTAGGTCTATAATAACATTTATATGTGAAAATGAAGGTAAACTTAGAATGAGCTGCGAAGGTATTAGTTAAAAGCTTTATAACTCAATCTTAGAGTTTTAGGGTGGGGTACTGATAAAATGCTATTACATTCTGTGTGGCATCTTGTTATTAACCAGTTATATAATTAACTCATAAGAGAGAAGAATATATTCTCATCAGCCGCTAGTTTGAGCAGAGGATCATTATTTTGGCCCACAAAAGCTTTTTATTCTATCTTAAAGGAATGCATTTTTTACCATTTTGATAACCTTTTTCTTTTTAGCAGGTCTATTTGTAGTTTCACTGAAAATCTTGACATAATTGTAGTTGTCAGTTTTTTTTTTTTTTTTAAGATTTTATTTATTTATTTGACAGAGATAGAGACAGCCAGCGAGAGAGGGAACACAAGCAGGGGGAGTGGGAGAGGAAGAAGCAGGCTCATAGCGGAGAAGCCTGATGTGGGGCTCGATCCCGTAACACCGGGATCACGCCCTGAGCCGAAGGCAGAAGCTTAACCGCTGTGCCACCCAGGCGCCCCTGTAGTTGTCAGTTTTAACCAGAAATTCAATTTTTTTTTTTTTAAGATTTTTATTTATTTAACAGAGCGCGGGAGCATGTGCGCACACACAAGTGGGCGCAAGCAGGGGGAATGGCAGGGAGAGGGAGCCCAGTGCGGGCTTGATCCCAGGACCCTGCGATTATGACCTGAGTCGAAGGCAGACGCTTAACCGACTGAGCCACCCAGGTGCCCCCAGAAATTCAGTTATTATGGGAAGATTAACTGTGTGAAACTTCACTTTTTCTTCAGAATTTTGTAAGCATTTGAAGCTTAACTTTTTTAAATGAGAAGACTCATTTTACTTTGACAACCCCAGTGTATTTTTATTTTGGCTGATGTTTTTGTCATTTTCTCCTTTCTCCCTGGGAATAACACTGATGATGAAAGTCCTAAAAGTATATACAATACATTGTTTTCTTTTTATGATTTTATTTTATTTGTTTGTTTGTTTTTAAGATTTTATTTGTCAGAGAGAGAGCACCAGCACGAGGAGCGGCAGGCAGAGGGAGAAGCAGGCTCCCCGCTGAGTAAGGAGCCCCATGCAGTACTTGATCCCGGGACCCTGGGATCATGACCTGAGCCAAAGACAGACACTTAACTGACTGAGTCACCCAGGCATCCCAGATTTTATTTATTTTAGAGAGAAAGAGCGAGTGTAAGTGGCCGGGGGCGGGGAGTGAGAGGGGGAGAGGGAGAGAGAATCTGAAGCAGACTGTACTGAGTGCAGAGCTGGACACTGGGATTATCTCACAACTGTGAGATCATGACCTGAGCCAAAACCAAGAGTCGGATGCTTAACTGACTGAGCCACCCAGGTGCCCCAGTACATTGTTTTCTTGAACAGAGTGTATTTATAGTTGAGGCTATTAGGTAAGTGACCTCTGGAAAAATGTTGGCCAAACCCATTTGGTTTCTAGGCTAAGATGTTAAGCTAAACTATCTCTCTTAGGAACTTCCTTGAAAATAGGAAAAAAGGTAGAAGTTGAATATTGGTAAATATCTTGCTAGTTATAAACATAGTAGTAATAAATAGTAACACAGTCTTTGAGATTGTAGAGGACAGTTTGGAATTTGTATATTAGTTCATGGGGACACCTGAGCTTTTGTGTGGTATATAGGTCAGAAGTGTTTATAACCAGCTGTTTATTGGCTTAGGAACCCCAGTGGTGCACTTGTAGACCTTTGGCCTTATTTAATACTAACAGCTGGAGGTCATGTAGATGCTGAGAGTCCGTAGTGCGGCACTTAGGGCCAGTAAGGCTTGGTGACTCTGTGCCAGTTTTGAACTGGTTCTTTGCTCACTTTAAGTCCTTTAAAAGAAAAGAAACAAGGCTTAAGTTTTAAAGAGCAGTTTTAGGCTCATAGCAAAATTGAGGAGAATGTACAGAAAATGTCTCATATCCTTCTGGCCCCACTCATGCACAGCCTCCTCCATTATTAGCATCCCCCACCAGAGTGGTGCATTTGTTACAACTGATGAATCTGCATTGACACATCATTATCACCCAAAGGCTGTAGTTTGCATTAGAGTTCATTCTTAGTGTTGTGTATCTGTGTGTCTGGACATACATATAATGACATATATCCATCATTATGGTATCCTACCCAGTATTTTCACAGCTCTAAAAATTCTCTGTACTCCACCAATTCATTCCCCTCTTCCCCAACCCCTGGCAACCAGGTATCTTTTTATTGCCTTCATAATTTTGCCTTTTCCAGAATGTCCTATAGTTGGAGTCATACAGGCTATAGCCTTTTCAGATTGGCTTCTTTCAGTTAGTAATATGGATTTAAGTTTCTATTATGACATTGCGTGGCTTGATAGCTCATTTCTTATTAGTGCCAAATAATGCTGCATTGCCTGGATGTACCACAGTTAGTTTGTCCATTCACCTTGGTGAGCTGTTTTTAGTGAACAGAGCTAATATTTTTTCTAATGGTTCTTCATTTTTCCAGATTCACCTTTGTGCTTAAAAAAAAAAAAATCAACAACAAGTGGTTCCATTTTATACTGCTGGCCCATTCTGTTCTTAGTTCTGCCTTTCTTGACCCCTAATACTTGCTCTATAATGTGCTGCTTCTCATTCTGGTATATTTCAGTTTATTCTTGTAGAATCTTTGCTTTGAAGTGTTATGGCCCACTTTTTATGGATTAAAAACCTGGCTGGACAGATTGGCTGAAGTGCTGAGATCGTAGAGGAAGTCCTTTATGGGAGGAAGCTGAAGCCAATGAGAGTTTGTCATGCTTTTGTCCCTTTGGCACACATTTAACTTTGCATATGAAGTAGGTGCTCAGAAAACACCTGTTAAGTGAATTTTGATACATAATATACTATAGGTTTTTGCCAAGTCCTTAGGTCAGTTTTAGACCAAACTTGGCACCTGATGGAAAATCATACAGAAATTATGCTGGGGAGAGGCACGTCCTCCTCAAATGAAGAGGACTGCAGTTCTTTTTCGTTCGTTCATTCGTTTGTTTGGTTTTTTTTTGTTTTTTTTTTTTTTAACAATTTTATTTATTTGACAGAGACAGAAAGAGAGAGAACACAAGAAGGGGGAGCGGGAGAAGCAGGCTCCCAGGGAGCCCAGTGCAGGGCTGACCCCAGGACCCTGGGATCATGACCTGAGCTGAAGGCAGACGCTTAACCAGCAGAACCACCCAGGCGCCCCAGGACCTCAGTTCTTTATGTGCAGATTCCATTTGCCATTTCATGTACACTGCTCATTTTTCCATGTGTGATGTGAGCATTTGTGTTCTGAAATTGTCCTAAATGCTAATACTTTATTTTAATGTTTTATTCATTTGACAGAGAACACAAGCAGGGGGAGCAGTAGGCCGAGGGAGAGGGAGAAGCAGATTCCTCCCTGAGCAGGGGCTCGGTCCCAGGACCCCGAGATCATAACCTGAGCCCAAGGCAGACGCTTAACCGACTGAGCCACCTAGGCGCCCCACTTTAATTTATTAATAGTCATTTTCATATGAGTTCCCTTTTAAGATTGATTGCTGGTTTTATTTAAGATCAAAAAAGCTATTAGGATTGTGGATTGGGGAAAGAAACAGTTGGAACTTCTGTTACTTTGTGAAATAGGATACCTTAGACTCATCAAATCATATAGCTTATTAATACCTCTGTACTTCGTAAAGTGTCTCAAGTTATTCTTTACAAATTAATGGTTGTCAAGGTAGATTTTACTAACTGAAGTTTTGATACAATCAATTTTTTTGTCTGCCCAAGACCTAACTGAGGAGTTTATTCTTGGTTTTTTGTTGTTGTTACCTCTCACCCATACTCTGAGGAAGAAGATTTTAAGAAATGCTGTAATAGCTCACACCTTTTATAAAAATTATATGTGGCCTGTTTTTAGTTACTCAAAATAGTGGGGAAAATATAATAGCAAGGTGTTTAAAATCTCATAGGTACAAAACTTGAAGTTCAGTGATATAGTTAAACTGTACATACACATAAATACAGCTTTTTTTCTTTGTGTCTCTGCATGGGCTGTTAGGAAAAGATTTTTACTCAGGTTATTGGTAAATTCTTTAATAACTTGAATTCTCAACACTGATTCCGAAGTATTGCCTGCAGACTTCTTGGGATCCTGGAGACACTTTCTGGGGGATTGTAAGATCAAAACTAGTTTTTAGGGCACGTGGGTGGCTCAGTCATTAAGCATCTGCCTTTGGCCCAGGTCATGATCCCTGGGTCTTGGGATTGAGCCCCGCATCGGGCTCCCTGCTCAGCGGGGAGTCTGTTCCTCCCTCTGCCTCTGCCTGCTGCTTTCCCTACTTGGGCTCTCTCTGTCAGATAAAATCTTAAAAAAAAAAAAAAAAAAGATTAAAAAAAACTTGTTTCATAGTTACCTTATTTCTTTTTTCATCTTGCCTTTTTTGCTGACATTCGCTCTGATGGTGCAAAACCAGTGGTGGATAAAACTGTTGATGCCATAGCACACCAAAACAGTGATCATAGTAGAAATACTCTTACCCCCACATACCTAAAGTTAAAAAAGGGCAGCTTCATTTGAGCATGGCTTTGATGAGGAGTAAAGATACTTATTAAATTTTGGCCTTCAATTATGTGTGATTCTAATATTCTGTGTGATGAAAGGGGAAACACCTTTCCTGCAAGTCGCAAGTATGGTGGAGTTTTCTAGAAGCAACAACACAGGTGATTTTGAGTTGCCAACTGAACTAGCTGTTTTTCTGTGGAATGCCGTTTGTACTTGAAAGGATGTAGTTGAAACAGTTGTAGTTGTTCAGAGTTGGATGTTTGGCAGACATTTTCTCCAAATAAAGCGAGGCCATCATTTCAAGGAAAACTGCTAGTATATAAAATGATATAGTAAAAATATAAAATACAAGTTTTAAAGTAAAAATTGGAATCTTGGGTAACTTGTTTTCTGCTACCACATGCTTGACAGTCGTCTAATACTTACATTTTGATGGGATTAGTGGTGATATTAACTAACATGATCTTTCAATATTGTGTAATGAAATGTATCAGTATTAGGAAGATCCATATGAGTCTATGAACCAGTATTTCCCAAATAGCCAGCACATGATAGAAAATCATGCTTGGATGGTGCCTGGGAGGCTCAGTCGGTTAAGCCTCTGCGTTTGGCTCAGGTCATGATCTCGGTCCTGGGATCCCTGGGATTGAGGCCCTTATTGGGCTCCCTGCTCGGTGGGGAGTCTACTTCTCCCTCTGTCCCTCCCCCTGCGTGTGCTTTCTCCCTCCCCTACCTCTCAAATAAAATCTTAAAAAAAAAAAAAAAAAAAGAAAATCATGCTTGGGTAAAAGACCCATTAAAAAAATGCAAGGTAGTAGACTAGTGGAGTTTAACAATAGGAAAAATTCATTGGTACCATTCCAGATTCAACATTGCAGCTAGCCTTTAGGAAGCTACCACTTGTCAAGTTTTGGTGTAATATCAATGGAGAATGTTCAGAATGATCTGCAAAGTCTATTAAACTACTTTTCTTTTTCTAACTGCATTCAAAACATAATGTACCAGATTTAATACAGAAGCGTATATGAGAATCCAGCCCATTTCTGTTAAGCCAGACGTTAAAGAAATTTGCTAATTTTTTTTTTGCTTTGGGAATTATTTTTCAAAAAAATGATATGTTAACATCCATAAGATTTATTACTTTATTTTTTTTTAAAGATTTTATTTATTTATTCGACAGAGAGACAGCCAGCGAGAGAGGGAGCACAAGCAGGGGGAATGTGAGAGGAAGAAGCAGGCTCCCAGCAGAAGAGCCTGATGTGGGGCTCGATCCCAGGACTCTGGGATCGCGCCCTGAACCGAAGGCAGACGCTTAACGACTGCGCTACCCAGGCGCCCCAAGATTTATTACTTTAAAATGAGCTGATGTTTTAAATTTCACAATGGTAAATGTCAGTAAAAGCTCTTTGGAGTCATCAGTTTTTAAGTGTAAAGGGTGCTAAGACCAGAAAGTTTGAGAACCACTACTTCAACAGATGTATGTCTGAAGAGAAGTTGTGTTGTACAAAGTCTAGGACGTGCTTTATTTGTACCTAATGCATAGTGTTGGCAAAATAGTAGATTCTTTTTTTTTCTTTCAAATTTTTATTTAAATTCTAGTTAGTTGACATAGTGTAATATTGGTTTCAGGAGTAGAATTCGGTGATTCATCACTTACATATAACACTCAGTGCTCATTATATCAAGTGCCCTCCTTAATACCCATCCCCCATCTAGCCCATCCCCCCCCCCTCCCTCCATCAACCCTGGTTAGGAGTAGATTTTTTTTTTTTTTTAGATTTATTTATTTTAGAAAGTGTGTATGAGCAGGGGAAGGGGCAGGGGAAGGGGGAGAGAGAGAGAATCTCAAGCAGACTCCTTGCCGAGTGTGGAGCCCAACTTAGGGCCCAGTCCTACTACTGTGAGATCATGACCTGAGCTAAAATCAAGATTTGAGGGGCGCCTGGGTGGCACAGCGGTTGAGCGTCTGCCTTCGGCTCAGGGCGTGATCCCGGCGTTGCGGGATCGAGCCCCACATCAGGCTCCTCTGCTGTGAGCCTGCTTCTTCCTCTCCCACTCCCCCTGCTGTGTTCCCCTCTCTCGCTGGCTGTCTCTATCTCTGTCAAATAAATAAATAAAATCTTAAAAAAATAAATAAATAAATAAATAAATAAATAAAATCAAGATTTGAATACTTAACTGACTGAGCCACCCAGGTGCCCCAAGAATGGATTATTTAATAAAGTATTTGAATCAGGTTGAATTGAATTATACAGTAAACAAGGTAAATACACATTTAGCCATGGAGGGAAGTTGGTGTAATGTGGAGATGGGAAGTATTTTCATGTCAGTAAAGAGTGTTAGAGTTTATACTGTGTTTTATAGATTCTAACACCTTTTTTTCCATCTCAACATCTTTTGAATTGAGATGTCTTAGAGTTGGTGATGAATCGGGTCGTCAGCCTCTTTGTTTCTTGACGTTCTGAAATAATGTAGATATGATGAAATAAGGTGGCACGTTTTTGTGTGTGTGTGCATGTTTTTGTTTGAAGCTGAGGAGGAAACGTTGAGTAGCAGTTTGCTTTTTGGCCTACAGGATATGTTACATTAAATTTTATCAGGCCCTGAGTTGACTCTGGGCAGTTGGCAATGGGTCCATTGTTAGAATATCCCATTCATAAAACATACATCTTCATTCTAAGAAAGAAGACTAGATTCTACTGCCAGAATTCAGGCTCTTAATGTAAAATGTAAAATGTGATGTAAAAATTTTATATACATAGGAAAAACTTTGTTTTCCCATGTAATCATATTGTTGGGAACGTAATGGTGAGTATTGAGTTATTCTCATTTCTGTTCTAAAGCAGGCCATGGGAGGTTTTACCGTGTAGCTCTTAGGAAATGAAGAACAGTGGGGCGCCTAGGTGGCTCAGTTGGTTAAGCATCTGCCTTTGGCTAAGGTCATGATGTTAGGGTTCTGGGATTGAGTCCCTCGTCCAGCTCCCTGCTCAGTGGGGAGTCTGCTTCTCCCTGTCCCCCTGCCCATCCTCTTGCTTGTGCACACGCTTTCTCTCAAATAAATAAAATCTTTTTAAAAAATTGAAGAGTAGCAGAATTGAAAGACTTAAAAAATTTTAACGATTTATTTTTGACAGCATATGCACACAAGTGGGGGGAGGGGCAAAGGGAGAGGAAGAGAATTCTGAAGCAGACTCTCAACTGAGCATGGAGCCCAATGCAGGGCTCCATCCCATGACTCTGAGATAATCTGAGCTACTCAGGTGCCCCTAAAATTTTCTTTTAATTGAAGAAATCCAATATTTATTAATACTGCACTGAAGCTTGAAGAAGTTGTAAGTTTACTTTTGGCTATTGTTATTCTGAACTTGAGTACTGTTAATATTTATTCTGTGTGGTCTTATGAGGACCTGGGAGATACAGATGCTCATTTGTGTAACTTCAGAGCAATTTCTGTTCTCTTGAAGAGGTCTATTAAAAGATGAGTTACTGGGGGCGCCTGGGTGGCTCAGTCGTTAAGCGTCTGCCTTCGGCTCAGGGTGTGATCCTGGCGTTCTGGGATTGAGCCCTACATCAGGCTCCTCTGCTGGGAGCCTGCTTCTTCCTCTCCTACTCCCCCTGCCTGTGTTCCCTCTCTCACTGGCTGGCTGTCTCTCTCTGCCAAATAAATAAAGTCTTTAAAAAAAAAAAAAAAGATACTGTGTTCTGTTATTAACCTCCTGCCTCTGTTTAATTCTGTATAAAAACAAAAGGACCATAACATGGAGATATAAAGATGTTATACAAGTAAATAGCATAGGCACCCTTAATAATAAATTTAAAAAGAGGATAGGACCTTGGAAAAGTACGGAGTCAAGTCTGTGAGAGAGGCTTTCTGGAGGAAGCTGACTGTCCTAGAGATAGGAGGTAAATAAGCAAGAGGGCACATGTGGGGATGTGAGGTGGCTGGTGGCTTAACTCAAGTAAAACATCAGAGGTTGTAAATAAGTCACTGTAAGTATGTATGTGCTAGAGCACATTATGTGACCAAGATTATGTGGGTTGCTGTAAAAGGGATAGGCTGAGCTTTTTTTGCCTTTTATGATCTAATGGACACTCTGGAACTAGTAGAACCACACCTGATACTTTGCTGGACGTTCTTTGCTGGAGGTATGGTTTCTCATCTGTCAACTGAAGGAGGATTCTTGATAAAGAATTTACCCATAGAAATTGAAATCTGATCATGGGTTGGCAGGGTTTTACCAATGGTGTTAATAGAAGAGAATGCATGGGCTTGTGGCGCATTATATGAGAATGATTCACATTTTGAAACGTGTACCTTTGTAGGCGTATACTGCATTGGAAAAGTAAGATATTTGGAATGACCATAGGCTTTAGTCATATAATGGATTTGCAGCTGCATTTGGTTTCTTCATCCAAAAAATGAAGAAAATACCATATCATAGGATTGCTGGAAGGATGATAGAAAGTCATATATGTGACTGCGTTTAGTACGTAGTTGCTTAGTGAATACCTGAGGAATTGTAGCTGGCTGTTATTAAAAGATCTGTAACGTGGAGTTCACAGATAAGCAGGTAAGGGCAAGATTGAGGTGGTCAAGGACCCAGGTTCCTTCTGTTTTCTCATACCCAGCCATCTTTACTGTCCTGTAGGAGTTGCTCCTGCTATCACATTAATGTTACATGCAGGAGGAGGAAGAAAGGGGCAATTAAGACAAACTTAACTAGCTAAGACTGCCTCCCCCCACCCCCAACTTTTAAGGAATTTTTTGGGTGTCCCTCCCTACAAATGGCACTTACATTCTGGGCCAGAAATACCAGCTGACCAACCCTAACTGCAAGAGAGGCCGGGAAACGTCACTTTTTGACTGCCCTTAATAAAATTAGTTTTATTAGTAAGGGGAGGGGCGGCTGGCTGACTCAATTGGAAGAGCATGCACCTCTTGATCTCAGGGTCATGAGTTTGAGCCCCACGTTGGGTGTAGAAATGACTAAAAAAAATGAAAAGAGAATAGATACTGGGTTGGGTAACCAGCAGTGTTTGCCACAATGTTTTGTTTTTTTCTTTCATTTACATATTGGGGGGTATTATCATTCAGGCTTGGGTTCCCATGCTTTGAATTTTGGTTTATAAATTTTGTTTCTTTTATCCCATCTCTTCCAGATTCTGCTTTGCTGGAAGACTGGGTTTACATGATATATTTACTCTGAGGCATTGAGTGAGAAGACAAAGCATTAACTTGTCTCTTTTCACTTCTAGTTTATCTTCAGACTTTAACTTGGGACCTAATTTGGGAGGTTGGTAGAGGAGGGGCGTCAGTATGAAAGAGGACTGCCTGACAGACCATCCAGCATTCTTGTCCTTGACTCTGTCGCTCAGTGCTGTGAGACCTTGTACCTTTCACTTCCTTCTTGGGTATCCCTTTCTTTATATATCGAATAAGGAATTGGCTTAAATGATCCTAAATCTTTGCCACTTGAATGCTGTGATTTTTATCTGCAGATACTTTGCATATAACTCTTATCGTGTGTATATATATATATGTAAATTGTGAAAGATCTTCAAAGCCATGTATATACCTGGAATTGCCTTCTAGGGAATAGAAAATTGAAAATAGGTTTATGACAAATTTTAAATCTTACTTTGGATCTTATTATCTTTGCAGATATGTATTGTAAAAATTAAGTTCTTCAACTTACAACTTTCTTGGTTTGAATTTTTCCTAAGGCTTTTTAGAGGCCCTTGACATCTTTATTTCTGACTTCCTGAGATAAAATTTTGCTTCATGTTTAGAAATCTGTGTTAATGTTAAGTTTGAGTAGGAAAAGCCTCTGTCTTGGGCCAGTAACAGTTGTTACACTTTCATTTCTAGAAATGGATCCCTGGAGGGGCACCTGGGTGGCTCAGTCGGTTAAGTGTCAGGTTTTGGGTCAGGTCATGATCTCAGGGTCCTGAGATCAAGCCCCGCGTTGGGGCTCCATGCTCGGCCCTTTCCTTCTCCCTCTGCCCCTCCCCCTACTCTCTCTGTCTCTCTCTCAAATAAATAAAGTCTTTTTAAAAAATTAAAGTAAAAAAATGTAATTAAAAAGAATGGATCTCTGGAATTAGTTGAAGTATTATGAAAGTAGAGTTATTAAAATTCTGTTCACTGTTAACTGATCACCAGCTCACCTGAGAATTCAAATGCTTTGTTTACCATGTTAAGTCAGACTTTGACTATGAATAAATCGGTTGTTACCATTATTACAGATGGTGGAATTAAAGCAAGATGTTACAGTCCTTGTCTGTTAACGGGGAGCTGCCAAGTTAAGAATGCCTTCTGATTTTGTCCGGTGGGGTGAGTGTATCTGTTCCCTGTATGTTTTAGGAGAGGGGGACTTGCTGTTCACCCATGTTGTGTTTCAGTTTTGTTTTTCATGTAGAGTATGTCCTGAGAGGCAGTATGGTTTAATAAGTGGGACAAGGCCCTTGTTAGAATTCTCTGAAACAGCCCCCCCCCCCCCGGCTTAGTTGGTTGAGCATGCGACTCTTTATTTCAGCTCAGGTCATGATCTCAGGGTCCTGAGGTTGAGCCCTGCGTGGGGCTCCCCACTCAGTGGGGGAGTCTGCTTCTTTCCTTCTCCCTCTTCCTCAGCCCCTGCCCTTGCTTTCCCTCTCTCTCAAAAAATCCTTTAAAAAAAAAAAAAAAGGAATTTTCTGAAACAGAGTAATTTTCACACTAGTATATTTCTCTTTCATCCTTGTTCCCTGATCCCTGGTGTTATGAATGAACAATAGATTTCAGATTGCTTCCATGTTTTATTTAATTAATTTATTTTTAAGATTTTAAAAACTTTATTAGAGCAGAATGGGCAAGAGAGAGCAGGAGGGCAGGGAGGGGAGAAGCAGGCTCCCCGCTGAGCAGGGAGCCTGATGTGGGATGCCATCCCAGGACCTCCATATGTATTTGTATATATATTTATATTTATTTTATTTTATTTTTGAAGTTTTAATTTGAAAGCACGAGTGAGAAAGAGAGAGAGCATGGTGGGGGAGGGGCAGAGGGAGAAGCAGACTCCCTGCTGAGCAGGGAGCCCAACGGAGGACTGGATCCCAGGACTCCAGGACCATGACCTGCACGGAAGGCACACCCTTAACCGATTGAGGCACCCAGGCACCCCAGTTACAGATTCTTTTACTGAAGTTTGGGTTATTAGTTGGAAATGCTATGATTGAGGACATTGGTATCAGTTTTATGATTTTCCTAAATTACTACGTAACTTCTAATCACATAAAAAGAGTCTAAGCTTGTCCAAGCTACTTTAAGTTATGATTAATAATGCAGAACCAATTTTAGGTTGGTAGTAATATTTACTGGTTAAAATGTAGTGGTAGGCCTTTAACTTGGCCTTATTATAGATCTTTTTCTTTCAGCTGCCACATTTTTATGAGTAAAACTACAAAAGCAGAGAAAACTTCATTTTCTGGAAGTTGGTTGATGAGGGTCATTGGATAGAATTGCATAATGTTGGCATTATTAAGTTTTTGTTCAACAGATATTGACTGGAAAATTTTCTTTATTAAAGTTTACTATGAAAAATCTCAGATACATAAAAGTGGAAAGAATAAAATAAATGAATACCTATCTTCCCACCATGTAGACTCAATAAATATTTTGCTATATTTGCTTTACCATACATATTTTTAGTTGAGCCTTTTCCAAGTAAGTTGCAAAGATAATATTTCTGCCTAAATACTTCATACATCTTCAAAGAGTCAGGACTTCTTCTGTGTAAGCACAGTACCATTATCATACTTGAGGATATTAACAATAATTCCATTGGTTATCATGTAATTTTTCTGTAGAGGAAGTATTCAAGTGATGAGATGTTAATTTATCCGTTTTCAGAATAAGTAAGGCATATACTCCTCCTCTAAACAGTATTAGAAAAGCAAAGTTAGGCCGAAAGATTGCTTTAAAACTCATGTTATCCTAGTGGGGAAAGTATTTTTTACACATACTGGTAAATTATAAACTAAGCTTTTAGAGGTTAAAAATAACTGTTAAAGCTGCCCATTTTATTTGAAGATTTATTTATTAGAGCATGTGGCATCTGCTTGAGCAGGCATGCCTGAGGTGGGGTGAGGAGGGGCAGAGGGAGAGAGAGAGAGAATCTCAAGCAGATTCCCTGCTGAGCATTGAGCCTGGTAGTGGTGGGGGCTTGATCTCACAACGCTGAGATCATGACCTGAGCTGAAATCAAGAGTCAGATGCTTAACCACCTGAGCCACCCCGGTGCCCTAATAGCTTCCCCTTTAAAAACAAGAAGAAGGAAATTAGCAATTTATGTAGAATGTATTTGAAGTGGACCCATATTCATTGAGGGTTTTTTTTTTTTTTACAAAACAAAGGGGAGGCTAGATTAGCTTTTGTTGTATATGTATAAATTTTACACAAACTGAAGGGTAGGGTACGTTTAATAAAATTTCATTTGTGTGACACTTTGGAATAGATTCTTCAGTTTCACAGAGTTCAGCAGAAGAAACTCTTGATTTGAATCCACATTAAAATCTTTTAGAAATAGATTACTCCATTTTTCTGCCATCAGAAAATGTGGACCCTCAGGATTAAAGACCAGAGACAGAGGCGCAGTCAGCCTAATAGAAAAATAATAGTACACATTGTACCAGTGAAGTGAGAGTGTGTACCTAGGGCTTTGCACAAGGTCTGACACTGAAATGTTAGCTCAAGAAAAAAAAAAATGACATGGAATACGTATTGATTTAGAACTATGGACACCAGGACATTTTCAAGATTGCGTTTTGTTTTATTTATTTATTTTTGTTGTGTTCTAGTTATTTGCTCATTTAAAAATATTTTTTAAATGATGAAATATTTTGAGCACCACAACAAATACGATGAGGAAATAAGGTAAGGATAATAGAAGAGACTCCATTATTCACTTTTTTTTTTTTTTTTTTAAAGATTTTTTTTATTCATTCGACAGAGACAGAGACAGCCAGCGAGAGAGGGAACACAAGCAGGGGGAGTGGGAGAGGAAGAAGCAGGCTCACAGCAGAGGAGCCTGATGTGGGGCTCGATCCCACAACGCCGGGATCACGCCCTGAGCCGAAGGCAGACGCTTAACCGCTGTGCCACCCAGGCGCCCCCCATTATTCACTTTTGTCAGATCTTAACATTTTGCCATATCTGCTTCAGAAATTATATTTTTTAGAGAAAGAGAAGACCTGTAGTTACACTGAAGCCCCGTGTGTAGTCCTCTCTGATTCTACTCTCCTCCCTCTCTTCATGAAATGCAAGTAGCCACTTTCTGGAATTCTCTTTCTGTTTTTTTTTTTTTTTTCTTTTTTTTACTTTCTTTATGTATATGTGTGTATCCATAAGTAACCTGTATCATTGTTTTTCATGTTTAAATAAATGGTATCCTATGTTTTAGGTCAGTACTACTGAGATTTCTTGATACTGATAGAAGTAGCTCTCCTTCATTTATACTCATTTATAAAAGTTACATGCAATACCATATTTTACTTATTCATCTTGTTAATGTACATTTAGGTTACTTCCAGTTTTTTACCATTATATATAGTACTGTAAAGAACGTTTATCAATGTCATTTTGAGCACAAATGTATTTCTGTAGAGCAGTGTTTTTCAGGCTTTTTGGTTCATTAGACACCATAAGAAATGTATTTTACATTGAGACCCAATGTATTTTACATTGAGACACACACACACACGTGTATATATATGCATAATGGAAACTATAGCTTTATAAAAATAAGATAATTAAAAAAATATTTAGCTGAAAAAATTAGCCATAAAATGTGAGAGGTGCATCCTTGAGGTATGTATCTAGCCACTCATTTTTTAAAAAGTGCTAATTGGGACCCACTTTTGACAAATAATGACCTAATGGGGATACCCTGATGCAGAATTGCTGGTCTTAATGGTGCACATCTTCACTTTGCTCGAGATAAAAAAAATTAC
Source organism: Ailuropoda melanoleuca (assembly GCF_002007445.2). Classification (NCBI taxonomy): domain Eukaryota; kingdom Metazoa; phylum Chordata; class Mammalia; order Carnivora; family Ursidae; genus Ailuropoda; species Ailuropoda melanoleuca. The sequence continues at coordinate 190,487,455 of NC_048218.1, read as the reverse complement.
TCTTCAAAGTGGTTATACCAAAAAACTACGTTTCTTTGAGACCTCCTGTTTATTCATATCCACACCAACGCTTACTTGTCTAGCTTTCTAATATTTGCTAATCTAATGGATGTGAAATGTTATCCCAGTGTTTCAGTCTGTTTTCTGATCAAATATTTTGAGTGCCTTTTCTCTGTTGGACCCTTGCAAAGCATTAAAGATGCCACCAAGAAGAGCAAGACATGGCTCTTGTTTTCTAGGACAGAGAGGTGAACTTTGTCAGCTTGTGAGTGGCAGAGGGACACACAAGAGGGAGTGATGCGCAGCCCACTTGGAAACATGGCTCTTGTGAGAGATGAAAGTTGACCTTGGTCCTGAAAGATGAGTAGGCATTTTCAACAGCACACAAAGTTGCAGGACATTCCAGGTGAAGAGGAAGGAACTGGGCAAAAGCATGGAGCTGTAAAACCACATCATTCAAAGAACTGAGTGTTACTGAGTGTGCGTAGAGTCCCTGGATTGGCAAGGCCAGGGGAGAGGCAGAGGAGAGTCTGCGGACATGTGGGCAGGCTGAGGGAATTTGGTTCTGCAGGCACTGAGTCACTGGTGAGGGTTTTAAGCAGGGTATTAACAGGAAAAAAAATTTTTAAGTCTAGAAATGGATTTTGGTATTTTAAAGATTATGTTCAGTCAAGCTTTTGTTTTAATTTCATTTTCAAATTCCTTAGTTTGGCTCTTACTTATTATTGCCCTTTTGAAACAAGTAGATAATAGAAATTGATATGTTTCTTTTGAGCTGGAGTTGATCATTTCCTTTCCAAAGTAGAAATAATTGTAGCCTAGCACATGATGCATTTGCTGTCACCTACACTCCTTGGTTTGAGGTGGGACAGTCTTCTTGGTTATTTTCTGTCTATCGTCAAATTGGGATAGCTGTGTGCAGGTTTGGTAATTTTATTTTATTTTTTTTAATTTTTTTTATTATTTATTTATTTATTTATTTTTAAAGATTTTATTGATTTATTTACTTGACAGAGATAGAGACAGCCAGCGAGAGAGGGAACACAAGCAGGGGGAGTGGGAGAGGAAGAAGCAGGCTCACAGCAGAGGAGCCTGATGTGGGGCTCGATCCCACAACGCAGGGATCACGCCCTGAGCCGAAGGCAGACACCCAACCGCTGTGCCACCCAGGCGCCCCTGGTTTGGTAATTTTAGAATTTGTTTTTTGGACATCATCTTTCATGAAGGTATTTTTAATCTTTGCGTCTCTTGCTATACATCATAGCAAGTATGAATATAGTTGTAAGAAATTCCCGTAGAAAGGTTGATTGCCTCTTGTCAGCTATGTGTGTGTATAAATGATGATATGAGCCATTTCTTTGGGGTCCTTGCTGCTTTTGGCATTCCTAAGCTGCTAGTCCTTTTTTTCTTTTTTCAAGTAATCGCTGTGCCCAGTGTGGGGCTTGAACTCACGACCCTGAGATCAAGAGTTGCATGGTCTGTGGACTGAGCCAGCCAGGCATCCATCTGCCAGTCCTTTTTAATAGGAGCATTTGTCTTGCTTTAAGGCATGAAAGTTGAGGCCTACCAGCACCTATTTAAATAGAAGCAGTTTTTGGTTCCAAGTTGGAGGTAATTGTAGGATTTTGAAACTCTCAGTGCCTTAAGAGAGTAAATGTTAAACGTACAGCACAGAACAGTAAATAGTTTTGGCTGTCAGTAATGAATCTCACACTTGGGTTTGTTTTAAGGAGAGATTCAAATGGCGTGTTCCTTGAGATGCTGAGGCAACATTGAGTACTATATAGATGTGTTATTTATATTTTATTTTTTTAAAAGATTTACTTAGCTCGAGAGAGAGAACGAGCGAGCATGAGTGGGGTGGAGGGAGAGGAAGAAGCAGACTCCCTGCTCAGCAGGGAGCTGGATGCAGGGCTGGGATGCAGGGCTCGATCCCAGGACTCCGAGATGAAGACCTGAGCCGAAGGCAGATGCCTAACCAACTGAGCCACCCAGGCGCCCGATGTTATTTTTAATTTAGGAAAATCATATGCAAGTAGATTATTAAAAAGAACTCTTCTAAATCTTACTGTTCAGAGTTGTAGTGTCTTTCCTAGTTACTTGATGCTTTAAAAATACCCACATCCCTCCATGATAATCTCTAAAAGGCTTTTTATTAGTTTAGGACTTAATCCAGGGAGAACACTTTTTGAGAGTCCATGACTGGGATTAAAAGAATTGGATTAAAAGTGTGTATTGCCCAATATTCCTGCGTGTGCCCTTTCCTCTCAGAACCACCCCCCCCCACCATCGTGTTGGTTCTCTCAGCCTTGTCATCTCTTGTCACGCACCCAGCCCCCGACACACACAGTTCAGCAGGTGAGGAAGGAATTAGGGATATGAAGGATCTGTCCTCAGGGTAGGGGCTGAAACTGTTGTATTTACTTCCTGCCTTTAGCAAATGGAATACATGTTAACACCTTGGCAGCAGAAGTGGGCTGGGTCAGTTGGATACAAGGTGACTGTTCTAAAATAAACAAAATGAAACAGCATAATCTTGAATTTGTGGGCAACATGTGGGACTGAGCAAATGAGACTTCTGCAGGTGGTTTGGCCATTAGCTGTGAGCATGCTAGCAGTGTGCTAGGCAAGTGGACAGGATGTTCTCTGTGTGCACGGTATAACCTTGAAGGCTTGCATCTATTTCCATTTCCCCAGGAATGAAAGCTAAAACAGAAAAGCTACGTTCCTTCCTCTTAGCTTTCAAAACAGAAGTAAGGCTTGAAAATGTGAACCTAGACTGTTGGATAGTGCTGGAGAGGATGGTTCTTGTCCTGAATTTGATTTTTGGTGGGGCTTGCTTGCTTTTTTTTTTAGGAAAAAAATTCTGTTAGAACTTGAGCATAAATGTATTTTAAAAAGTGAGAAGCGCAGAACATTAATCACTTGTGATTCTGTCGCAAATGACTGAGAAGTTTAAATTTGCTAACCTAAAGCTAAGCATGTTGATTTCTGTTAGGTAAAGCCAGTGCTGTATCAGAAGACTTCTCCTATTTTTCTTATATCCCCCTTTAACTGGATATGTTTAATGGCAGAGAACTTCTATGTTAAGCCAGCTATAGTGCCTGTTAAAAGTTTGTTTAGAGTCTTAAGAGTCCTGGACTAAGTAAATGTGATTATCTGCCTGTAAAAAAAAAAAAAAAAAAGAAAGAAAAAGGAAGTCATTTGAAGGAAAAAACAGGTGCAGGAATACAGACTGAAAACATGCATCTGAGAAAACCTTCTGTGAGTCAGGGTTTTATGAATTTCTTCTGTCATGACATTAATAATTGAATTTGGTGTGAAAGGGACATTTTAGCTGGATGGACTTAGAAGGCTGGCAAAGGACGAGGAATTTTTTATTATAGATTGTCTTTGCATTGCCTTTGATCTGTTTCTAAATCCAGAACTAATGATTGAAAGAAAACTCTGGAACTCAGTATTTTTATGGCTTTGGAGGGGGGGGTGAGGCTCAAAGGTGACTGTATGTTGGGGATTGGGGAGTTCTTTTGAAAGACAGGCAGACTGGGGTTTGGGCCTCTTAGCCTGTTGGTTTGGGCTGTGGCCACAGGTGCAGCCAGGCTGTTTTACAAAGAGTTAAAGTTCTACTTATCAGCTTATGCCTTTCCAGTGTTTCTTCCTGGTGCTCTGAAAACCATATGTGGGGAAAAATAGTCTTGTTCTGTTTGGAGGTTAAGGGCGTTGCCTGCCTGAAAGCACCAGTAGCATTATTTAGTATTTATTTTAAAGTTAGAGATGAAGAAAACTTCCCACCATTTAACAAAATAGAGCCAAGCCACCGTTTTTTGTTTTTGTTTTTGTTTTTTTGAAATGTGTTTCTGCCACTTTAAAGATTAAAGCTATAAAAGTTAATTTCATAGCCTCAGGGAGAGATGCTGCTTCCCCTAAAGATCAGTTCTAGGAGGGTTGGAAGTTGAGTTGTCATTCTGTCTAAAACTTAAACTGATAATAAGCCTCTTTGAGTGCTTCCTGTGTGTGCCAGGCACTGTGCTTTTTAGCACTTAAGGGATCTTCTCAGTCCTCAAAATAACTCTGAGAGGGAGATTCTGTTGTCAGTGTTCCTGTTTTACAGAGGAGAAACCCGAGGCTTAGGCCCCAGTCTCATGCCAAGTAAGTTGCAGGGCTGGGTGGTAAACCTGGGCTATCTGACTCTCAACCCACTGAAGTACACCACGGTACTGATAGCTCCCCAGACCGTGTGGAAAGGAGGGTGGTCTTGTTTCCCCAAGGGAGAGGGCTCCCAGAAGATAAGTTACTGTCATAGGCTGGTGTTGAAACCAGAATTCAAACCTGGGTCAGTTCGAAGTGAAAGCCTGTGTTCTTTCCACTGAGTGGGTGTATTGTATTACCTCTTAGAGTACATTACTGTAATATCTGATTTACTAAGATCCTTTTATTTCTGGTGCTAGTTGCTCTCAGTTTATAGCCAGGGTTGTCAGAAAGTTAATTTGTGAGGTCGTTTGGAAACCAGAACACATCGTCTGCTGGCAGAAGGTGCTCGTACCTGGTCATGGTTCTGAGGCCAGAGCCCGCTGGGACACTTGATGTGCTTCCCCTTCTCACGCCTGTGATACCAAAACCAGTTCTGAGCCCTCCTCTGAGTTCTGAGTAACAAGTAACAGCTGATAAAGTATGGGGTTGAGGGTGAGCACAGAGCCTCTGAGGTCAGATTTGGTTCGACTGTGCTGGACCAGCTGTCGGTTCTCCCATTCACGCTCTACTGGGTGATGGGAGATGAGGCTCTTAACTTCTCGAAGGCTCAGTTTCCTCATCTGTTAAATGTGTGGATGCCCTCATTGTAGAGCTTAAATGAGACATATGGGCATTAGGGGTTCAGCATAGTTATCTGGACATGGTAGGTGTTCAAGAAATGATGGCAGTGGTGGTGGAGATGGCAGTGATTTAATCTGCTTTATAGTCCAGCTCTTCTATTATCAAGTCTTTGTAGAGGTGAATGCTTACTGGAGTAGACTGTGGTATAACATTCTGAATCGGATTTAAGGGATTTCCTTTATTTTGTAATCACATGTGAATCAGTAAATTGCCTTGTAATTTAAATACTCCTCAAATTATATGTTGTAAATTTTTATATACTTAAAAACCTTGACTTTAATTGGAACTGCAGTTGGTTGTATCACACAACATTTTTTATTATTATTATTATTATTTATTTATTTATTCGACAGAGATAGAGACAGCCAGCGAGAGAGGGAACACAAGCAGGGGAGCGGGAGAGGAAGAAGCAGGCTCACAGCAGAGGAGCCCGATGTGGGGCTCGATCCCATAACGCCGGGATCACGCCCTGAGCCGAAGGCAGATGCTTAACCGCTGTGCCACCCAGGCGCCCCCACACAACATTTTTTAAGGGTTGAACATAAATTTCGATGAATGACTTTGATGTTAACAGTCTTCATGAGCCTTCTGATTTCTTGCTGCATTTATTCATTTATTTGTTTTTAAAAGATTTTATTTATTTATTTGAGAGAGCACGTGAGTGGAGGGAAGAGGCAGAGAGAGAGGGAGAAGCAGGCTCCCTGCTGAGCAGGGAACCCGATGCGGGGCTCAATCCCAGGACCCTGGGATCATGACCTGAGCTGAAGGCAGATGCTCAACTGACTGAGCCACCCAGATGCCCCTTGCTGCAGTTAAATATTGTGTACTTTTTGTTTCTCAAGTGAAGAAACTGAGGTAGGAATTGGGGATGGGCTTTGCCCGAGGGTTATTGATTAAAGGAGGAGTGGGCCAAAAATATTATATAAAGGGCCAAATAGGAAATATTTTAGGCTTTGTGGGCCATTATGGTCTTTTTTTGCAACTACTCAACTCAGCTGTTGGCAGCCTAGAAGAGCAGCTATCAATAATACGTAAATGGATGGGCTTGGCATGGTACGATAAAACTTTATTTACAAAAACCCACAGTGCCATAGTTGATGGACCCATAGATTAAAGAAACATTCTCCATTCTGTTTCACTGGAAAGCCTTTCCTTGCTCCCACATCTCTCTGTGTTCTTCATGAGGTTCACCCAGGACTGACCTCTGGGATCCTTATCTGAGACTCACATCCCTCCTGAGCATTCTTTTCAGAGCCTCTGTGGAGGGACTACCACTCTTTGGTTTTTCTCCAAAGCCCGTTTCCCTAAAGCCCAGGGTGCATTTCTGACTGTACCTTGCATCCCTGTCACAGTCTTGAATCAGTGTGCAAAACATCTGAATGCAGTGCCCCATCTGTATGTCGATGTATAGTTTTATTAAAGGTTGGTTTTCCCATGGTCTTCATCCTCAGTCTTCAGGTAACATGCTTTACCATAAAATGATCAGATGTTTACAACTTCATTTTAGTTGTTTCCCAAACTCTAGATTGGTATAGCTTCCTGTCTTTCAAACTTCTCTCCAGAAATATCCCAACTGGCCCCTAAAACTTTAACATGTCTGTTATTGATTTCTGTATTCTGTCCTCCAAAGTCAGACTGTGTGTTTGTGTTCACCCAAGTGGGAAATCTGAATGACCCTTTAACTCCTCCTTCATCCTGTTTATTCTGCCTCCTTGAGATCTCTGCCCTCCCCCCTTCTCTCCACCCCAGCCCCACTGCTTTATTCAGGCCCTTGTGATCTCCCTGGACTGTTGCAGGTCATCTCACAGCTTCAGGGCTCCCTGTGGCTCGTTTCTGTCTCCTTCCAGGCTACCTTTCACTTTGCTGCTAGATTGATCCTGTGTTTAGTACACCTGGTCTGGCCACTTCCTCCTTAAAACCCCTTAGTTGCTCTTCAGTGCCTGTAGTTTAAAGCCTCACATGGGTATTGAAGGTCCTTTTCATAGAGAGGGAGGGGCAGTGCTTTCCTATGGTGAAGGTCCGAGATGCGGAGCTGCACCCACCCTGCGGGGGACCAGCCTTCTCAGAGGACAGTGGCTGACTGTTCTGCATGGCCCCCTTTCTTCTTCTGGTTAACTTGCCTTTATTCTTTAGTATTCACCTCAAGCTTTGCATTTTCCTCAGCGCCTTCCTGGAACTCCCACGCCCATCTCCATATCTGCCGTAGGTGCTTTTCCTGTCTTGTGTGTGCTCCAATAGCATTCTTGGTTTCCCCCATGAGCAGTTACACTTTATAATCAGCTGTATGTTTGCGGCTTTATCTCCCTCCCACCCCCGTTGTCAGGCTGCTCCTTGGAGGGTAGATCCTGTGTCTTCTATACCTTTGTCCTCCCAGCTCTTAGAACTGTACATTGTACATCCGAGCTTGGACATTTTGAAGAATGGTAAATATTAGTAAAGAGTTAGGGCCACAGGTATATTTTTCTTCCCTTTTGGGGGGGGTTCTAATTTCTACTCTTCCAGGGGAATTAAAAGCCTAAGGAAAGTGGCAAAAGGAAAAGATCCTTGGGCCAGGGTCTGTGGTGCAACAAATGCTCAGTGGACAGGCCTGGGGCTTGGAGCTGAACCTTGTATGCTCTTCATGGCCTGGCAGCGCCCTCCTTAAAGCTGCAGCTCTTCATTTGGAATGTTGGTTGGAGCTTGTGGGGTGCTTCATCAAAGTGGACATGTCTGATGAATACCTACCACCTTCCCCACACCCCCAGTTGTCTGTGGGGCAGGGGATGTTAATACCCTGGTGATTCTTAAGTATTTCTTCCCACATTTCCAGTCACTTCTCCCCGTGCCACCCCCCCACCCGACATTTTCTTCCTGCTCCTTATATTTCATAGTTCTTCATGATCATTCTTATGTCATCTTACTTCCCTTCTTCTGAGAAGGGGCTTTTTAGATGAAATGAAATCCACATGATGAAGATGTTAGCATCTCTGTTTAGAACCCTGAACGCAGCAGCGCCTGGGTGGCTCAGCCAGTTAGGCATCTGCCTTCGGCTCAGGTCATGATCTCAGGGTCCTGGGATTGAGCCCCACATCAGGCTCCCTGCTCAGCGGGGAGCCTGCTTCTCTCTCTCCCTCTGCTCTTCTCTCTTGCTTGCTCGCTCTCAAATAAATAAATAAATAAATACAATCTTTTAAAAAATGCATACGTATGCATTTTCTAGTAGAATCTTGGTATAGATGGGGATTAGTGTTCAGAGTAAAATAGTGTACTTCAGATACAAGTGAGTTAAATTGGCTTTTATTCATGAGGAATTAAGTAATGCACTTAGCTTTTGAAACAAAACTTAAATCTGTTAAGGACGGACTCAGAAAATCAGACATGCTGCAGCTATCAGCGTCCTGTACCTCTTGCTGTACCCGCCTCCTAGACCCTAATTTCTTACCTTTGCAGATAAGACGCCAAGAGCTCTAAAAGGCAGCCTTTCTTGGGAGGAATCCCAGGTTGGCCCCTGGAAGGCGGGGTGGAAAATAGGAAGGAGGTACGTGTTTGTATTTTCTGCAGTTAAATCACAAAGGTTCAAACAGTTATTTGCTGTCACATTTAGAAGTATACTTGGCTGATTTTGAGATGGAGCCTGTGCAGATAGTTAGCTGGAGCCTCTAAAGAAGAAACCTCTTTGTTCTTAAGTGATTGCTTAGTAATCTACATAACAAATGAGCCATTTTGCTTCAGAGATGTGAAATAGGCATCTATAAGTGAATAGTTTTTGAAACTAAAGTTGTTAAGACAGAAGTTCATCTTTTCACCGTAGGGTTTCTCTAGAAAATGCTCTTTACTCTACTGAAATGCAACTGGTTTAAACTAGGAAAGCATATTCCAATAATAGGCCCATGCAATTAGCCTTTCCTATAATGGTGTGAATGCTGGAATTTTTTGTATATTATCATCATCAATTGGTGTTAGTTCCCGGGGAACCACATAATAGCTAGAAAACCTTGATTGAGAGATGCAAACAAAGGTTTCTGTCTTAATTCATAGGCGTGCTTTAGTTCCATGAACTAATAAAATGTTAGGCTCTTAAACCTAATACTTTTTTGGTAAGCATCTGAGGATAAAATTAAGAAATGGTGCTTCAGAGCTATGTCATTATTTTGAATTAGAAGAAAATGTTGAGATACTCTGAGTTTAGTGCCATATTCATACTAGACCTTGTGTAGAAATGACACAGTGGTGTGCTGGTGAATGTTGAACAACTGCCCTGGGGAAATAAAGCCTTGATTTGTAGCATTTGCTGATTTCTGAAGTGTAAATACTCGGCTGTGGCTGGTTTCAGAGTACAGATGTGATGTCACTGAACTTGAAGTTGGGAAGAAATACAGAGAGTCAGCTGGCTTCAGCACATTGCTGAATTAACCTCAACTATCAGCTGTTCAGAATTTTATAGCCTATATATTTTTTACAGCCTGTATTTTTAAATACTTAATCTTATCCCTGTCTTTACCTTTGTTCTTTTTTTTTTTTTTAAAGATTTTATTTATTTATTTGACAGAGATAGAGACAGCCAGCGAGAGAGGGAACACGCAGGGGGAGTGGGAGAGGAAGAAGCAGGCTCAGCGGAGGAGCCTGATGTGGGGCTCGATCCCACAACGCCGGGATCACGCCCTGAGCCGAAGGCAGACGCTACCGCTGTGCCACCCAGGCGCCCCTGTTTTTTTTTTAAATTGGCCTTACTGATGTATGATTTATGTGCTATAAAATTCAGCAATCTCAGGTGTACAGTGTGATGAGTTTTGACATGGTGTGTACCCCTACCACAATCATATTACCTCTTCTACACAGTTGTCAGATTAATCTTTCCAATCTCTTGCTTTTCCAAAATCTTCCACCACCCACCTGTGTGTAAAACCATCACTGGCTGTATACTGTCCATAGGATAAAGTACAAAACTTTGTGGCCTGGCTCTCTGCAGTCTTCTTCTGCAGCCTGCTTCTCTGGCCTTACTGACTATTGCCTGGCTGCATGAATCTCTGATTCCAGAAAGACTGATCAGCTGGTTCCTGCATCTGTGCCTTCGCTCATATCTCTATCCTGCTTGCAATACTCCTGTTACCTCACATTGCTTATCTTGACTGTCTTGCCTTTCTTTAAAAGTCTGGTTCCCACCCCATTTTCTTCTTATGCAATCCAGTCTTTAGTAATGACTCCCTCATTTGACCTATCTTACCACTATTTTTATTTACTTATTTATTTAAGACAGAGTGAGTGCACACATGAGCAGGGGGAATGGGCAGAAGCAGGCTCCCCGCTGAGCAAGACCCTGAGATCATGACCGGAGCCAAAGGCAGCTGCTTAACCAACTGAGCCACCCAGGCACCTGCATTTCCAACCACTATTTGGCACTTAACTTTGCAACTTGTATTGAAATCCCAGGTGTTTTGTGGAGTAGTTTGGTCTTCTCCAGCAAAACCGTCAACTATGATAGGTTAGGAAGTGTGGTACAGTTCAGTTTTTAGCACTTGGCATTGCCATAAATAAATAAAAAGTTCTTGATGACAAAGTTTTCAACTCAGTGAGTCACAAACCCAGTGACACTGTTCGGGAGAATAATACTGTGCCATATCCTGGACCTCGTAGAGCCTGAAGGTTTGGCTTGTTCTAGAGTGTAAGTGGGTAGTTACGTCTCTCAAAACCAATGTCAGTCATTAAAATACACATTGGAACTTTTATCTCCACCTTGGAAATTCATCCAAAGGTGGTTAGCATCATGGACTTTGAACTCTTGGCAAGGTTTAAACATTTTAAAGTAGGTCCCAAAAGAACAACGTTCTTTGTTCCTTTCAACAAGCTTTATTGAACTTTTTGAAGTACTGGTAAGAAGTCAGGAGGGTGTATCTCATTGATTTCCTTCCTGTCCCAGGAAGCCATATTATGGTATTCTGAAAGAACTTCTGTGTCTTTTTCAGTAACTTTAAGCAAATTGTTTTTGTTTTAAAACTTGTACTTTCTCTGTAAAAAAAAAAGTTGTAGATGTAATTGTTGAAATCTGACATTGAATCACCACCTAACAAGTGTTTGAAAACAATTTTAGATGCATGTCTCTGTTTCACGGGCTACCCTGCAGGTTCCTCTTCTCTGTCCTTTAATTCCTGGGTTTGCTCAGGTTCCACAGTTGGTCTTCATCTCTTGTTAGTTGATGCACTGGGTGAATTTATCTATTGCCCTAATACAAGTGTCTCCAAAATTTAAAAATTCATTATCTTTTGAGTTCCAGCCTTGGATGGCCAAATGCCTACTGGACATCTCCACGAAGCTGTCCTTAGGAGACTGCAGATTTAACATATCCTAAATAGGGCATCTCTGTAAGTCTTTGTGTCCCTCTGATTGTTCTTGCTCTCTTGCCGAATGGTAGTGCCATCCCCAGATAATTCCGTTCTAAAATATTAGAATTATCCTTGGCTTGGCCGTCTTCGTTCACCTTCTGTATCTGTCAGATACACCTCAGCTGTTTTTCTTAAATCCTAAACATTTTTCTTCTCTGTTTGAAATCAGGCTAACCTCTTCTTTTGTTGGGAGAGAGACTCCCCACCTCCAGGTATGTAATTGGTGAAATTAGGGCAGATCCGCTTCCCTGGCCTCAGATTAACCAAGCTCATGAGTCTGAAAGGTAAAATTGGAAAGCCTGTGTATTATTTACAGCGTGAACCAGTGGGCTGTCTCCTTACAGGCAGACATCGCTAGCAGCCCATACCATAACTAGAAGGTTATCTGAGAAGAAATCAGAACAAAACCAATGAGATGAATCAAATGTTTAATGGCTTGTCATAATCTGATGATGCCATCATCTTGTAGTGGAGAGATCCCTTGTGACCAGAAAACTCCTGTTCGTGAGCAAAAGCGCCTCCTGCCCAGCTCAGTTTCTTGAGTGGCCCCTGCCAACCTTTTTCTCTGATTTTTCCCTCAGTGCTTGCAGGGCTGCACTTCCTGTTGGTACCTTTTTCTTTACATATATAAATATGTTCAGTTTGGCTCCTTTAGGTGGCTTGCACACTTTTCTTCTTGGTTATTATGTGCTGATACCTAGTTGAGCTTTGGGGGTCATCTTATTTCATGTGTTTGGAGCAAACTTCCTGTAGCTGCCATGTAAGAACAAAGGGTTAATCTCCCCTTAGGTTTAGCTGGCATCACTCCCTCCTGAAAACACCCTTTCCCTTCCCACTCTCCAACATTAGGAGCACCTTTGTTAAGCCTCCTTCGCTCCCTCGGGGTAACTTTTTTTTTTTTTTTTAGAAGATCCTGTCCATTTATTAGAGCATGAGCAGGGGGAGAGGGACAAGCAGGATCCCCGCTGAGGAAGACACAGGGCTCATGACCTGAGCGGAAGGGAGACGCCCAACCTGACTGCTTGTCATTTTCCCACTAGAACCTGAGCTGTATGAGGGCAGGTACTCTCTTATTTCCAGATCTCACTGTCTAACATAGTGATCGGCACCCGTTCACATTATTTATTTATTTTTATTTTTCACATTATTCATGTAGCAGTCTTTGTTGAGCACTCATTATAATCCAGGCAAAGAACAAGTCAGATAAGGTTCCTGCCCTCTTGAAACTTGAATTTTGTTGGAGGTGAAGGAGGACGTAAACAGAATAGTACTTCTGGTAAGACCTACACAGAAACGGATGTAGGTAGAGAGTAACTGGGGGTGTGTACTTCAGGTGATCAGAAAGGTATCTGAGGAAGTGGCATTTGAGACACACCATAAAGGATAAGAGGAAGCCAGCTATCTGTAGAAACAGGGAAGTCAGGGCTAGCCAGAAGAAGTAGCCATTGCAAAGGCCCTGAGGAGGGTGAGAGCTTGTTGTGTTTCAGGAAATGAAAGAAGACCAGTGTGGCTGGAAAGGCAGAGAGGAAGAATGTGGTAGAAATGTGTCTTTGTAATAGTAATTTGTCTCCCCGGCTGATGTGAGGGTTTAGAGTACAAAAGGCCTAGTGCAAAAGGCTTGGAACAGTACTCAGCCGATTTGAGTGCTAAAAGGGATAGCTGTTAATATTTGTGACTAAAAAGGGTAAATAGCAATTTAAAAAATTGGAAAGGGACTTCACCAGCATAGAAGTTGGGCAGAATGCCATTTTGGGAACAAGTTATAGGGTAATACTCCCCTCGTTAGTAATTGCTAACATCAGGATAATAAGGATCTAAGCAGGGGTGCCTGGGTGGCTCAGTCGGTTAAACATCCAACTCCTAATTTCGGTTTGGGTCATGATCTCAGGATTATGGGATTGAGCCCCACGTTGGGCTCCATGCTGGGTGTGGAACCTGCTTGAGGTTCTCTCTGTCCCTCTTCTTCTGCAACCCCCCCCCTTAAAAAAATCTAAGCATATTAAAGGTAAAAAGTCATCCATGTATATAATTCTTAAGATTTAAGATATGTAATTTCAGTTCTATATGTTGGTAACCAAGACAGACTAGAATGATAGATATACCCTGTTAAAGGTGCAGATATGGTTTTTGGAGTATTAATAATAGCAAATACTGAGTCTTTCCTTAATCTTGTATTTACTGTACTCCTTTTTTACATTGAAAAAAACAAAGGCACACACAGGTTTAAGTGACTGCCCACGACCGTATGGCAAGTAAATGATCAAGCTGAGATTCACATTAGTGAGTCCACCCCTCTAACCACTAGAATTCTGAACTCATTTTCTTATAAAGTCTGTGTTCTTGGAAAAAAGCCCTCTTTTGCAGTAGGGAAACTCTGAAAGCGGGTGAGTTTGTGAAACTGAGTGGCACAGAGGTGACTGGGCATTTGGACTTCTTGGTGTCCTGTCAGTCTCTAACATGTGACTCTGCACTTCTGGGTTTTATCATCTAGGTAGTACAGATGTTGAATATTTTCTATTTAAAGTGATGTTAGTGGTTCCTTTTTAAGATAGAAATTTTTTTTTTTTTAAAGATTTTATTTATTTATGTGACATAGAGAAAGCCAGCGAGAGAGGGAACACAGCAGGGGGAGTGGGAGAGGAAGAAGCAGGCTCCCAGCGGAGGAGCCCAATGTGGGACTCGATCCCGAAACGCCGGGATCACGCCCTGAGCCAAAGGCAGACGCTTAACGACTGCGCTACCCAGGCGCCTCTAAGACAGAAATTCTTAATTACTCCTGGGCATATTGCAGTCAGGGATCAATCCCTTTCTGGCTTCCTTCTGCTGGCATATTCGTGAGTCCCCTTCCTTTGCCATCCAGCCAGTATATGCTGAGGGAGTGGAGTGCATGCTACCTGATCAAGCCAAAGATGAGAAAGGTAAATTTGTGAGGGAAAACACTCAAATACAAATACTCGTCTTGATGTGTTTAAACATGTTGAGACACTTCTATCAGAGTTGAGGGACAGATTAATGACAGATGGATTGGTTTCTTGTTTGCTTAATTTAAGGCAGTGATTATTTCCTTGGGGAAAAAATACTGAAAAGAAAAAACTTGGTCATATCTGTATGTCTCAGCAGTGACTAGTATTTACATAGTCATTAGAATTGTAGTCTCTGAATATCAGTTTGACCAGCAGTGGTGCTGTACCTGTGTTGCATGGATAGAGAGAGGGAATGTGGGGGAAGGTGAGAATCCTGATATTCCATAATGAGAAAGTCACTTGATAATATTTGTAACTAGAAAATCAAATAGTATATAAATACATAGGTACATGGAAGGTAAGTACCATTTTATATGTTTGAATTATTTCCTGTGAGCACAAACTATGGCTTTTAGTAAATTGGAGACTAACATTATTTCTTAAAATGTTAAATATCTGTTAGATGTTATGTGTAAATCTGTATAAATCTTGTGTGAGTATTCATTATTTTGTACGCTGTAATAGCAGAAGTAGTTTGGTATAAGGAACTATTTAAAATATCAGGTCTACCCAAGAAATAAGAAATTAACCTCACGTCCTCTTTGGGGCATAGATACAGAAGTTGCAAATACTTTACGTATTTAGAGAGGTAGGTAAAATACAGTTCCTGTCATTTAATTAAATGATGCCATGTCAGACTAAACTCTCCTTTTTTTCACTGTTTTCTGCCCAGGTGCTGGAGTGAACCTATCTTTGAGGTTAAGTGAGATGTAGTGATTTAGTTGACTAGTCTAGTCTTTGAAATAGCTGATAAAAGGTGCTTCATATCTTAGTGCGTTTTTGTTCATGAATCCTGAAGGGCCGCCTTCACACCCAGGTGCTGTGTTCGGGAGGCAAGAAGGAAGGTCAGTAGGGTGGATCCTGTTCCCTTGGGGGACCCAGCCAGGGCTGCAGTTGAATTGGTGAACAGCAGTTTGAGGTACAGATGGCAGTTGCAGGAGTCTTTAAAGATGAACTTTGTTTCTCTGTAAAAGCTTTAATAGCGGTATTGGTGAGGGTGTGAGGAACACAGATATGATGGTGGTTAGAAAGTAACTGGATGCAATCTTTTTGAAGGATGTTTATCAGAATTAGGTATATATCCCTTTGACCCAGAAGTTCCACTTCTGGAAATTGCAAACAGAAACTTGAAAAAGTATAGCAGTTGGCCTGTACTGGAGTGTTCGTTGTGACATTGCAATAGCGAAGAAACTGATGGTGAACTACCGTGTCACTAATGGTTGCTTAAGCTACAGTTCTTTGGTACTGTGCGAGCTTTAAAAGGGGGAGGTGCTTAGATCTGTATGTCCAGATCAAGATGTCCTCCATGGGTTCCTTGGAGAAAGGTATCTGCAGAACGCTTTACATGTGTGTGTCTGTG
Organism: Ailuropoda melanoleuca; assembly: GCF_002007445.2. NCBI lineage: Eukaryota > Metazoa > Chordata > Mammalia > Carnivora > Ursidae > Ailuropoda > Ailuropoda melanoleuca. Next base: position 190,471,841 of record NC_048218.1, on the reverse strand, counting down.
ATGATGTGACTGGGTGCATGTATAAACATTTCTTTATAAAATTAACTGGTAATATCTGGGCAGTGAGATGAGAGGGTTAGGGGATGAGAAATCCGCTTTAGGCCCCACTCACATTCTAAAAGATGGCTTAGGAAAAAGCCTAAAACTCTGTGCTTCACTGGCCGAGGTTATTTAGTCATTTTGAAAGGTGTTCTCAGAACAGCCCTCGGCCCTGTGGTAGTGGCAGCAGCCCGCCGTTCTTTCACTTAGTGGCATCTGAACCTGTCAGTCCTGTTTGACCCCATGGCACAAACAGAGAAGGAAACCTAATAGTTTCGTCACCTTTTCAATGCCAAATTTTCTTACTATATATACACCCGCTGTTGTATGTGTCTAGTTTGTTTTCTCTTGTTTTGCCAAAAAAAATTTTTTTCCACATTAATTATTCAGGAAGCACTCCTTGTGAGAAGCTTGATTTTTAATTTCCTTCCCATACCTCATAACAATACAGCCTTTATTTCTTACTGTTTATGCGTATTTAAACCTAAGACTTTTACTTTAAATTATTCGGTTAGCTTCCCTATCACTATTTATCACTTGCCTACTTCTTAATTGTACCTGGCAACCTCTTTCTTACTGCATGTTAATCATTTCTACGGGTCTTGAGCGACTGCTCTCATGGCGAGAAAGTGTCCCCTCGGCGCTGTCACCTGTTACTTGTATGATGCTTAAAACAGCTCCAGCCACGCTCGCTGTATCACATTGCATACCTAGTGTGCAGTCCCCCTTTTCACCTCCCAACTCTTGGCTTTCCAGGGTTTTCTGCTTATCTAATCATTTTGGGGTTATTTTCTTATGGTAGGGTGTTTTCTTTAAAAGCACCTCCCCCCACCCTTTTTAACATTTCACTTCTTTTGCTTATTTTCACTATGGACTTTTTTGAAAAAAAGCAACATTCCAGTTTCTGTTGAAAGTTGTCATCCAAGTTCCTTCATCCTAATTACTCATGAAGATGTTAAAAATAGCTTATAATAGCTACTTGAACATACCAAAAACGGTATTTGCCTACTAACTACCCCTTCATAAAGTTTTTAGCAGAATTTCAATCAAGAAGACACTGCTATTTTCCATATGACATTAGATTACATTTTAATCCCCCCCCTTTTTTTTTTAACATTGTCTAGGCCTTTATTAAACTTCCAACACAGGACACTTTGGTGCCTCAGTCGGTTAAGCATCTGACTTTGGCTCAGGTCATAATCCCAGGGTCCTGGGATCGAGTCCCTCACTGGACTCCTTGCTCAGCAGAGAGCCTGCTTCTCCCTCTCCCTCTCCCTCTGCTGCTCTCTCTGCTTGTGCTCGCTCTCTCTCTGTCAAATAAATAAGATCTTTAAAAAATAAAAAATAAACTTCCAACACATAATTGCTGCTACCTCTTCCAGATGAGTAATAGAAACAAGGCTCAGTTGAATACAGACATATTCGTGAGTTTTGGAACGCAGCGTTCTCTGCATTGGTGGACTGTGCTTTAACTTTGCATTCGATCCCCTGTATTCATCTGTAGTTCTGCTTTATTCAGTATAAATCATGACAGTGATCTCGAACCTGTTACTTAGTCCTTTGCACAGGTATTGCTTTAAAAAGCCTGAGTCTGTGCTACTCTCTTCCCTTGTTTAATTTTTATGAAATCGATGTTAAGGTGTTAATATTTGGCATCTGCTATGCCTAATGAACGTGGAGTAGTAAAGGGAACAGCAGGTGTTGGTCCTTCGTGTTCTGGAAAAAATTAGGGAATGAAGAGGTACTTGTGACCAGAACTTCAGAGCAGTGATTTGTAAGGGCAAACTGATGGTTTGTATGTGCATGTGTGTTCTCTTTCCCCTTTCCTCTGGGTTTACAGGCATTTATATTGAATTTTAAAGAACTTGCTTAAAGAGATTCTTGAGATTACTGAAGTTATAAAATTACTCTGGGTAATTCTTAGTGTCTAGAGACACAAACTCATAATTAGACAGTATGGAGAAGGAAGGAAAAAGAGTCATGGCCTGGGTTGTAGACCTGGATCTCTCCATAAGCAGCTCCGTGACTTTGAGATTGTTGACTAGTTTATAAAAAGAAACAGATAACCACATATCTAAGATCTCCTCTTGCTCACATTTTCTGTGATCCATTGTTGTTCACTTTACTGTAACCTTTATCTGTAGAATGGGTACCACTGCTTGTATTTATTAATTTTTACACAACACTTCGCAGTTGTAATACAATATATGTCACTTGGAGAGTGGCAAAGAAAATATTTCCTTTAAAAATGTTACTGCTGGGCTGCCTGGCGGGCTCAGTCAGCAGAGCCTGGGACTCCCAATCTCAGGGTAATGAGTTCAAGCCCCATGTTGGGCATAGAGCTTACTTTAAAAAAAAAAATTCAGGGGCACCTGGGTGGCACAGCGGTTACNGTTGTAATACAATATATGTCACTTGGAGAGTGGCAAAGAAAATATTTCCTTTAAAAATGTTACTGCTGGGCTGCCTGGCGGGCTCAGTCAGCAGAGCCTGGGACTCCCAATCTCAGGGTAATGAGTTCAAGCCCCATGTTGGGCATAGAGCTTACTTTAAAAAAAAAAAATTCACTGCTTACTGCAAATGATTCACCTATGCCTTGATTAGAATGTCTGTGGGTAGGGATTATTGAACACNTCTCGCTGGCTGTCTCTATCTCTGTCGAATAAATAAATAAAATCTTTAAAAAATAAAAATAAAAAAAAAATTCACTGCTTACTGCAAATGATTCACATATGCCTTGATTAGAATGTCTGTGGGTAGGGATTATTGAACACGTCGGCTTAACTGTTTTCATTGAGTGACATTGCAATCTACATGTCAGGTGTTATGGTGAAAACTGGTCTGTATTTAAAACAAAGGAAGTAAAGTCTTCAAAGATTATTAGAGAAGAGAAGAACATTGAAAGCATGGATACCAAATACACGGTATAGATATTCCATAAGGCCACATTAAATTTTGCTTACTGAGAAGCTGCTTCATGATGCACTTTGTCCTGGAACTGTGGATGGCACAGTGAAGAAGCAGACGGCCCACAAAGGGAGATAGGATGTATTTTAAATAGATGTTTCCATTAGGATTTTGCAGAGGGCCACTGGACTATTTGCATGTTTCTGTATCATTTATGGGGAAATCATATGTTGTCTTTGACTTCAAAGTTCTCAAGTTCAGGTGCTGCTGTCATCCTTAAGGTTGTGATTCATTTGTTTTTCTTCTCTAGCCTACTGTGATTAGGTAGTCTGCCTCTGGAATGACAGGGTTCTTTCTGTTTACTTCTCTGACATGTGGCCAGTGGTGTCATCTACCTCCATACTGAGAACAGGAAAACTGGAAGTTGTAATTAGGTAGCAGTATCTTTTAATGTGTCCTACGTCTAAAAATTCCCCCCCCACCAAAAAAAAATTTTTTTTAGAGAGTGGGAGAGGGGCAGAGGGCAAGGAATAGACAAAATCTTAGGAGCGCTCCGCACTCAGCACAGAGCCCAGCGTGGGACTCGATCTTACAACCCTGAGATCATGACTTGAGCTGAAGTCAAGAGTCGGACTCTTAACCTACTGAACCGCCCACGTGGGGCCCACCGGCAAATTTTTTTGAACAATTTTACTAGATCATTCGTTTAGATTTTCATTGTGAGCTTGATGTCTCTAGGGTGTCTTATGTCTTGAGAATCTTTTAAGTATTTATTTTTTCTCTGCAGTTCAAAGCTGTATTCTAAATCTGTAGGTTTTAAACTGGATGTTTGACTAGTTCTTGACAGTGAGTGTCACCTTCCATAGAAGCAGAGTGGAGTTGGATATATACAATCTTCTGATTAAAAAAAAGAAGACATGATAGATATTGGAAATTAAATAAAAGTAAATAATTGATTTTTATTATGAAATTTTTCAGCTGTACACAAAATTAAAGATTAATAAAACTCAGTTAAAATTTTTCAATCAGGACTTTGCCACACATCTCTTTTTTTCCTCTTTAAACTATGGTAAGGCAAATCTCAGATGTTGTTGTTTAACAACTACATAAATCAGTTGGCCCCTCTTAAAAATAAGGACATTTATATACATAGCCATAATGTCATTATGCTTAAGATTATAAGCAAGTCTTTTGGTAGATGATTTGTTTTTAACATAGTGTTTTTTAACCTTTGAATCAAGCTATAACAAATGAAATCATGAAAAGCTTTTTATTTTTTGTTTTTTATTTTTTAAAAGATTTTATTTGTTCGACAGAGTGACAGCAAGAGAGGGAACACAGGCAGGGGGAGTGGGAGAGGGAGAAGCAGGCTCTCTGCTGAGCAGGCAGCCCGATTTAGGGCTTGATTCCTGATGAAGGGCTTGATTCCGGGACCCCAGGATCATGACCTGAGCCAAAGGCAGACGCTTAACTAACTGAGCCACCCAAGCACCCCTTAAGATTTTATTTTTAAGTAATTTTTACACCCAATTAGGGGCTCGAACTTAACCCTGAGATCAAGAGTCACATGCTCTACTAAGCCAGCAGCCATCCCTAAAATTAAGCTTTTGATTAACCTTTCATGAGTTATTGAAGACTAATATCCTGTATAATTAATATACTGTTAACATATGTACATGGATTTGTACATTTTTAATTAAAAGTAAACAAAACACCCAGTTGCCATAAAATAGCAAAGCAGTGAAGCTTATTGAAGAGCTATTTATATTTAATTGATAACCTTCTAAATATTTAGAGGTGCTTAACTGGAATATTTAGAAAATATTACATTTTCTGGTTTGACTATTTTTGGTCTCAAAATGGCATCATTTTTCAGTATTTCCCTTCACTTTTCTCTCGCTAGTGTTTCTGCAACTGGGTCATCTCTGACTATTGGACTTTCTAAGTCTGCTTTATAAAACATTTTGTTGGTTGTGGAGTGGGGCTTAGATTTCCTATATATGTTTCTGATATACTTCCTTTTTCTAAAATCTATTGGAAAAATTTATTTTCTGTGACTTATGACTCTTAATTTTTCTTTTGAATTTTTTACTTTATTATTTGGGAATCTGGTAACAGAATACATCTGAGAAGAGCTAAGTTATGAAGATTTTTGCATTTAAAAAAATAAAATTTACTTAGATATTGCCAGTACTTACTTTTATTTCTGACATGGAAGGTTTAAATGTAACACTTGAGGGGGAAAAAATGTGTTCTAGGGCTAGTGTGATTTATAGCCTATTGGGTGGTAATGAACATGGTTGCTGTTTAACATTATTTTTCCCTTTTTAACTAAATTTTTTGACTATGTAAAACTAAAAATAATGCTACCTAAGAAAATGATAATACATGCTACCTTTTATCCCTTAGATAATGAGTCTAAGTGTTCAGTATATCTAAGAAGTTGTCAAGTTTTTTGCTTTATAGACTTTTGGACAAAATTATTTTGAAAAGACCATTTTTAAATAAGTGATACTTCCATCACTCAGGTTTTTGGCAGCTACAGCCAACTAATTTAGTTGTAAACCTACAAACAGCTTTTAAAAAAAAGTATTTTATTTATTGGAGAATGTCTTTTTTAGAATGTATTTATTTTTTTTCTTAATTAAATTTCATGAGCTTTGGTTATGTGATTTTTATAACCCATCACAGATACCATTTTATAGTTAAAGATTATTTTTTTGAGAAAGAGAGAGCAGGGGGGAGGGGCCAAGGGAGAGAATCCCTATGCACACTCCCCACTGAGTGTGGAGTCCCATGTGGGGCTCGTTCCCACGACCCGTGAGATATGACCTGAGCTGAAACCAAGAGTTGGATGCTTAACCAGCTGAGCCACCCAGGTGCCCCCACAGATAATATTTTAAAGGATGGTAGCCCAGTGACAGCTCTCAAATCTGGCTAAAAAAACCCCCAAAAACAAAAAAACCCAACAACTGGAGGGGGGGGGGGCGCCAGGCTGGCTCAGTCGACAAAGCATGGGACTCTTGATCTTGGGGTCATGAGTTTGAGCCCCATGTTATGTAGAGATTATTTTTAAAAAGTAATAATAAACTTAAAAATCACCACCAACAACTAGGAAAAGAACCTTCCAATGCCTTCACCATACAGTATGGGAAGTTTCTATTTCAGAAAATTAGTGTATGCCTTGTTAGTTCCTCATGGCATCATTGTATTTTGTGGTTCCATACAGTAACTCATTATTCATAATAATATCAAGAAAGGTTTTTTTTGGGGGGGGTGGGGTCTCAAGAATGTAGAAGAAAACTTAATTTTTTAGATATTAAAAAAACTGTTGCTTAAGTAAATTTTAGTCCTGTGAAAGTTAATTTAGTCAATTTTGTATATTTTTTACATTAAAAAAAATTTAATTCCTGTTGTGTCAGATGCTGGGCCAGATACCTTTCTTTGTAGGTGTTTCATCTCCAGTGTCCATGTGAATGAGGTGGTAATCCCTCCTCAGTCCCCTCCCCCCTCCTTTTTAGAGATTGGGGAACAAGCTGAGAGTTAAGTGATTTACAAGGTGACTCCTTTTAAATCACCAGTTTTCCAGCTGCCTTATAGTATATCGCCACTGGGTTTGTCCATTTATACTTCAAATGTTTTTGTGTTCAAAACCGAACTTGGCATCTTTCATAAAAAAACTTGTTCCATCTGTCCAGTGTCCCACTTTGCTGTCAATAGTATCACCTTCCCTGTCTGACGAGGTTGAAACTGTCCTTAGATCTCAGACTGGCAGTTTCAGGCCGTGTCTGTCTTGCCACTTCATTCATGTGCTCATTTAATGTGGTATTAATTGAGTGCCTACTATGTTCCAGGTACTCTTCTAGGCTCCAGGAACGCAGCAGTGAACAAACCCGATAAGCCTTGCCCTTATAAAGCTTGTATTGTAGTAGTACGAGACAAGTGATAAAGTGGGAAACATAGTATATTAGTTGGAGACAATGTAGCAGTGTGTGATTGTAAGTGGGATGGCCCCAGAAGGCTTCGCTGAGAGACATTGGAGCACATGTGCTCTGTTTGCATTTAGGAATTAGGATATTGGCTTAGAAATCTAGTTTTTTAGTTTCTTGTGAAAATGAGGTATTCTAGCAACACGGAAGCTTTCTACTAGCTGTGCTATATCTAGACAGTTGCAAAGCCTGTGAAGTCTCTAATCTCTCCCATCATTCCCATGGCTGTTACCTTAGTTGAGGCCTTGAACGTTTTGTTTTCGTTTCATTTTGTTTCTTTCATTTCATTTCTTTTTCCTTTTTCTTTCTTTTCTTTTTTCTCTTTTTTTTTCCTCTTTTCTCTTCTCTTTTCAAGATTTTATTCGTCTATTTGTCAGAAAGAGAACGTGGAGCAGCAGGTTAGAGGGAGAAGCAGGCTCCCTGCTGAGCAGGGAAGCTCACAATGGTCTCCATCCCAGGACCCAGGGATCATGACCTGAGCCAAAGGCATACACTTCACCGACTGAGCCACCCAGGCGTCCTTTGGCCTTGAACGTTTCTTTTCTGCCATTTTGCTTTACGTGTGTAATCACACCTTCACCTGGTCCTATTCACCATGGCTCAGTTATCTTGTGTAAAGCACAGTTGTGTATCCTGTGCCTAGAAATAATCAACTGGCTCTCTGTTCACCAGATAAAATCCACGCTTTGGGGCGGTTTGTAATCTGGTCTTGACCTACTTTCTAACACTCCTTGTGGTCTGCTCATCAGTATAAAATTGTAGTCCTCATTTTGTAGACATACCTTGTGCTTTTCTGGTTTTGTTTTAAATGCCTCTCCCACCTCTACACATCCAAATCCCATGCTGTTCCTTTTTTTTTTTTTTTCTTTTTTTAAGATCTTATTTATTTATTTGACAGAGACAGCCAGCGAGAGAGGGAACACAAGCAGGGGGAGTGGGAGAGGAAGAAGCAGGCTCCCAGCAGAGGAGCCTGATGTGGGGCTGGATCCCAGAACCCTGGGATCATGCCCTGAGCCGAAGGCAGACGCTTAACGAATGAGCCACCCAGGCGCCCCCCCCCTTTTTTAAGATTTTATCTATGTATTTGAGAGAGAGGGAGAAGCCGACTCCCCGCTGAGCAGGGAGCCCGATATGGGGCTTGATCCCAGGACCCTGGGATCATGACCTGAGCCGAAGGCAGATGCTTAACTGACTGAGCCACCCCAGCGCCCTTCCCATGCTGTGCTTAAGGCCTGTGTAAATCCATCTCTCTATATACACAAACTGAAAGAGCTATTCCTACTCCAAACCCTAGTAGCAAACTGTTTTTGCATTTGCTCTTTAATGTACAATTTCATGTTCCCTTGCTAAACTTGAAGCTTCTTGGAGCAGGCTCATTTAAAAGTTGTTTGCCTTATGGCTCCTGTGTGGGGGAGGTTTGTAGAATAGTTAGTAAACCAGCTTTTAATAGAAATAAATACTGTGATCTTTTGTGGATTTAATAGATGCTACCACTGTATTCTCTGTAGTTCAGCTTAATAGATTTCTATCACTTCATGTGGAAAGCTTTAAAATATTTTGTGGGGTGATATAGGGAATAAAATTGCTTGAGTTTAGGGGATATGACACCTGTATATTGTTCTGTTGATTGCTCTTGACATTGTATTATTTCCTCCCAGATTGGGATAAATGATAAAAATATGCTCTTATATTTTATTTCATCACTGGTGGAAGGCTTTTTCCTTCCCTCTTACTGCCTTGCATCCTTTTCCCCATGCTTATTTTTCTTGATAGCTTTTATTTCTGCTGTTTTCATTATTTGTCTTTTGTGTAAAAATCTTCCCCTCTCCTAATAATAAAGAATACAAACCTTTCAAAACTTTTTTTTTGATTTAAACTTTCATCTCACCCAGGAGCCTCTGTTATTGTACATGACCATTTTTCTTTACAGATGTACTTTTGTTTAAATTATAAGTATTGGGGCGCCTGGCTGGCTCAGTTGGTAGAGTGTGCAACTCTTGATCTTGGGGTGGTGAGTTCGAGTCCCGTGTTGGGTGCTTGAAAATAAAATCTTAAAAAAAAAATATATATGTAATTATTATTTTGCCCAGAGGGTATTTGTCATAGATATGCAAAAGCCATGCTTATCTTCCTTCAGGGCGGTTGGATTTTTCTTAGGTATCCTTTTGAATGCACTTAAATTTGATTCATCTAGAATGTCACTCGTTGATTTGCTATCTTGGCAGAATATTCTTCTCTTTCAGTAAGAAGTCTTTGTTCTCTTACATATTGAATCACTTGCTATAGTTTTTCTTCCTCAGACTAAGTATTGGACCTCAGGAAAAAAATGTTTAATCGTTTCATAAGCTTTTATTTATTTTTTAAAAGATTTTATTCATTTGAGAGAGCGCGTGAGTTGGGGGTTGGGACAGAGGCAGAGGGAGAAGCAGAGGGGTGCCTGGGTGGCTCAGTCAGGTAAGTGTCTGCCTTGGCTCAGGTTGTGGAGTCCGGGGCAGGCTTCCTGCTCAGCAGGAAGTCTTCTTCTCCCTCTACCCTCTGCCCCTACCCCTGCTCATGCTTGTTCTCGCTCTCTCTCAAATAAATAAATAAAATCTTAAAAGAAAAAAAAAACAGAGCTGTGGGGTTCCTGGGTGTCTCCGTCGGTTGGGTGTCCGACTCTTGGTTTCGTCCCAGGTCATGATTTCATGGGTTGTGGGGTCAGGCCTTGCGTGGGGCTCCGCACTTGGTGGAGAGTCTGTTTGGATTCTCTCCCTCTGCCCCTCCACACGTGCGCACGTTTCTTTCTCTCTAAATCTATAAAAAAGAGCTATAGCAGCTTACTTCTTCTACACTGAGTGCTTGTTAAATGCTAAAGTTCCAGGAACTGACTACTTTTTTTTTTTTTTTAAGAACTTTTCTTATGGAAAATTTCAAGCATAAAAGAACAATGTGATAACCGCCCCCCCAGGCACCCATCATTCAGATTCAGTAATTCCCACCTCAAGGCTTATACCATTTCTTCTGTACCTCTCTCCTAACTCCGCCCACACTGGTTTATTTTGAGGCAAATTCTAGACATCATATAGTTTAATAAGTAAATATTTCAATGTATGTCTCTAAAGAGAAGGATTCCTTATAAACGTAACCCCAAAAGTATTGTTTTTGTGATATTTTGCATATTAATGGTTTCATAGACATGCCTCATTTTTATCCAGAATACTAGGTAGTAAATAAAGGTTGGCAAGTTTCTTCAAGTTCTGTAGTATGATTCATCTCAAGGAGAGTTGGAAACAGATTGGTCTGAACATACATAGAGAAAGCCACACGAATTGCCTCTACCTTCTGCACAGAAGTGCATTCTTCACCCCCAGTCCCTTACTTCCGTGGACACAGCTCAGGGACGCCACCCTCATTTATTTTATAAGCTCATTATCAGTAAACTTAGGAAACAATGCTGTCTGATTCCTAGGTCTTTGACCTGTTAAACGTCAATCCTGTGGCACAGGCTTTTAGCTCTTGGCTCCCTTTCTGGAAAATTCCAGAACTATATAAAAATCATTTCTAAAATCCCGATAGACACGTTTTGCCAAGAATGTCAGTTATCTCTTGATAGTTTGGCATTAACCTTTAAATATTAGATTGTGTAATCATAATGCCATTCAGGGAAAAAAAGGTGGTGGGTGGCTGGCATTTTACAAGTGAAATGAACTTGGGTTCCCGGGAATGTTAATCATTATTCTACTGAAAATGCTGATAGTCCTTAATAGTGAAATGCTAAGTAAGTAAAAAGCCGTATTTTGCAAATAACTTAGATCATAGGTGAGTAAAATGTGTTTTAATGGGTTTATTTAACGTCTGTTTACCAGAACAGTATCTGAAGGATATTTTCTGTGTTCAAGCTTTGAAACTGAGAAAGTAATGGAGAAACCTTCTCGTGAGTTCCCGCCAGTCTGCTAGCCTGACCATCACGTCTCAGAAATAGATCATTATTTTTGTCATTGTAACCTGCCTTCTCATTTGCCTTCCTTGCCCTTGACTTGCAACAGAGGGGAGAAAGAAACTCGTGGCCTCTACCATAAATACACATGGTAACAGCAGTCGAGTAATTTTATATTTTTTGTGGGCAAGTCATTCATTGGTGATGATGAAATGGCTTATTTTTAATGCAGTGTTTTTCTTTCAACTAAATGTACATCCTTTTTTTCCATCTGATTTAGTCGTCTGTACCATTCTGAGGCAGCATAAATTTAGTGTGGCTTCTTCGTCTTACCAACTTGGTAGGAGTTTTAAAGGTTTCATTCAGTTTACTTTTTAGCTTTTCATATGAAATGGACTATAGGAACTCTTTAATGTACAGGTTAATGTGTAATTAAAGACAACCCAGGATATCTGATAGAAGTTGTACCAAGGATAGTGGGAAAGGGGAGGTTTGGAGCATTGACTTCTAATCTCATTTTAACATGACTGCTGGGAAAGGAGAATTTTCTCTGGAGAGTGGATGAAAGCATGGACTAACTCTCAGGTCACAAAATGGAAGAAACCCAGGTTTACTGCATCCATATAAAGAATAGAAATATCTTCAGTTTTCTGGAGGAGACATCCATGTGGATAGCTCATAATTTTAAATGATTAATGAAGAGTAATTGCTGTCCGTCCATGCTGTTCATAACAGATTAGTTCTGACTGATGGGGAGTACTGCTTCTACAGAATTGTTAGATTATAAAATTAGTTTATGACTTCTTTTGTTAAACTCTTTGAATCCTCTACCTTACTTTATCCTTTCATTATCCTTGTGAGTTTATTTGGTTTTGTTTAATGACTGGGATGTTTTTACCTGTATTACCTTATTCAGTTGCCTGCTTCTGGGTATCTCAAGTTGAGCAGAAACGTACATTGGAGCTCTGGGTGTGGAGAGGGCACCAGTAAACTCTAGTGGACACAGTGGCAGCCTATTGTATACGATGGCTTATAACCTATTTAATCCATTCCTTTTGATAAATACTTAATTTCCATTTTTAAATTTCACATATTCCAGTAAACATACTTGGCACGTTTCAGATACACTTTATCTTTTTAGTAAACTTTTTGTTAAACAATAGCATATATATGAAAAGTCCACAAATCTTTGTAGCTCAGTGATAAATGGAACAATAAATGTTTAATCAGCACCCTAGAGGTTCCCCTCAAACCACTTCTCAGTGATCACAGGCCCCACTAGGGTAACTACTATCCTAATTTCTAACACCATTGATTCATTTAGCCTGTTTGAAATGTGTATAGATGGAATCATATCATGTGTGCTCTTTGGTATCTGGCTTCTTTCACTATAGTATCTGGGCAACTCATACACTTAAATGTTGCAATTCATTTTTTATTGCTCTGCAATATTCTGTTGGGTGTGACAACCATAATTTATCCTTTTTATTGTTGATGAGCCTCTGGTTTGTAACTTGAATTTGGGATATTATAAATAGTGCTATGAGCATTCTTAAACCTGTGTTTTGGTGCTCATAGCTATGCCTGTGTAGTGGGAGGAGTGCTCTTGGGCATAGGCTATGCATATGTGTAGCTTTCCACACCAGCAGTTTTCCAAAGTGGTGAAACTGTATCACACTCCCACCAGCAGTGTCTGGTTATTTTTTAAAAAAATAACTTCATAAGAGTGAAATTTGAATAAAAGAATACATTTATTTTGAGTTTTGGAACACAGTGCTAAATTTATCCTCAGGAATACGAATTTATACTCCACTGAACACTAGGTTTTCATCAGCTCTTTCATCTTTATCAATTTATAGTGAAAAATGTCTTATTTTTAAACTAATGAGTTGAACTTTTTTAGCTTAATTTTGCCCATTCCCTTTTCTTGGTTCTTGTCTTTCCTTTGTCAAGGTGTTTCTAATTTTTCTTTTTCTTTTTTTTTTTTTTGGTTTTTTTTGGTTTTTTTGTTTCCAAGCGGGGGAGGAGCAGAGCAGGGAGAGAAGGGGGGAGCAAGAGATTCAATTTTATCTTTTACAGTATAATAGTTTTAAATGTGTGTGTGTGCTTGTATCTGCTAATCTTTCCTCTCTGGTTTCTGGCTTTGGTGTCACTCTTAGGAAAGCCTTTTCACCCCAAGATTATTTTTTAAATTGTTTTCTTCAAGGGCTTTACTGTTTATGTTTAATTTTGTTTATTGTAACTAGATTTAACTTCTAACTGAAGGTGCTTTTTTTTGTTTTTTGTTTTAAAACAGATTTTTAACCTGTTGTACTTTTATTTATTACATTAGAGTTAGCTTTGCGGTATTTTGCTGGGTGTCAGGGTGACCGGTCAAGAAGAATTCAGTACAGCAGAGCATACACATGTGTGTCATTTGACCGAGTGAGAAATGAAGCCCATTTTCCAGTGTGGATACTATTTGAGTCATTTCAGTGTGTGTGCTGTTAAAACGGTTTTCATTTAGAAGAGAATGAGATCAAATTAGCATAGACTAAGTTGTCTTACTAAATATCTCTAGTGGAAATTGTTCAAGGCTTTTGAGCAAGGACTTTGCCAAAAGTACACCTAGCGCCTCTGTTCTGTGGCCTGTAGGACAGAGTATAAGAGAGCCAAATACGGGGGCGCCTGGGTGGCTCAGTAGCTAAGCGTCTGCCTTTGGCTCGGCGTGATCCTGGCGTTATGGGATCGAGCCCCACATCAGGCTCCTCCGCTGGAAGCCTGCCTCTTCCTCTCCCACTCCCCCTGCTTGTGTTCCCTCTCTCGCTGGCTGTCTCTCTCTCTCTGTCAAATAAATAAATAAAATCTTTAAAAAAAAAAAAAGCCAAATACGTAATTTCATATCTTTAAAAATACTGTTTTTCCTCTATGTAAGAGAACATTTTAAAATTTCTTTGGCTTCTTTGTCTTTGGTATAATAGTACTTGTAATTAAAATGTGATTCGCACTGCTGATGGAGAAAGGTGAGACCAGTTTATTGTTTGGGGTTTTCTTGTTTTAATTTCATTGTGATATTCGAGGGCCCCTTTATCATATCTGGTTGTTTGGGGATTTCTTGTTTAATTTCATTGTGAAGATTTGAGGGCCCCCCCAAAGCCCAACACCTATAATTCCTGAGTTATTATTTGTTTAGACCACAAAGAAGAAATATAAAACGTACATAATTAGACCGGTATCCCTCTTCTCTACTGATACGGGTTGATTTGGTTTTTACAGTTGAATCTTAGTTCTTAAACATAAAAGAGTCTCAGGGACAGATAAATTTCTGAGGAAGAGAACACATAAGTGTTACTCCTGCGATTAGAGCCCCAGAACACACCAGAAACTGGAGGCCAATCTAAAGCAGGGGAGAGAGGTTTGGAAGGGAGGGAAAGAGTAGTGAAAATAAATACTACATTTTGCTTCTCTTTTGCATTTAACAGTACCTGTAGCAAGGTGGTATTACTAATTATTTGATTATTCTGTAAGCCAGGGGGAAAACAGGTGGGGACTTTGCTTAAGTAAATCCATAATTTTGAATGTGTAGCATTTCTAGTTTAGGAGAATCAGTATTTTGCTACGTTTTTGAGTTTGAATAAAGGGAATAATGGAGTTTATGTTAAAGGTTCACTAGGGCTAGTAGATTGGGGAGGAGACTACAGAGGAGAAAAAACCTAAAACTAAGTGCCTATTTTTGATTTACATTGATTTAAAAAATGCGGTTTACATGTTTTACATACTTAACCCATTTAATCCTCACAGAAATCCTATGAAGTGATGTTTCCTGATTGACAAAGATAACGAAGGCTTGGGGAGTGAGCTTACATTGTGTTGTGTAGGCTCACAAACCCAATACATGGCCGTCCCGGGCTCAGTCTCTGAATCTAAAGCTCATTCACGTTCTTTTCGTAAGAGTGTATATTGCCTTCTAAATGACCAGAATGACTATGTATATTCCATATTTTATCAGTTTCATATCAAATGTTGGAAACACTTTACATAGCATACCTTGGGGATGTCATCTTTAGTTCTTCCAGGTAATACAAAGGCTGTGTACTTTCCTTTACCTTTCACCTTAGCATTGAGAGTAAGCATGAGGTTACGATCCTGGGAGGACTCAATGAATTTGTAGTGAAGTTTTATGGACCACAAGGAAGTAAGTACACGTATTCATATGTGTTCTTCTTTTTCAGTTTCTTTTTTTTCTCTATTCCTTAATAGGTAATGAGAATATCAGTGGAGGTATGTGTAGTATTTGAAAGGTAAATTTAACAGAACTCTAGAATCCTTAAGGCAATCTTGCTCTTACCGTAATTACTTTATATGCTTTTCTCTTTTATCTTTGTGTGACAGTATTAAACACAAATTGTGAGTACTGTTTTTTTGGTTTTTGTTTTATTAATGAGTGGCCGCATAGATGGTTTTGGGGAAATGTTTCTTGTTTTTCCCTGTTTTTTTGTTTTTGATGGGGGTCAACAGGGCAGATTGAAATAGGCTGTTACTTATCAAGTAATTGAGTAGTGTTTAATACTTAAAAAATCAGGTAAACGTAGGGGAGAAATGAATCTTTGCTTATTTTCTAACTCTACATCTTTTAAAGGAAAATATTTTAATCTGAATATAGAATACCTACTGATTATGAGGTCCCTGACTCCTGAAGGAATTAATTTGCAAGGTTTTCAAAAGATAGTAGGATTTAATTGTTTCACTTACACTCGGGTTTATTTTTTAACGTGGAGACACGATTCTGATGTTTAACATTTTTACTTTTATTTTACTTTTATTTCAGCACCATATGAAGGTGGAGTATGGAAAGTTAGAGTGGATCTTCCCGATAAATACCCTTTCAAATCTCCATCTATAGGTATGTAACTACTCAGTTTCTCTCATTAGAGAGTTTTGAAAGCAAAGAGAAAAGGAAAAAAAAAAGGCCTACATTTTGTGGGAGATAATTCCAGAAATGGTTACTTAACCAAAGCCTAAAAAAAGGAAAAATTCATTTAATTAATCAGTGAGTTTTTGTGGGACTTCACTGTGTGATAGATGATTAAATATACCCTTTGCATGATTGTAATGCTTATAAGTAGATTTTTCTGTCAGGGTCAGATTAAACAATCTTAAGGCCCACTGTCTATTCAGGCTAAGCAGTAAAATAATAAACAGATCTTAAATCTCATTTTAATTGCTAGATTGTTGGAATTAATGTTACATAGTGTTTATTCTAATTCTGTCATTTAAAAATCCTGTCTAGATCCTCCTCTGCTTTTGTTCACTTCAACTACGGCTGCCTAGCAGTGAAATCACCCTTCTCTGCTCTCTCTACTCCTCATCTTCTTAGCCACCCGAACAGCTGAAGAAAGTAGAATAGGAGCCCTGTATAAAGAGGGTTTTTTTTCTCCTTCATCTTCTCTCTGCCCTAACTGGTGATGTTGCTAACCCGTCACCCCCATTAAGGCACTTAGTGACAATTCAGGTGTTCCAGCATCGGGTGCTGTAGAGGTGTATCTGATTGAAGGTTGACACCTCTTTAAAGGTTTGAGATTGTGGAGTGGTAGTAACGCAGCTAACATAAGCCAGCTTTTACAATTTTCATTCTAAAGATGAGTTTGAAATACTATAAAACATTGACCAATTTTAAGAAAGCAGAAAAAAATAAAATTGGAATATATTATGCATTCTCACACTGAACCTCATGTTCAGAATTGCCCGGGTTCATACATCTTGCTCCTGCTCTGAGCTTGCCTTTGGAACAAATGCCAGGTCTCTTGGAGTTTAGCCACCACACACCCCTACTCACCCTCCAACAAGAAGGTTTTTTGTTTTTTTGTTTTTTAAAGAGGAGGACCGAAGACATCCTCCGCTTTGTATTTTGATTCTAGGCCTCCACATTTCTGTCTAAGATAAGTAATGTGGAAAAGGTAGGATCATTGTAGACTAATTTTCAGTCAAATGCAGCAGCTTCTCCTCCACTACCTAGCTACCCTACTGCTTTCAAGCTTTGCACTATAAAAATAATACAGAGCACCTGTACTTACACCAGGACCTCTTAGCGTTCATTTTAAGAGTAAATTGGTGATTTCCTTTTCAAGTCCCTTGCATGCTTTTTCTTAAGCTCAGGAATGGAGAAGGTACTTTATGAGTGATTGAATTGGAAATTTCCCCCTTGCTGCAAGGGTCTCTGAGTTGTAGGGTTATCAGATGGTAAAATAGGAAGGGAGCTGTGAGATAATCCCCAAGTGTATCTGACTTAATACCTAGAGAGTTAGGACAGCAGTCCTTCTCAGTTCATTCCAGGGTGATAAAATATGTGGTGCTGCTCAGCTGGTTGCGGGGGGGGGGGGCTTTTCTGTCACATTGTGGTCGCCTGTCCCCTCCCATTGATCCTTTCTTTCTATATAGGCATTTGAACTTTTGTGTAGTTGAGCAGTGTGATCTTTAAATCTTTACAAATGGAATGTATAAACCATACAAATTCGTTGAAATATACTTTGTATATGTCCATTTTCTTAAAGACTAAAAATTGGCATGCTGAATCTAGTTTTGAGCCCTAAATTCCTAGTCAGAAAACAGTATAGCTGTTTAACAGTGAATTGTATAGAAAAGCAATTGACATATCCTGTACAAATGCAGTTATTTCTCAAGCCTTATCTTAACATATTTTTCCAGATAATGTAATTATTTCATCATAACTTTCAAAGTAAACATGTCTAAACTTCAGGCATTGTTTACTTACTCACTAATGACACAACAGGTGCCTATGGACTTTCTTAAATTAATGATGTAATATGAAATTGCTTGGGACAAATGACTAGGCTGGTTTAACTTCTTCATAATTTTTCTTTTGCCTTTCTGTGTGCTTTCAGAACTTAGTAGTACCTACAGATGTGTACCATCTTCTCTTAGGGAAGTAGGTCTAGTTGAAATATTTGTACAAGCTGTGCTTGTTTCCTCCAAAGGAACATTGCATAAGAGAGTTATAATCAGTTGTGGGGGGTGACCCATTTTCAGGTCATCAACAATGTAATTACTGTTGAATTTACTTTAAACATTTTGAGGCGTAGTGGCTCATTTAGAATAGGCAAGGTTTCCTTTTTGAGTTGTATAGGTAGTTGTAGAATTATATGGAAGGGCAAGGAGATGAGTGAGATAAACCCAACCTTACGATTCTTTTTAAATTCTGACTCTGTAGTATCTAGGCATACCCTTCTTCTTGAGCCAAATTTTGAGCTCTTAAATATTAAGATGTTCAAATTTAGAGTAAGCTTCCTTACTGCTTAGATCTTGGAATGTTAATATGTTTGTGTGTGTGTGTATATATATATGTTTGAGCTTTACTTATTTATTGTATAAATGCTCCACATTCTTAGTAGGAATATAAAAAGGTCCAGGTGACCAAAAAAAATAAAAATAAAAAATAAAAATGTCTGATAATCCTGTCCCTCAGTGGATATCATCATTTACATTCTGGTGTATGTACTTTAAAACAATTTTCTATGCCTATTTCAGTATATATTCAGTGTTATTTGACATGCTCATCTCTTGGGGTATCCTCTAAGTTTTAGAGATTTTCAGTAGTTACATCATTGCCTGAGTTATAACTAAAAATATCCTTAAAACAATTTATATCATTATACAAGTTCCCCCCCCCCGCCAAAATAGCAATAAAGCTATCTCAAATTATCTTTGGGAAGGGAAGGAATATAAACAAGTGATTTACAGAAGGAATATAAAGAGGTTATGAACTTTCTAAATGCCATCATTATTTCGAACATCTTAAGCTGATCTTTTGGAATGTTATATTCTCTTTGAGTATCATTAGTGATAATGTTTATGAAATCATCTTGGTACTTTGAAGCTAGATGCAAGTTTTTGAAATGACTTAAGGTCATTTAATTTCACAGAATAAGATGAATGGAAAAATTGAGTGATATCAGTTGGAGTGTAAAATGATACAGGATTATGAAATTGGCTTAAGTTTAAGGATTATGATTTTCTTGTGAACTGGCCCTAACAGCGCTTTCGAAGAGAAATTATAAAACTCCTCTAATCAATTGTAACATCATTGAAATATTTGCATAGCTTTCCAGAGAGACTGCTTTGAAATAAATCGTATTTGAATCTTTAAGTTCTGTTTTATTAGAAAGTTCAGACTTGTTATCTTTTTCATTCAGAAACATTCCTAGAATGCTGGTACTGCTGGTGTCACCGCTGTGTAGTTAGGAGAGAGTGCTTGATCAGTGGACTGGTTATCAGGAAAGAGTGCTTCTGGCCCTGGTTTTCCTTGACCAAGAGAATGATACTCATGTGAACCGTGTTTCCTTTTCTAGAAAATGTGATATTAGAATTAAGCAAACTCTGCATGTTTGATATTGACCAAGGATAGATGGCATTCTTCCTAGTAATTAGGAAGGTCACATAAGGCTCTCTCACTAGTTAGGAGAGAAGACCAACATAAATAAAATACTGCATGGGCTTTAGTGACAACATTTCATGGCTCTTTAGGAGAGGCGTGAGTTAGTGCCTCAGCTGGGGAAGAGAGTGTATGGAAGGAGATAGGCTTTTACAAGAAAGATTTTGTTTCATGTGTTGAGAATATAGTTTTTAGAAAGCTTCAGAGATGTGAAGATTCGCATAAGGACTTTAGAAGTAATACTCTTTCAAAACCCCAAGTAATCCCCAGTCCATGAAGATTTTGTTTTATGCAGAGAAGTTGCTCCAGAGACTGCCGTATGCCATACTTCTCCAGATTGTTGCCAGCATGTGTTCATCTATTAAGAGAACGCTTTTACCAAAAAACACAGACTTGCAGTTGCTGTGGGGCTGAAATAAAGATGAGTAATTCCATGTGTGAAGAGGGTAAAATAGAGCAGTTTTGAATAAAAATTTAAAAGCAACCAATAAGCATAGGATACAGAATGGGTTTATGTCTATTCCGAAGAATGCATATTTTAAAGAGTGGGAAGTAATAGGACTTGTCAAATTGGTAGGTATGATGTAGCCGACTTAGCAGTATATGTTGATTGATGAAGATTTTGTATCCTTTTAGTGATTTTACTTAAATTATCGTAAGATTCAGAGATGGGCACTAAAATTAATATGAGTATGCAAATTGCAGTGTTATTCTTAAAACTTCTATTTTTAAAATTCTGAAACAACCTAAGTGACCCAGTAGATAATAAAGTAGTTAAATGGTGGTATATCTTAATGGGCAAAATGCCTTACAGTCATGACTCATGTTTTAACCCCATCTTTAAAGGAACACGCAGGGACGCCTGGGTGGCTCAGTCAGTTGAGCCTCTGCCTTCAGCCCAGGTCATGATCCTGGGGTCTGGGGGTCCAGTCCCGCATTGGGCTCCCTGCTCAGTGGGAAGCCTGCTTCTTCCTCTGCCTGCTGCTCCCCCTGCTTGTGCGCATGCTCTCTCTCTCTCTGTCAGGTGAATAAATAAAATCTTTAAAAAAAATAAATAAGGGAACACACAGGAAAATGGTAACCTTCTATAGTGTAACTTGTAATTTTTTCCACGAAATTCCAAGTATGAATGCCAAAATACTGATACAGGTATCCATGGCTGTTAGGGGGATTAAAAACATTTTTCTGTAGTTTCTAAATATTCTACAATAATTTCCTTTATATTATAAAAGGATATATTTTTAAACATATGGCAAATGCGTAACTTTTGAATATCCTGTCTACCTCTTTGTCTGGGTCTACACTTTTCCTGTCCTTTGTTCTAGAAAGCCATTAAGCTTATCCTTGGCCAGAATTCTCACCTGGTAGTTTGCTAAAGGCCTGCTGGCCCTCGTGTTTCCCACCAGTTTCCTTTCGTTTTTCCTTCTGTTCTAATGAATTGTGTGTGTAAGGGTACAGGCTGTTCTCCTTCCTTTGTTTTTCTGCTTGCGATTCAGTTTATTCCATCTTGGGCACTATCTTTACATCCTTACACGTAACTGTTCTTCACTCCTTTTCCTTCTTCCTCTCCTGTCCCTTCTCTTGGGTTGCTGCCTCCATCAGTTCTTACCTACTTCTCTTTTCAGTCTGACTCTTCCACTTGTGTTCCCCCTTGCTCCATTTTTTCTCTTCATATGAACCAAAAAAGGTCCTTGTTCATAGCTAATAAATAATACTAATACTTTTGATAAACCTAAGCCTAGGGGGAAGAACTATGTCTTCTAATAAAATATAGAAATAAAATACTAGATTTAAGGCTCTCAGCCTCTGAAGGTCTTGAAAATACCTTGAAGTCTTCCTTCAGGATCGATAGTAGTCCCCATCATACCATAGTGCCTTTACTTAAACACTAGCATTCAAGAGAAAATTAAGAATTTGTCATTTTATCTTATTTTTAAATGATTGCTGGGTAGTATATTAATAGAACTGCGTTTGACTAATTTCAGAACTAGAGAGTATTGTAGAATCTTTTGTAAATAACCTGAGCCTTCCCTTAGTGTGGGAACTCTCACCATTTATACTTATTTTTTTCATTTATACTTCTTTAAAAAACTATGTTGTAAGATGCAGCTAACAAGTCTAGAAACTAGAAACTAACTTTTGAAATATTGCCTTTGTACATCCCCACATTAACAGTGAGGAGGACTCTTCCAGGAGCCGACTGCATGCATTTTTGTGTGTCTGGATTGAAATCTGATGATACCAGAGCAGAGTAAGAGCAGTGGTTGGTTGAGAACAAGATTCTGGAGGGACTGCTTAATAGTTTGCTTAATGTTGATAAAATGGCCAGGGGAAAAAACCATGCTCATTCTGCAATGGAATTTGATGGCAATGGCATATAACAAGAGCTAGCCAAACCATATGAATAAATGGAGACACAATGGAAAGGTCGTAAGCAATAACAATAGCTGGATACTATACTGAGTTCTACCAGTGGCTTTTATGGTTAGGTCAGCTATCCTCTAAATAAAACGGTCTAGATCTTGTTTCAAGGAAACTAGATTAGATAACCTGTCAGAGTACCTTCTAAGTCTCCCAGTCTGCCATAGGTTCTTAATTAGAAGATACTCTGATAATCAGTGCACCTTATTTTTATTTGTGCCAGCAATTAAAGAAAGTGATTTAACCTTTTTCATTGTCAGAATAGCAGACACTTCTAGCATTATACATTTTTAATTCACTATGGCCAGGAATTACCTCACAGTATTTTTGGAATGGAATTTTATGGTATGACAACGATGGAGTTGAGAATGTTTACCATTTTACTTTGTCTTCCTAGACGGAAACATTGTACAATTACCTCCTCAGGTGTGTTGTCAGGGGTAGACCAGGATTTGGAGTAGAGTATGTCATTTGAAAGGTTTGGCGTTAGTCATTTAACAGAGGCCTGTTTGGACCATTATATTTCCACAAATAGAATGAGTTCTTAGACTGAGGAAGCAAAATTCCATTCAGATCACCTCTATACTTCTCTACTTTCATGACCTTGGTTTTGAATTTAGTTTCTGTCTCAGTTATATAATTGCTACTTTGTAGTGATCTATGTCTTTTGAATTCCAGTAGAGAGAAACAAGGTTCTAGTAGGAAAGTTTTGTAAAAGTTTTGTTTTAGATAATGCTATGAGAATGTAAGGCACTGTTAAGCGCTCTCTTTTTACTGCTGTTCTGAAAATGACATTTTTCAGGGTAGTGTTTTTTTTTTTTTTTTTAAGAGTATGTCTGGCAGCTGCAGCAGAACCTACTTTCTCAGAATAGGGATACATTTTACACCATTTCTTCTAATCAGCTCCACAAATGCATTAGAAACCAGCTGTGTGCAGGGCATTATTATAGGTGCTAGAGATAACAGAGGTGAACAGCGTGCTCTCTTGAGCCTTATATTCTTTGAGGAAAAAGATTAAGCAAAAATTTTAAATGTCTGATAGCTTTGTAGAGAATGCATGTGATGAAATTGACATTATAGCTACCTTAGATTAGGTGTTCTGGAAGGGCTTCTCTGACAAAGTAAATTTAAGCTTGAGGTTTAAATGAAAAGGGGAAAATAAGCCAGCCCTGATCCTCCAAGGTCAGGGTGGAGAGCATTCCAAGCAGAAATTGTGAAGACAAAGGCCCTGAGGCAGATAGGAGCTTAGCGTGCGCGAGGAAGGAGGAAGGATGACTGAACAGTGAAATAGGAGAGAGGGTCCAAGTGGCAGGCAGGGTGAGGTCCTATACGGCTTTGTAGGCCAGGTTAAAGGCTTGAGTTTTATTTTTAATGCAATGGAAAAATCATTGAAAGGTGTTAAGCAGGTTTTAATGATGACTCTGTTATTGTGGGAGAAGAGTAGAAATACTGGTGGTTTGGATCAGGGTGCCAACATTGAGAAACTCTGGTGTCTATAATACATTGCCTTGAAGAAGTTTGGCCGTATGAAGGAAAGCACACAAATGGGGGAAGATAAGAGGAAGGTTTTGTTTTTTACTTCAGAAATGGGAGATTCTGAAGGATGTTGATGTGCTTGTCGTAGGGAGTTGTCTAGAAAAGAGGGAAATCTTGGTGATGCTGGCGATGAGGAGGAGGATTGAAGGCACAGTGCGTTTGAGATGTTAGAAGGGACGAGATCAGAACACAAATGGAGGACTTGTGTTTGAGGAAACTTTAAACATTTGGGTGAACTGTTGAGGCAGGAAAAAGGAGCATGTGTCCTGGGAGGATTTTGATGGGAAAAATGAGGAATCCTGCCCATTGGCTCCCATTTTCTCAAAGAAAATGGGCAGGGCTTTTAAGTCAAATGAGAAGTGGAGGAGCAAAGGGAATGGGAGATTTGCAGAATTACGGTAAAATGCCCAAGTCACTGGAGAATGGGGAACAGGTCACTAATGAAAGGAGAAAGGAAAATTACCAGTAATGTTGAATCCACAAAAGGTTATTGAGCATACTTTTTTGAAGTTGGATACGTACACTTATGTCTCTCCTCCCTGCCAGCCCAGGAGATACAAGCTCCATGAGGGCAGTCCCTGGGTCTTTTGTACTAACATTCTTTCTCCCCACCTCAGGGTCTGATACACTGCCTGCTCTGTATTGAGGTGAGGGCATGAACAAGTGAATGAATGAGTGTTTGGTGGCGCCTTCAAGTCCAAGTACAGCGAATGTGAATGATGGGTTTCCTGCAGTTGCAGATGGGTGTTTCAGAGGGGAGAGGGCACAGGATTTGCAGAGGGTTGTTACAAGTGATGATGGTGATGGCTCTTAAATCTTAAACTAAGCCAGGAGAGGGGTGAAGATAGGAGGCCTGGTAGGTGGGAAGAAAAGGGAGGGTCAGTGGATTCGATTCGCATTCATAGGAGACTGTGGTGGGTGGGAGGTGTCTGTGATTTTGGAGGTGAAGCTGTTTGTAAGATGACAAAGTTCAAGGTAGTCCTTGCAGTGTGAATGAGGTGCGATAGAGGAAAGGTCACTGAGGAGAAGCTTCAGGGACTGAGAGGACAGGGTGTCAGGAGTGTGGTCTGTATGGGTGATAGATAATGTCTCTAAAAATGATAGGTGACAGACTTGGGGGTCAGGTGCTGACGTTCTCAGTGTTGGAAGAAGCTAGTAGTCAGATTGGCCCCATTAATGAAAAACCCTGTTAGCAGTCTGTAATATCTAAATTCATTCACCTTCATCTTGCTATTAGCCAGAGTAAAAATAGTAGTGTGCTTTCCCTCCCCCAGGCCACCTCTGGAAGGAGAGCCTTGCCTCCATATAGGCTTGCTTCTGTCAGATTTGTCCATTTCCTTCTTGAAGCTGGCTTATGTCAGTTTTAATTCTGCCTTTGGCGATTCATTATTATATAATCTTTCTACTTGCTATATAAAAATTCCACCTAACTTGCTCTTTAGATTAGTTCCTACTTTAATTATAGTAGGTGACCTCTGGCTTTTGAGCTGGTTATTAATTTTGACATCTTTTTGGCATTAACTCCATTCCTCCTTTTTTGGATTGTTATCATAATGAAAACATGTATTCTTGGCTTCCTCTTTCTTTAGTTAAACTGTGATTCTTCTAAAAACAAATAAGAGTGATGTCTTAGTTCCCTTTGAAAAGCTTGTTCACCACAATTTAAGATGTGTTTCATATTTCTGGTGTTGTGAAAACCGTATTGCTAGAGGGAATGTCAGAGATTATATCACCCAGTTGCCTCATTTTAAGGATAGTAAAAATGAGGCTCAGGAAGGTGGAGATAAATCACTACTAACTAGTTGCAGAGTCTACCTTATGGTTTCCAGTCTAGTCCCCCCCGCCCCCGCCAATCCCAAATGCAATTAGAATGGTCTTTTTAGTATTAAGTGATAGAGTAACTGTGTTTGCTGTTTCCAGTTTGATGGGGTTGTAGGAAGCCTAATATCCAGTAATCAACACAGCCTCTTGTGCCCTGGACAGTTGCTAACGGATTTAGAGAGGAGTAGGTAGGGGCAGATATTTTCATTCTTAGGGCGAGGAAAGTGAGATGAAGTTACTTGCCTGAGCTCTGAAGCCCATAGTAACGTTGAGTGCTAACTGCGGGCCGGCTGCCGGTCCAATGCTGTGCATAGATTCATTTACTCTTCATAACAACCTTATGATGTGTAGATACCAATATTTAACCTAGCTTATGAAGAAAGAAGCAAAGGCAGAGAGATTCAGTAACTCTTAACTTGCCCGAGGCTCACAGAGTGGAATTTAGGCAGTCTGACCGGAGCCTGATTTTTTTTTTTTAAAGATTTATTTATTTATTTATTTGACAGAGACAGGCAGTGAGAGAGGGAACACAAGCAGGGGGAGTGGGAGAGGAAGAAGCAGGCTCCCAGCGGAGGAGCCCGATGTGGGGCTCGATCCCAGAACGCTGGGTTAACGCCCTGAGCCGAAGGCAGAAGCTTAACGACTGAGCCACCCAGGCGCCCCTGGAGCCTGATCTTTTAAACACAACTTTGTTTACCAGGAGTGGTCACATGCGTTCTAGACTTTACTGCCTCTGACCATGAGAATAAATACTGCCTGATTGAGACAGTGTGGTTATAAGAATGACCAGGAGAGTGAAAAATAAATTGTGGAGAAAGGAAAGAGATTATCATCTTCCAGAAATGAAACTACAGGAGAATAGATTGAAGGCTGCAGGTTTTGGTAATCTGCTGGGTTGGTAGCAGGGTTAGGCTGTTGAAGGATAACACTTCACTTTTTCTTAGTTATAAATGAACTTTTCTTATCCATCCAGCCCATTCCTCAGATTCCATATTTTCAGAGAGAAAGGAAGAAACAGAAAAGAGGACCCCTTGTTGAGTTTAGATCTCCTGAACACACACAGGATCAGTTCAGAAGTTCCCATGACACAGGGCATTGAGAGTGAGCTCCTTGCTTGGTTCCTCACCCAAGAAGAGACCGGCCCAGGTCCATCTCTCCTGAGTAGGAAAGGCTCAGCTCTCTGAAGAGACTTCTGCCCGGGTGCGGGCTGCCACGGGCTGGGCCTGGCTGTCTGAGGTAAGACGAACATCTCTCTGAGCGTGAAAATCTGCTCATGCGCAGAGCTGCCAGGATGGCTGTCGCTGGTGAAGCTAGTGGCAGCCCCTCTGCTTTTCTAGCCGGAACATCCCAAACCTGGTCCCCTCCTGCATGCTAGGAATGGACAGTCAGGTTATTACCCTTAAAAAAAAAATGTATAGTCTGAGATACTACTGTTAGGGGTGATAAGATTCAATCTTCAATAAATATATTTTGAACAATTAATATCTACTTTAAAAAGAATGAATCTGTTTGCTTCTGAATAGTCTACTTCATGTGGGCATCTGTCATGAAGACGGAATATCAGAATAATTGAATGTATTCACTTACTGTGTTCTCACAGGAATTCATAACTTATATTCATAACTTAATAATTAAGTTGCATCAACCACAGCTGCCGCAGCCATCTGCAGTCCAGGCTCATTTTATCCCTGGGACAGAGCTACCATTTTTGCCTTTTCACCTTCTTAACCTTAGGGTGGATTTACCTTACCTTTCATGAGTCACTTTTTTGGCTTCTCATTTCTCAAGATTATTCTGAAGGAAATTTCTGTATTGATAACTGGCCCTAGGTATTTCATTCTGTCCACAGGTTTGATCACTAAAAATACCCTCACAAGTAAAACAGAGGTGATGAATTTTTGCCACTTTTATTTACATATTGGCCGCAATTTCGGAAGTTATTCGAAAGTGTGTACAATTTTGTACAGATCCCCTCCTGGGATTAGACACAGAAACAGGCTGAAATAAAACCAGTTTTCAGCTTGACTCGGCATGATGTTATTTACTTTCTCTGCCTATTAGCCTATGGGTCAAAAGATGTGTTATTCTAGAATAGTTGAATATTGGAGTGTAACAAGCAAAAAGCATGGCATATTTTTCTATTTTAATCTGTTCTTTTATTTTTAAGATATGTAGAGGGTTTTTTTTGTTTTGTTTTTTACCTCAACTAAGCATGATTTGGATTCCTCCTCCAGAGTTAAAAATCACCTGATTCCCTTCTGCGGAAAGATAGAGGACAGAGGTAGTGAGCTTTTCAGCTAAACCTTTGTTCCTAATGTCCGCCCTCTTACAAGTGCCTGAGTCATGCCAGAGAATCATTGTCTAAAAGATTTGAAGGAGTTCTGAATTTTATCTCGTCAAATCACTGAAATATATATATGATTAGAAAATGTCTGGTAGTGAATAAAATCTTAAATCATGTAGATTAAAAATGACTTGCTGCTTCCACTTATCGTGTTTTCATAAAAGCAGTTTTCAAAATACGTTTTCTTAAAATATCTTCAAAATAGTTCCTGGTTGAATGGAAACAAGTGTTGGGAAAATTCTCTTGTTGCAGACGTATTCATTAGTGTGGTGATAGCATTGCCAAAAGGAAGGAAAACATGCCAGGGCAAACACGCTCAGTCCTGAGAATGTTCCTTCCCTGAATTCCTAGCCTGTTCTTTCTCCGTCTCCTCCCCTCCTCGTCCAGAAGTGCCATTGTTGCCATCATTATCCAGAATGCAAGTGGCTTTGCCAGAAACACTCCCCACAGTTTGTCCAAGAGCAAATGTAAAGGAGATATACTCCTTTCTGTTGATTTGCTTTGGGTATTTTTCTAACAGTTGAAAAAGCCTGATACAGGAAGAGATCATTATAGTCTGGAGATTGTTTTTTGGGTAGAATCGGTCTGGCTGAATTTGTTCCTCAAAGACAAGGTCATAAACTCTGTTTCTACCTACTTTGGAATAGTCCGTGGATTTTGTGTCTCTTTGTGGTATTTTAGCATGTTCTTAGCTTTGTAGTATATGCTCCAGAATATTTCTGTACCTAAAAATGTGCCTTGCAGAATTTACTTTATGGACTTAACTATTAGACGTTTCCCCTGAAGTCCTCTGTTGTCAGAGCTCTGGCCGTCGTTACTAAATCCTAGATTGTTAGAGCTGATAGTCCCTTTATTAACAGAATAAGAGTGGAGATTTTGGAGATCATACAGTCCGGCTATTTCATGTAAAGACACAGGCCCACAGAAGTGAAGCAGTCTAGCCAAGGCCTGCAGTTAATAGCAGGGTTGGGACCAGAACTCGAGTCCCTGTTAATACTTTTCTCTTTCCAGTCTGATTTTGCCCTCTGTCTCAGAGCTCAGATGATGTTTTATACTTAGCAGGGGCACTGGGGACTGGGCTCCAACCCATTTATTACTAAGAGTGTGTTTACTAAGTCCTTTTTGGTGCTCCCTATTATGGACTCTTGGATTCAACCAAGCCAAAATCTTGACTTAATTGAAAACAGTGTGGAAACTGTATTGATTCCAAATGTAATCTGCAGGCCTTGTACCAGGAGGGAGGCACCTTAATCTTTCAGAGACCGGTTTGGTAAACATTTAAAGCTCTTCTGACCCTGGCTGTTTTCTTGAGTTACACCTTTGAGGTTCCCTGCGACATCAGATTGTTGAAGCTCCATTCTTACTGTAGGCGAGACAGACCACTCCATTTTGCTCAAGACCTTTCCCCAGCACTGAGGTGCTGTGACCTGATTGAGCTTTTCCCTTATTCACCTTTTTTTTAAAAAAATATTTTATTTATTTATTCAACAGAGATAGAGACAGCCAGCGAGAGAGGGAACACAAGCATGGGGAGTGGGAGAGGAAGAAGCAGGCTCCCAGCAGAGGAGCCTGATGCGGGGCTCAATCCCAGAACACCGGGATCACGCCCTGAGCCAAAGGCAGACACTTAACGACTGCGCCACCCAGGCGCCTCTCACCCTTTTCTTTTTTTTTTTTAAAGGGATTTATTTAAGGCTTTTATTAAAAACAGAAATCTTAAAGAAGGATTGTGTGTATCACTGCTCTAGCTAAGTCTCTGGCTTCCCACCCCAGAACGGTTTAAAATCATATCCTTGATAGGGCCCACAGATGCTCATCACCTCTGTGACCTCACTTCTAGGCTTCTCCCTGTTTGCTGTGCTTCAGCCTCACCAGTCTCTCTGCTGATCTTCAAATACATCAGGCAAACTCCTGATATTCTGCACTTGGCTGTTCATGTAGTATAGACACTCTTCCCCTAAATACTGAATGATTCCTCCCTTACCTCCTTCGAATTGACACCTTCTCCATGAGGCCCTCCCTGACCATCCCATTTAAAACTGCAGCCCCCACCCCAGCATTCCTATCCCACGTCCCTTTTGCTGCATTTTTCTCCATAACACCTGGCACCTTTGAGCATAGCGCTTCTGTTTTTAAAGAGCTCTCCAGGTGCTGCTTAACCTGTAGCATTGGGGACCTCTGCCATAGATGTTGCTTCACTTGATGTTACTCATGAGACATCTAGCAGAAGCAGGATTTTAAGCATCAAGAACAAATTTTAAGTTCTTAATTGTGTCCTCAAGCCAAAATACTTTTCACATAATAGAATGAGTCTCTCGAATTAAACCATCTAGTGGTGAAACATTAATGTTTCCCACTCATCAGGAAGTTTCTTGGCAGTTGTGATAGCAGTGTGTTTCTATATGTAACTGATCTTGAAGATGACATGCCTTATAACCTGAAGATCTTTTGTTTTTGTTTTTGGGTTTTTTTTTTTTTTTAGTAATGAATTTGTAATATTTAAATAAGAGTATGTAAGATTTGAGATCAAATCAAATAGTTGATTTTCCTTAAAATGGTTCAGCATTAGATAACCTATGTATAATTAGGTCTGCTTTAGCATGTTTGCTACAGTTTGTAATTTTTTAACTTGAAAGGGTTTTTTTTTTCAACTGTTAAAATTACACAATGTAGAAATTTTGGAAAGTCAGGAGAGTAGTATTAATGCGGAGTCTCTCAAAGTTGACTAGTGTTGACACTTGGTTGTTTCCTTCTAGCTTTTTTACACTGCTGTGATCCCACTTCTTTTATGGGATTAGGGAGCGGGGTGGTGATATGATTTGAAAAGTATAATGGAGAAAATATTCCCACCATAAAGAATTAAGCACTGTTAACAGTTGTATATGTTTGCTTCTAGTGTCCTATCTATGAGAGCACTTAAAAAAAAAAAAAAAACCAGAGCAAAGAATATACAAGCACGTTACCTCTTTTTCAAAGGAATATAGTGTTATAGATAGATTCATCTGTAATCACCATTTCCATTCTGTTCCCCACTCCCACCTTGGCCGTGTACCCTCACTGAAATAATTACTTGGGTGAGTTTGGTATATGTTGGTCCAGTATAGTTTTCTATACTTACTACCATAGAGAGAGATAGTGTTGCTTTGTTCAGTTTATCTAAGTGGTATCATGCTATAAATATCATTCTGCAACTTTTTTTTTCTCCCCTCAGCTATGGGTCTATCCAAGTTGATACTTACCTAGTTCATCACCTTGGCTGTATAGGACTCCCACTATATGGATGTAGTACAGTTTCTCCAGTCCCTTTGATAGGATTGCATTTGGTTCTTGGCTTTTGTAAATAATGCTGGAATATATATCCTGCTGGTTCTTCCTGGATACGTTTAGTAGTGTTTTTCTAAGGTCATATAGAATTGTTATCCTCTTAACATTGAAACGTGAACATTTTTATTGGCTTAGTTGAATCTCTTCAATAAACACATATTTCTTAAATCTAGACTTGGAAGCATCTATTTCCTTAATGAAAAATTAATATGAAGCAGTAATTGGACACAAGGCAATTCTTTTTTGCATCAGAATAATTTAAACATTGCACGGGCTCTCTTGATAGCAACAGAGAAAACATGAAGCTATTTCAACACTAAAGATTAAGAAAGAAAAATTAGAAGCATAGTTAGTATTGGAGTGACTAGCAAACGAAGACCGGAATACCTAGGATTTTGTATTCTTACATCTGTTTCCTAAGTCTAGAGAAGTTTCTTAGATTTTCCAAGATGACCGTTGTTGAAATTCATCCTTGAGGATCAGATGCCACTTCTCTGCATCTTTCCTGGCAGCGTCCTCTTCCCCTTCTCATGCCTCACCTGTGTCAGTTCTTTGTACGCACTGCACTACCTGCCTTGTATCCTGTCCTGCTGCCACACTGACCTCCTGGAGGACAGTGTACAGGGCCTGACAAAAAGCTGTTGACCAAACATATTTTGAATGAAGGAAAGAGAAATGTGAGGTGGGGGTGGGGGGTGAGAGAGGGTGGGATCGGGAGGGACATAGTGATGGTCACTTTAGTAGGGAGCTTCAATTTATTGAAATGTGAAATGGAATAAGGAAGTCTTGAAATGAGAGAAGGATGATAAAATGACAGCTTTGACAGTGGACCTCTGCTTTAGCGTATTGTCATTTGCATATATACAAACTGATTAAATCACTGATTCTAATTAGAGAAAAATTAGTTTCTCCTTTGAATTTAAATGTCAACTTATTTGTTAAAGTCTAGGGATGCCTGGCTGGCTAAGTCAGTATAGCATGTGATTCTTGATCTCAGGGTTGTGAGTTCGAACCCCACGTTAGGTGTGGAAATTACTTAAAAATAAAATCTTAAAAAAAATTATATATATATATATATATGTAAATTTGTTAAAGTCTCTACTTGTTTTTCTAGGAATAAATCAAGAAATTTGAATCCCTGACAAATATAGCCATCTGACAGTTTTTTTTTTTTTTTAACTCCTTGCCTCATTTCTTGGTTGCCCCAATTTTAATCAAAACTGGGTTTCCTGGAATGAGTAGACTAAAGTTAAAGGAAATATTTTGGTCACTGTTCTTATGAAATCCTTTGTGGTTTGGAAGCGGCGCTCCTTTAGTGTTTCAACAGCTTCATTCATGTTCCGCACACAGTGTAGCAGTATGATACCAGTAACCCTGCTTCAGGAGGAGAAGTTCAAATGCAGAACCTCTAAATTTAGAGATTGAACAATAAAACCTTTGGGAGGGAAGTCAGAGTAGCTTTCTTAACTTTCTGATTAAAGTAATTGGCACTAGTTATAACCTATTTAGTACTACAAATTTCCTTGGCAAGTTACCTTCATAGCTCAGAAAACAGTTTCTCTTAATGATTATTTTGTATATAAGAAGCTGCACTGCTGTCAAAGTCTGCTCATTTTTTTAATAGAACTCTGATGTGTTTTAAGTAATTGACACTGTCGGGAGAGTATATAGTCTTACCAGTAACCAAACATTTAAGAGTAAAAGTAATGAGTTATGGGTATCATCACCTTTTTCCAATACTGAAATTGTTCCCAGTACTAAAATACTTAAAAACGAATTGTTCTCTGGACACTTTTTTGCTGCTAATTAACATCTCTTTTTACAGGATTCATGAATAAAATTTTCCATCCCAACATTGATGAAGCGTAAGTAACTATTTAAAAATGTTTAAATCTTAGCAGCAACTGCTCTTGTTAGCGTTCCTCTCTCTCTCTATTATTAAAAAAGCACCTCAGTTATCTTTTTGGATTTTATCAACAGGGAGGACTGTATGGTCACTTAAACTGTGGAGTCCCAGGGTTATGATATTCTAAACCACTTCGTGGAAATCCTGCTGTTGGGCTGCTTAGGTTTTCCATTGTCATGCGTGGGCCCTTCATTCCCTCTGATACCTAGCTAGCATTCCTAGTATTCCACGGCTCCGTTCTCTTTGTGTGGACACAACTCAGAGATCAGTTGTTTGTATACAGATTTACTCTTTTCAGCCCTTGAAGTATTTCTTAGTTCTGGGGAGTAAAGCAAACATGAATGGCTGTAGTTTCATCAGTTAATGAATCTTACCCTTTCTTTCCTTCTAATATTTTATTAGTGATACTTTAAAGTGTGCCTCCTGTTGTATACTTCGGATGCTGTTTGCAATATATGAATTTTTTTCTGCAGTTTTCCTTGTCACGGCACTAAATTGTTACACACACATACACATGAGCTTTTCTGAACTCTGCGTGAGTGGGTTGTACACACACATCATCCCCATTGTCCTTTTATACTTCTGTGTGTCATTCATCCTAACAACAAGGATGTTTGTTACGTAACCATGGTATCGTCGTCAGGTTCAGGAATTGAGTATCAGTACAGTACTTTTTAATCTGCCACATTCCAGCAATGTACCTTTTTGGCACTTCTTTTCCTCCCTCCAGTGAAGGATCCAGCCCAGGACCATGTGTTGCATTTACTTGTCATGTTTCTTTAGTCTGGTATAGTTCTTCAGCTTTTTTTAAGTTGACATTTTTAAAAGAATATAGATAAGTTATTTTAAAGACCATCCCTCAGTTTGGGGTTGTCTGGTGTTTCCTCCTCATTAGATACAGAGGATGCACTTTGGGCCAGAAAACCACAAAGTGTGATTGTACCCTCGGGGTCCTGGGGAGGCACACAGGTTTGTCTGCCCCCTCCCCCCGCCCCCAGTCTTCAGTGTGAACTCTGAGCACGTGGTTGAAGGTGTTGTCTGGTTTCTCCATGGTATAGTTGTGGGTTTTTCCTTTCAGTCTCTGAGGAAACACTAAGACTTTATGTATATTCTGCTACTCATCATACTTTCCCTAATTGGAATTCATTTTCTTTTTTTCCTTCCTTCCTCCCTCCCTTCCTTCCTTCCTTCCTTCCTTCCTTCCTTCCTTCCCTCCTTCCTTCTTTTCTTTTCTTTCTTTCTTTCTTTCTTTCTTTCTTTCTTTCTTTCTTTCTTTCTTTCTCTCTTTCTCTTTCTCTCTTTCTCTCTTTCTCTCTTTCTCTCTTTCTCTCTCTTTCTCTCTTTCTCTCTTTCTCTCTTTCTCTCTTTCTCTCTTTCTCTCTCTCTCTCTCTCCCTCCCTCCCTCCCTCCCTTCCTTCCTTCTTTTTTTTGATGATCTATTAAAGGTACTTTTCTTGATAAATAAAAGTAGTTGCCAGATACATGCGACTAGCTTTCTAATTTTTTAAAAAATGCCATTCTTTCCATCTGTTTCAGGTCAGGAACTGTGTGTCTAGATGTAATTAATCAAACTTGGACAGCTCTCTATGGTGAGTTTGGCCATGGAATATTTTTTAGAGATGTTGAGACACTGCCTAAAAAATGTTGTTTGGCTTTTCTTCCCTGGATGTTTTGTTGGGAATGGGAAGGGATTATGAGGGCCTGGATGGGAAAATTCGATCAGTGAAAAAAATATTTTCTCTCAAGTACAGACTTTGATTTAGCAGTGGAAGTTTAAAATAATCTTGTGAGATTCTGGACTTAAGGTATAGTGGTGTACATATGGCCTACAAATACACATGTAAGCATTGTATGTGTGTGTGTATCAGAAGCTTGCTGTGTACCCGTTTACTTCTAATACCTTCGAAATTTGGAAAAACTGGGAATGTCCCTGTGAAGTAAGTTGGTATATTAAGAGGTTTGGAGAGTCCTGTTTTGAAGCCCAAAACCTCGTTATGAAGCAAAGAATAATTTAGCCCTGCCTTGGTGCTGAAATCAACATCTCTTCTCTTACAGTGAATCACAATACATCATAATACAATGCTCAGTATCACAGAGAGATGTAAGGAGTATCAGGCGTTCGCTCCCTGAGCTTGTAACTTGGTTGGGGAGCTAAAAATATTTTGAAATATACTTAATTAGGGATACAACGGACCGATCTGTATTGCCCCACATGCCCAAGTTCAGGCGTCCCAGCCTCTCTGCTCTCATGCCCCCACCCCATGAGGCCTCCCTGGATGCTCCAGAGGCAAGCAATCCCTGCATGCTCCTACATTTTATATCCTTTTTTGTGGCCCACTTTTACTTGGTACCTATTTGTTCATGCCTACCTTTTTGTGCCACTGGATGATTTCCTGCCATAGGGGTCACTGGGGTGCTTGTCTGATTGGTCTCTATGTCCCAGCACTTGGTTACACAGCACCTAGTACCCACGTGTGGTGAGAGAATGGGCGGTGCACATGGTAAACAGCTGCCAAGAGGTCCGAAAAGATCCCTTTAGGCAGGGCTTAACCAGGGCTGACCTTTCTTATTGAACAACTCTGACACATCTTACTCCAGCACAGTCTGCAAGCTGCCTGGCGTGCCTGTACTAGGTGCCTGAGACCATTCGCCGGCGGAATGCCGGTCACCGGCACCACATGGGTAATCCTTGTTTTGTTTTGTTTGTTTTCTCCTGATTCTCCCATTCAAAAATTATTTCCTCTGCCTGGAGTTATCTTCCCTGGTCTTTGTATGGCTGGGCACCGTCTTCCCTCACCTCAGACATCCTCAGAGAGGCCTTCTTTCCTAGATACTCCATGTAAAACAACATTCCTCCATAGCATAGCACCCTGTTTTACAAACCTGTCTTTAAAACCAGCATTTATTGTTTATCTTGTCTTATTAGATTGTAAGCTCCACAAGAGCAGGGACTCTGTGTGTGTGTGTGTGTGTACACGTACACAGGTATACAAGTGCCTAAAACACTGCATGATGTACAATAAGGGTTCAGATATTTGTTGAGTGAATGACTGAATTAATCATGCCTAATATTGTTAAGCATGAGAATTTTAGGGGTATGATGGCTTATAAGGAGATGAGGCAACAAGAAAACATATACTCTGAGGTTGGTTAAATGGATTCCTTTTAAGATGTTTTTTTTTAGTAAAAATGTCTCATGGCAGGCTGCCTGGAATAGCTGATGTAATGATGTATTTTCTTAAACTGCATTCACATTTTAGAAATGTACATAACAAAATGCTGCGAGCTGGTTCCAATTACAGTAAAGTAAATTGGACTTCAGCTAATTCTTTTACTGTTGACCAGAAAAGCTTTGTGGAAGAGATTTGCTGATTCTCAAGTACTTCACATCTCAGAACAGATTTTTAAAAATAGCAGCTCATTGAATTATAATTCGTATATGTGAAATTCACCCATTTAAAGCATGTAATTTGATAGTTTTTAAGCAAAATCAGTTAAGTACAACCATTACCACATTTTCATCATAGAAGATTTTCTTCAACTTAAAAAAAAAAAAATCCCTTAGCTATCACCTCCTCACCCCCCAACCCTGGGCAATGACTGATCTACTTTTTGTCTCTATAGATTTGCCTATCCTGGAATTTTTAATAATGGAATATATAATATGTGGTCTGTTGTGACTTTTTTTTTTTCAGTTCACGTCATGTTTCCAAGATTCATCATGTTGCAGCGTGAATCAGTACTTCATACCTTGTATGGCCAGATAATATTGCATTTTACATCTATCACATTTTTATCCATTTGTCAGATGATGGACAATTGGGTTGTTTCTACCTTTTGGCTGTTTTGAATAGTTTCTGTGTGGACATACATTTTCATTTCTCTTGGGTGTCTACCTAGGGGTAGAATTGCTGGGTGACATGGTAACTCCGTGGTCAACCATTTGAGGAACTGACAGACTGTTTTTCAAAGTGGTTGTACCATTTTACTTTCCTACCAGGGGGTTTATGAGGTTCAGGACAGACTTGAAAGCAGAAGCCCAACATGACTTAAGATTTCATCGCATCTATAGAATGTTAGTAAAACATTGCTTTGTAAGGCACTTAGTAACAAGGATTAAATCACATTGGTCAAAGTGAACTTTTATTTCCCTATTACATGTGTATGAGTCATGTTCAGGTGTTCCATAATACATAAACAAGGACAACACTAACATTGTAGGTAAGTGCAAGAACCCAAGAAGGAGTATTATTAGAGTGTAGTCAAAAATACACTCATGGGGCACCTGGGTGGCTTAGTCAGTTAAGTGGCTGACTCTTGATCTCAGGGTCCGTGAGTTCAAGCCCCATATTGGGCTCCACGCTGAGCATGGAGCCTACTTAAAATATACTCAGTATGGGGAACTGTTCTGACGTTTTGCTCAAACCCAGACTATGACTCAAGAAAATTCATTTTTTTCATGGAAAGTTTTAGAACAGGTAATCATAATTGATATGAAAGTGCTAGAAGTGGTTGGTGCAGATGACCTTGAAGTTTCTTTTAGACTTCCCTGATCCTGAGATCAAAACTGAATTTTTATTGCAAACTGCTAAAGCCTTTGGCGTTGAAGGCTAATCTATAATTGGTGAATTTGGAGGCATACAGTTTCCTGCTGTGATTCTTGAGAGAATCTTAGTTCAGGGGACAAAAAAACCTAATTTAATATAAAACAACGAATAGGAGAAAGTTGTCGTGTTAACACAAATACTCAAAACCAAAAGGCTTAGCCTGGCAACCAGAACTTGTTTCAACACCTCTACTGTATAATATAGTAAGGAGCAGGGAGTTACTTGTGAAATTTCCTGCAATTAACTTTGCCCCAAGGCATGTACTGTGCAATGGATATACGGAGTTTCAGTATAGCAGCAATTCCCAGTTGAAGCTTCAGATTTATACTTACCATAACCTGCTGTTAATCAGTGTTGTTGTTTATAGCAGCTTTAGTCCTCTAGTCCCCCTGACTCATTGCTTCTATTCACATTTTGTTTTCTTTTGCCAAGTGTCCATGTAGTTTGTTCATTCAGAAACTTAGAATTGGTATGATTGTAGTGTAATCACCCAGTAATTTTCAATTTTATATTATTTAACCTTGCGAGAGAGCTAATTATAGTGGGTAATATGGTTAATTTTGTAAAGATGCTTGTCATCATATGAAATTGAGTATGAAGTTACTATTGTTATACCCTTGTGACATTTAAGGGAAAGTAGCAGATGACCTCACAAAATTGATTTATTTTCATTTCCTGTATGATAGCATCTTTTTCTTTCTTTTCTTTCTCGTTTTTTTCTTTTCTTTTTTTTCTTTTCCTTTTTTTCTTTTTTCTTTTCTTTCTTNCAAAATTGATTTATTTTCATTTCCTGTATGATAGCATCTTTTTCTTTCTTTTCTTTCTCGTTTTTTTCTTTTTTTTCTTTTCCTTTTTTTCTTTTTTCTTTTCTTTCTTTTTTCTTTTCTCTTCTTTTTTCTTTCCTTTCCTTTCCTTTCCTTTCCTTTCCTTTCCTTTCCTTTCCTTTCCTTTCCTTTCCTTTCCTTTCCTTTTCTCTTTTTTTCTTTCTTTCATCCCTTCCTGCTCTTCCAGACAGCAATGATAAAAGCTCTGGAAAACACAAAATGCAGCCAAAGGGATCTGGATTTTAGTTTCAGAAACAACTGTAATTTTAAAGATTGATGGGAGGAAAGTTCATTAAGCCACAGGTAGCTTTTTAACCATCCCTACTATTTTCCAGTTTTCCTTTTTATTTCCAAATACAATTTATCCATAGTTGGCTTTTCTACCTACACTCCTGGAAGCTGGTACTTCCCCTGCCGTATGGCTTTAATTTCTCTCCCACCCTTCTGGGCCGTGCATCCTTGACTCCTATAAATTGTGTTTCTCTACAATTTAATTTTACTCATTTTTCAACTGACTTCGTAGATTACTTATTTTGTGGATTAAGTTGTGCACAAGTAAGGTCGAAAACAATTTTCTATAAAATGGGCAGTTGACAGTTTTATTCTTTCTCACCTTTAGGGTTGCTAGCCAATGGACTGGATACTCCTCTTATTTTGCTGGTGAGAAAAATCAACATTTGGGAAATTACTTCCCCTAGAGTCATCTGGGGAGTCAATCACAGACAAACGAAGTTGACTACAACAAAAGGAATGCTGCAGGGACTTTGAGATTAAAATTAGACAAGAGAAGCAAAGCTTCTTTTACTAGGCATTTAGAAAATTTAAACCATGGATTTATTTAATAGTACTATACTGTGGGCCTAATGAATTTAAGTGTTCTCATGGTGGAAATATTTACACCATCCCTCTTTTCAGTCAGCATGTGAATCTTTCCAGACAGTTAAAATTCTGGCTGAAGGTAACTGTCTTAAAATAATGCTTTATGTTCTACAAGTGTTTGCTAACTATGTTTCTAGCCACTTTAGTGTAGTTATACAGACAAGAGATACATGTATCTGTCTGCATGGATGATTGATTGACCAACAACTACCGTCTGAGAACGGGCTGGAGAACTCAGTATTGATCGTGCATGTTGGAATCATAAACATCATCCTGCCTTTGGAGCAGCTGGATGTCATTATGAGTCTCCTAGACAGAGTCCAGGTGGAGCCGTTTCTCTTCAGTACTATGGGGGAAATGTCAGCTGGAGGAAATAAAGATAACATGCTGAGTTTGGGATTTGANAGCAGCTGGATGTCATTATGAGTCTCCTAGACAGAGTCCAGGTGGAGCCGTTTCTCTTCAGTACTATGGGGGGAAATGTCAGCTGGAGGAAATAAAGATAACATGCTGAGTTTGGGATTTGATGGCTTCCGCAGTACTTAGCTAGCTCCATGGCCCACCTCCTCTGTCATTCTGCTTGGAGATACTCAGATGTGGTGTTGGTATGTGGCCCAAGAGTTTAATTAGCTCTACACAGAAAAACAGGGTTGTCTTAGGTTAAACAACTTAACGGAAACTCATTAAAAACACCACATTCACGTTCACTGGTGGTCAGCATTAGGATCGTGGAGCGGTCCAGGCTGTGTGGATGGTGGGACGTGAGCCAGGCTGTGGCCTTGAAAGACAGCCACAGCTGTGTTCTACCTTCTTTGGGGCTGTAGTTTCAGGGCTCAGTCGTGAGGGTGTGGATTTGTTTTCATTTGCTTGTGATCACTGTGTAGAGGTTAAAGTCTTGGCCATGTGTGGCCACTTACCTTGTAATTGCATGAGTATCTTTTTTTCTGATGTTAAAGACAAACTAAATTATTGTCTAGTAATTAAAAACTTTAATAATGAGTTTTAGTATGACTGTAAGATACCAGCTAGCTCATTGTACATTAACTGCCCTTATTTCTGGAAAGTTAATAACAAATCCTATCACTGTGTTTCAGCTGGCAGTCTTTTGAGGTAAGCAGGGTCATACCAGGTCTGAATTAGGATGAACGGCCTCTCAAGAGCACCTGAGTGAGGCAGGGAGTGTGAGACTGACAAGGCAACAAGGGAAATGGCTTTGGGGAACAGGAGCCTGTTTTCTTCATTCTCATCTGTGTGCAGCATTCATTTTGCTCTGCAGACCTCTACTGGTTAGGGACTTCAGGGGAGGGAGCTGCAGTGCATGGGAGAGGATTTTCTAAGTCTGGCAGAGTGCTTTAAAATGTTCCATGTTCTGTAACTACATACCTCTGGTTGGTGGCCTGGTGATCTGGCACTTAGCGGAATGGATCTGGTATTCCTCCAGGTTTTCGTGCCTTATGTCTTTGACAGTGACCTTTCCAACATATAACAAAAATGCCTGTGTT
This sequence comes from Ailuropoda melanoleuca, assembly GCF_002007445.2. Lineage (NCBI taxonomy): Eukaryota > Metazoa > Chordata > Mammalia > Carnivora > Ursidae > Ailuropoda > Ailuropoda melanoleuca. The sequence continues at coordinate 190,431,398 of NC_048218.1, read as the reverse complement.
TACCTTGGAATACTTAAAAATCGTAATGCTACCCCTAGTGAGATTAAGTCTATCAGTCATATTGAGAAAATTCTTTGAGTGTTACTAATTCTTATCAATTCCTACTAATTGCACTCCTTTTTTTTTTTTTTTTGAAAGGTGTGAGGAGGGAGGTGTGTTTTGTTTTTTGCTTGCATGACCCTCTTCATAAAATCTTATTCTGTCTTTTAAAAGATCCCCATGGGGGGTGCTTGGGTGTCTCAGTTGATTGAGCATTTGACTCTTGATCTCGGCTCAGGTCTTGGTCTCAGGGTTGTGAGTTCAAGCTCCATGTTGGGCTCCACACTGGGCATGGAGCCTACTTAAAAAAATAAAAGATCCCCATGGACCAAGCTGAGAACATTTATAAATCTGATGAATTCAGACCTCATACATTTTATCCACACAGAAACACAGAAGACCCTCTCAATTAAGTAATTGGATACATTCTTGAGTTTATCCTCCAGCAGATTGGAGGCTTGATACATTATTCTATTAGCAGCATGTCAGCCTTCAGTAAACTAAATATGGCATGGCAAGCCTTGTGGCCCACTGCTTCTGTGCCACAGTACCGCAGGAAGTCTTTGTGGTGGTCTGCTTCTGCTCACCACGTATGTGCCCTCAAAGCAGCTATAGGATTAGGCTTTCTCGTTGAAGTTGGGTCTCAAGTTAGTTATTTTAGAGAATGTTATTTTTAATTTCAAAGCCATTTCTTGCAAGTCTGCCTACCTGTCTGAGGGCATTCCTCTTGACCAGCTTTTTTGAAGTTTCCCTCAAGATGCCTGTCACCTTTCAGGGCCCCTGCTTACCAAGTCCTTCACACAGAACAACTGCTTGGTCATACGAAATGCTATTCCTCAGGTTGAAGAAATACAGGTTTCTGACTCCTCCTCGTTTGTGAGGGTAGAATTTCACTCTTTTTTTTGGTGTTCACAGACTGAAAACAGGAGAAATTTAAAAATCCATTACTAATATTCCAACTTCTTAGGAGCTAGTAAAAGAGCAGAAAAGTAAACGTCTGTTAGTTAACCAAAATTATTGAATAACTGAAAGAAATCTGAAAATTTTATTTGCTATTTCAATCTTGTAAGAATTTGATTACATGTATATTCATATGTATTTTTTATACATCTAATAGATACCTCCTCCCCCTCCCAAAAAGAAAAAAAAAAGTTGAATGAACGAAATGAAATTTTATGATTGGTTTTGCCTTGAATACATATCGTAAATTTATGACTTTCTTAGCATTTTGTGATGGACTAATTAAAATTGCTTATAAGATGAGCAAAAGTCAATTAGTGGGGTTTTGAAAGGTCAGCTGCTGATTTTTCTCTAATAAATCAAGGATATGAATAACATGGTTGAAATTCTTAAGTGATCTCAACTAAGTTTTTAGCCATTAGCTTCAGCCATAATGGCCGAAGGTCCACAGACAGAGATCTGTGTAAGTTCTAGAGAATCATTAGTTCTAGACCACTAGAATCAACAATTTGCGATTTTTATCCATCTTTTTTTACCTCTTTAATTATGAGAAGGACTTTTATTTTCTTCCTCTCAGTCTTGCTCCCTGTTGATTATGGAACAGATCAATAACCTTGAATTGTGGCTGGTGTAGTGAATCTCAGCTTGAGAAGCACAGGGGGTCTTCCGTTAGAGGGGAGGGGGGACCCGTGAACTCTTTTTCTTTCTTTTTTTTTTTAAAGATTTTATTTATTTATTCCACAGAGATAGAGACAGCCAGCGGGAGAGGGAACACAGGCAGGGGGAGTGGGAGAGGAAGAAGCAGGCTCATAACAGAAGAGCCTGATGTGGGGCTCGATCCCACAACGCCGGGATCACGCCCTGAGCCGAAGGCAGACGCTTAACTGCTGTGCCACCCAGGCGCCCCGACCCGTGAACTCTTAAGTTTGTTTGGATAGCATGCTTCTGGAGTATGAAGAGTTTTGAAGGAAAACAAGAGGAGCTTGCTCTTGATGGGAAATGACCTGACTGATTGTTTTAAGGAAGCTTTCTCTTATTACAGAGGCAAGAGTGTGGAACCTGGAAGGCCAGGCCCTGACCTGAGGTGGAATGGTACATTAGCCTTGGTGTAGTTACATGCCAGGGAAAGCAGAAGAGGAGCTAGAGGCATTTTGTTAGTTATGACAAGCAGTGAGTCTGGAAAACCAACTGAGTACATAGAATAGAGGAGAAAGCCTAAGCAGAGCCCTTCTAGAGGGTTTGGAGCCTAGGGACAGGGGCGTTGGGGGTCTACCTTAGGTATTAGGAGAAAAGATTCGGTTTTCAGGGAAATATTTTTAGGTGTATCGAATTCAGTAAGACTAGAAATAAGAAGGACCAATTAGAAAGATTTGGGAATTATCAGCATAGATTTGCTTCTTTAAAATTGTAAGATGATGAGCTTCCCAGAGTAAGAGTATATGAAGCTCTTACTTTACGAACACCACAGAGTTCACACTGCTGTGCACGTGAATGATGTCTTGCTGAGCAAGCTTTTCTGTGTGTTATTTGTTTGGCTTTAAAAGGAAGGGACCCAGGGCATTGGGCATCTGGGGGAGTGGGAGAGGCGGCCTTTGAGGAGAGGGGGAGTGGCTTTGATGACTCGGCCCCTTGCCATGACTGTACCGTGTGATGGTGGTGGCCTCTGAGTTACAGCATCTGGGGTGTTAAATCTGAAAAAACAGGTGAATATTATTCAAGTTAAAGTCTCTGGGGTGACTGCCTGCCTGGTAATTACAGCTCCTGGTGGGGCAGGCCAGCTGTAACCTGAAGGTAGCAGCATGCTTTACCAAAATTCCCACTTTAACGTTCACAGGAATAGAGGAAGAAGAAATAACTTATGGTCAGTGGTTTATGAACAGCCAAGAATAAAACATGATCTGTGATTCATCCCCTCCTGTGTTTTTTCCCTTAAGCCACGTATCATCTTTTTGTGAGTCACCTGGAGTAGGGTGGCTTTACTTTAAGAATTGGTGCATTTTTTTTTTCAGTGTGACTCATTTTAATTAACATGCATTCTTTGAGGAATACAGGTACTGAAATTTCTATCTAAGAAGGTGGCTTTTTTTTTTTTTGAGTATTTGACTCTAGTCCTTTGATGCCTTATGAAACCTATTTTATAGTCCTTTTTAGTAATGTGTTAATTCTTCTTTGTAAGGAACTGCAGTATTAGACTTCTCTTTTTTGCAGATGAAGAAATTGAGGTGCAGAGAGGAAGAGACCTGCCCAAGGTCAAAGAGCAAGTCAGTGGAAGGCCTGAGGTTAGACTTGTGGTCTTCTACCCTTCAGTCTAACGGAATTTGCTCTGCCCGGTGTCTACACTGTGTTAGGGGATCTCTTTCGCTGCCTCTTATGCTCTGAAGCAGCCCGTTAATGCCCCTTGAAAATGGATCCGCTTTCTCCCACCTTGAGTTTAGAATACCTCCCCCTGGAGGAAGTGCAGGACGGGGCGCTGCAGGCTCGGGTGGCTCCACGGCGTCCAGAGCAGCTTAGTTGAGAAGCCTGAACATTTTCAGAGAACCCGCAGGCAAATAGCCCTCTTCGCGTTTGTTCTGGGGGTGGGGGGGCATAGGGCAGGTAGCATGTCCTGACTGTGCAGTTCTGCACACACATGGTTGCCGCTCTGTCCTAAGCCAGAGTACAGGGGGTAGGTCATGAGGCCTCGGCATGCAGGTGTTGAAAAAACCCTGCAGGTAATTCTGATGGACAGATAGGATCCAGACTCACTAGGAACCATTGCCCTGAACTGAAGGGGGTAAATGGTGCTGCTTTTGATGAGAGATGAGTATGATTTGAGTGTTTTTAAAAATTAAATATGAATATAAATTATTAGTTTAAGTGCCTAAACTGAGGAATGAATGTTGTAATATTGTTAATATTAATACCATAGGATCAGGCTGAAGAATCAGTCTTAATGGACTGCATTTTTGTAAGTGCCGATTTAGTCCAAAGCAAAAGTAAGAGCTCATCATAAACCATACTTCTCAGGGATCTTTGGACTTCCTTTAAAAATTAAGGCAGCCAGTAATGGAATGAGCAGATGGTGATCTCAGGATTGGGTTGTTCTGCATGTCTGGGTCTCTCCCTTTCAAAAAGTGGAGGAGTGCTAAAAAGACTTTTGAACTGAAGAGATGTTGATGTTTTATTACTATTGTTAACAATTCTAGGGGAAAAAAATACTCATTTTATAATGGATTTTTCCAAGGTGAGTATCTTTATTTCACTTTTGGTTTACAGTTTAGATTTCTTCTTCTTTCTTTCTTCTTTCTTCTTCTTCCTCCTCTTCCTCCTCCTCCTTTTTTTAAAGATTTTTATTTATTTATTTGAGAGAGAGTGGTGAGCACGAGCAGAGGAAGGGGCAGAGGAAGAGGGAGAAGCAGACTCCCCGTTGAACAGGGAGCCCAGCATGGGGCTCAATCCCAGGACCCTGAGATCATGACCTGAGCCAAAGGCAGAGGTTTAACCGAATGAGCCACCCAGGCGCCCCAGTTTAGGTTTCTTCTGTCAATACTTTATCTTGAAAGAAGATTTTTATCTGCAGCTTTTGAGAGAAGTTTCCTTGGAGAGGACCCTCTCAGTGGCATTCTCTCTGTTAGCCACTTTCAGGGCTGTGTTAAATGGCCATAGCAGGGCACTTGGCTGGCTTAGTCAAACGTTTGACTTCGGCTCAGGTCATGATCTCACGGTCCTGGGATCGAGCCCCACATTGGGCTCCCTGTTCAGCGTGGAGTCTGCCTCTGCGTCTGCCCCTCCCCCTGCTCATGCTGTCTCTCTTTCTTTTTCAAATAAATAAATAAAATCTAAAAATATAAAATGGCCATGGCCATGACATCCTGGTCTTCAGATGCTGTCCTCTTCACCCAGAACTGGGCTGTGTACTTTTCCTTTTCTGCTCTTCTGTTTTACAGGTGTGACTCAGCACATCCATAAAATGGATCAGAAGTGTGTTAATGCAGGAAGACAGATGTAGGAAGGTAGAACAAATAATCGAGGGTTCTTTCACTTGTTGGGAACAGGTACCTAGGCAGAGCCACTTATTGGTAGCTTGAAAAACTTAAAAGTATGGGGAAAGGGTATAAAAATCCCTTCTTGGAACACAGGAAACACCTAGTTACAAAACATGTCATCTGCCATATTTCTCAAGTCCTAAAGCACTTCTGAACATTACTTAGAGAAAATAAAACTTACACTTTGTCGTGTGTGTGTTTTAAAGGTTTTTGTGCTGTTTGATAGGAACATTCCGTTGCGAATGTTTTTGAGTAGCACCTGGAATGCTGATACGACAGGAGAACGCCCAGGTTACCATGTGTGGGTATCTGTGAACAGCCATGGGCTACTTCTCTGGTTTAGCTACTTGAAAGCAAGCACAAGGCCTCTGTGAAGTGTCAGACAGTTCAGCCACAGAAATCCCTTAACATTCTCTGCTTACAGATCATTCTACTGGCCTTGAACTTGTGAGAAAGGAAGACTTGGCGGGGGGTGGGGGGGTGGCCATCTCTGAGGATATGCAATTTTAATGCCAAGATGTGGGTAGCTTGTGCCTTCATGAAAGTTTAGACAGTGCTCATTTCATCTGTTGACAGAGGCAGCATGGTGGTTAACCCCAAGATTGAAACCCAGCTCTGTGGGCAAGTCCCCTAACCTCTCTGTGCCTCAGTTTCCCCCATATGCAAAATAGAGATAGTAATGGTACCTAGCTCATTGGCTGTAGTGAAACTGAGTGTGCATGTAAAGTGCTTACAGGAGACCGGCTTGTCGTGAGGGCTTTGTAAGTGCACACTGTGGCTGCTAACATTCCTGTTACTATTATTAGTATTAATGTAACTCTTGTTAACTCTTCTTTGCTCGCGGATCATGTTGAGTTTGTAAAACTTCCACACCCTTGTTTTTCTTCTTCTGAATTTATTTACCTTGACTTTTTTAGACTTATGTTTTATTTAAATATTTCAAACATATGCAAAAGTAGAAAGGACATATTCATAGGAAAATGCTATTTTTAAAGGTAAAAAAAGCAAAGTGTCACTTGATGTGTGAAAAGTAAAAGTCACAAGCATATTGCCTTGAGATAGATTTTTAGATGTTCTTATTATGCACATGCACTGTACATAGTTATCCTTCTAGAGAACATGCCATTTTATGGGCTTTATCCCCCAGCATTAGAGCATAAGTGTTTTCCTCTATTCTTCAGACTTTGAGTGGTTTTCGGTGGTTTTGTACCATGAATAATTACTGGTTTGTTGAATATGTTGCTTCCTTTTTTAAAAAAAATTGTAAGTAAAATGGCAGTGAAAATTTACTACAGGTGATTGGGGTTATCTTGGAAGATTATTTTTGTTTTGCTTTTTTGATTAGGAATCTCTGCATTTATTTCCTGGTACATGGGAATCTTACTATAACATGGTTCTTTGGGAAGTTAGCCTTATGAAGGTGGAAATAGCTCCGGTCCATGTAATTATACCAAGTCTCCGTTACTTGGGGCTCAAGGTAAACTTGTTCTGCTTCAGTACCTGGTGCGTGGGAATAGGACTATGCCCGCTGTCCTGTGACTGTCCGTGACATTACCGTCTAGACCTGAGCTCTCCAATACGGGATCTACTGGCCATGTGTCCTTATTTAAATTAATTAATTAGAATTAAATCAGAATTAAATTTTAAAAAATTTCAGTTCCTCAGTCACACCAGCCATAGTACGTCCACAGCCACGTGTGGCCAGCAGCTACCATATTGGACAGTGCAGATACACAACATTGTCGTCATGCAGAAAGTTCTGTTAAATGTGCAGCTCGTTCTCCAGCTGCTCACCCCAACCATTAAGGAAGCCTTACACTGACGAGGAAGAGCTGATTGTTACTCGTGGCATTTTCTAAAGCGGAGGGTGACAAACGTTGGCTGCCTGCTTTTGTATATAAAGTTTTATGGGAACGCAGCCACACCCGTTTGTTTACCTATTATCTGTGAGTGCTTCTGTGCCACAGTGGCAGAGCTAAGTGTTCAAACGTAGCCCACAAGGTCTAAAGTATTTATTCTGGCCCTTTATGAAAAAGTTTGTCAACCTCTTTTATCTAGACCAGGATTTCTCAACCTCAGCACTGTGGAATTTTGGCCCGGAGAATAACTTGTGGTGAAGGGCGGTCTGGTACTGTAGGGAGTAGAGCAGCACCCCTGCCTCAGTCCACAAGGGCTAGTAGCACCACCTGCCCCCCTCCCCCATCCAGGTGTGACAACCACAAGTTTCTCCAGATACCACAAGATGTCTGCTGGGGAGCAAAATCACCCCGGCTGAGAACCACTAATTTGAAGTGATGTGGCTTGACCAAACATTCATTTATAATACTGCATAAGAGTGCTCACTCTGGAGGGAAAAAATACATTAAAAGAGCAGAATAAATGAAAGAGTAGTTTTTATGCTGATATGCTTCAGCATTCCCTCCAGAACCAGAAATCTTTCTATAAAACATGATAGAATAACTGAAGTAGGGCAGAGAACTGGAGGCACTGATTCCACAGTTGACTGCTGAGGAGCAAATAGAGTGGAAGTTACCGCATCTCTGAACTGATGGGAGCGTGTCGTTTATTTTACAGGTGCGAGGCCTATTTCCTTTATAAAACACTATGTGACTGCAAAGTTCGTGTTGACTTTGCTGTGTGTGTAAATGTTACCTCTGTATACCCGGCACCTTGTGCTGCGTCTGGCAAGAAGGGAGTTAATAAATGTCTATCAGAATGATTGCTAATAAAATTCAGTAAATTCGTACTTCTCTGTCTTATGATTATCTGTTATTTTAAGTGGCCTGTGTAGGTTCCTACCTTCATAAGCCAGAAGAATTAGAAAACTGGTTATATTTACCTTCAATAAAGGTGATGAGAATTGAGTTAAATATCAAGGCCTATAAAATTGTGTTCTTTTTGACATCTGGTGCTTGAATACTTTTCAGAGTGGGGATTTTCAAAGCTGTAGAAAAGGTTGATATTAAGAGAAATCTCATTTTATAAAAATGTAGAGTGCTATAGAGTTTTGGGGCATGCATTTTAATTAAACAATGTATGTACTATTTCTGAATTCTTGGTTTAGAACATGGAGTGAATTAGAATTGGGACACTTGGCCTTTGAAAGCAAATATCAGGTGTACCTTTATCTGGTTCTTCAAAGAAAATTAAATTTTAAGTTTTAAAGTTGTACTGAAAAGAATATGCAATAGAGATCGCATGTAATGGAGCACACTTTGATGGAAAACTTCCGTGTGGTTGATTATTTGGGAAGATAAGCAGTTTCGCCTACTGAATTCAAGTGAATTTTAGGTGAACTTGTTTTTCCGTGCATGACATATTCCTGTTTGTTTTTTCAGATCTTACCAATATATTTGAGTCCTTCCTGCCCCAGTTGTTGGCGTATCCCAACCCCATAGATCCTCTCAATGGTGACGCTGCGGCCATGTACCTCCACCGACCGGAAGAATACAAGCAGAAGATTAAAGGTGAGAAGGCAAATAGTTTAGGGGCGCCTGGGTGGCTGAGTCGTTAAGCGTCTGCCTTGGGCCCAGGGCGTGATCACAGAGTTCTGGGATCGAGTCCCACATCAGGCTCCTCGACTGGGAGCCTGCTTCTTCCTCTCCCACTCCCCCTGCTTGTGTTGCCTCTCTCGCTGGCTGCCTCTCTCTCTGTCAAATAAATAAAATCTTTAAAAAAAAAAAAAAAAAAAAAAAAAAGGGGGCAGATAGTTTAACCTGGAGACTGAAGAACTTACNATCTTAAAAAAAAAAAAATTTTTAAAAAAAAAAAAAAAAAAAAAAAGAAGGTGGCAGATAGTTTAACCTGGAGACTGAAGAACTTACGTGTATTGGGCTTTGATCATTAAAAGCCCTTCTGAGTTAATAATAACTTTTCTCAGGCCTTAAAAGAGACCGTGGTCTGTGGGCTGGAGCAGAACTCACCAGCCCCTGTAGTTCCAAGGGCTCATCCACACCTTGGGAAGACTGAAGGTCCCAGCAAGGAAGGCGAGAAGGAGTGAGAAAGAGCAAAGGAGAGATGGAAAGTGGGGGGCACCTGTTGGGTGGTGGTGGATGTGACTGTGCTGGAAATCCCCAGGAACCCCTGTCCAAAAGAACCTTAGCCTACATTTGCTTCCTCTTGTCTTGTAAAATCAGAAAATTGGGACTCGAGAATGAAGCATTAAGTGAAAGGCATAATCTCCTGTTATTATCATCCTGGCCCGTCAGGAAAGCAGTTAACTTTGGAAGTTGGGAAATGTCAAATTTATCCATATACTTTTTTTATACTTTTTTTACACTTTACCTGTTGGATTAAGAATATCCAACTGGCTTCTTTTCTTGGTCCCGTACTGATTTTCATTTACTTTGGGAAGTTTACATCTGAGCACATTTCTTGTCTGCAGCAGATAACTGGCCCCAGGGCCGTTTTCTAGTAAAACTTGAAATGTGCTGTGCTAGGTAGAAATGTGCTCGTGGTAGTAGGGCTAGTTTGCTCATCCTGTACAATTTAGAACCCCCCTTTCTCATTCTGAAACAGTTTACCTGCTAGTGGGACATGAAGTTCATTAAATGAACTTGTGGTTTCAAAAGAACTTCTGTAACTTATCGGTTTACTGGTGTTCATTTTACCTCTCTGTGTGCTTGAGAACCTTCATAGTGAAAGTCTAAAGTTCCACCAGAAGGGAAAGGAATTCAAAGTCCATGAAAGTAGGCCTGCTCTCCTTAGCAAATGGCAGGCATTGGTATTTACCTAATTGTTAGCATGACTTGTCCATCTGTATAGCAGTTCAGATTGTCAATATCTGCCAGTTGTACGGCCCTTCTGAGGTCCATTTGCAAGAGATGGCAGTAAAAATAATTTACAAGAGCCTGGAATATATAGGTCTTCACTCTTAACGGTGAAGGTATGAGACAAGCGCACCTGAGGCTTTCCTTTGGTTTAATCATTCTTCTCTGATCTCTGTAGGGTACTTGTTGGTACTTTTGTTGAGATAAAATAGAAATAAATCTACTCCATTTAATTTACTTAGGTCTCAGTGTTTTTGCAAATTAATATCTAATTTATGTAGCAGAATATCTGTATAGCCAAACAAACATGCATTTCAAGGGGGGAAAAAAGCAGTCCGTTTCAACCAGATAAAATTCTGTTATGAGACTATATTAAAATTGTGACACAGGAATCACTTAACAGTGTCTGCAACCCACAGATATCTTGGTGCGGAGCGTATTTCTATAGTTCTTACATTCATTATGCCTCAGCAATTTAGCAGTATTCCTGTTTTAGTACATATCTGCTATAATACCAGATACAAAGGAATCCAGTCTACATTTTTATTTTAGAATGGCAAGCTCTAGCTTAGGGAATTTGAGCTTTCTGAAATGTCAACGTTGGCTATCATTTTGTCTTCCTGAGTAATGTGGAAATCAGGGCTGTAAGAACTATCCTGATGGCTTACACGCAATTCCCCCCCCCCCCCCCCCCCCCCCCCCCCCGCCCCCAGCCTGGAGGCTTGTTCTCCCAGTTCTCCCCTGCCTCCCAGTGCCCAGCCTGTCAGAGGCATCCCCATTTCAGAAAACTTTGTCTGCTCCTGTGGACTTCTTTAGGAGTCCTGCTCTTTATCTCCTGTCATTTTCAAACTTCCCACTTCTTGCCCTCAACCCCTGCTAGTTTGTTTCCCCCCCTCTACTGATAATCTGTGACCCCATTTCTTCCTAATCATGTGCACCTTGCTCTAGACCCATTTGCCTCACTTCTTTGCAGCTTTTGTATTTTGCCCCTTCCCTTCCTGAAAACCTTTCTCATTCCATCCCCAGTCATGGTCATTCAGCCCTCCCTCGCCCTCCCCTCCCCCCACGACTTGGGAGCTGATTCACCCCCCACCGTTGTAGATAGTTCCCTCCAGGTAGGTGATTTCCAAAAACGTGTGTAGGTGGGCCCTCTCTGCCCGGCTGTTACCGGACATTTCTATGCCTAGCCTCACAGGTCAGTGTATATAACCTTTCTTACCGTGCATTTTAGTCAGCGTTCCTATTTAGTTGATGTTCTTTGTCATATAAATGTGAGCTGCCTATAGGCCGCTTCAGTGGAGCTGTCTGAAGATACATTCCTTTCCTGCTTAAAAACCTTCTCGGAGCGGGATCTTAGCCTGCTGTTGACGGCTCGCTCTCACTGTGCGTGATCTCAATCTGTGCCTTTACTCCTGAGCTTCGCAGTGTGTGACCATCACATTGGACGAGTTTCAGATACCCAGCTACATTCCCTTCCTTAGTCAGGGAAAGCTTCAGCCCTGTGAAAAAACCCAGAGAATAACTTAACCATATAGTCACCATCCAACTACAGCAGGACCTATACATTTTGCCTTCTTTGCTTCAGATACAAATGTAGTTCTCGCCTTGGTTTTGACATCCTGGCCACGTCCTTCTCCCCTGTGTTGTTGGTTTTGTTTTTGTTTTTTTAATTAGATTTTTTATTTATTTGAGGGAAAGAGCACAAGCAGGGGGAGCAGCAGGCAGAGGGAGAGGGAGAAGCAGGCTCCGCGCTGAGCAAGGACCCGGATGTGGGGCTCCATCCCAGGACCCTGGGACAGTGACCTGAGTTGAAGGCAGACGCTTAACCGACTGAGCCACCCAGGCGCCCCCTCCCCTGTGCTTTTGGCGAGGCTGAGCCTTTCGCCTGGAATGGCATGTCCTGTGCTGCAGCTGAGAGTTCCTTCAAGGGTCAGCGCAGATGTGCCTGCCTTCCTAGCGCTAAGAGGCCAGAGGCCCTTCCTCCATGCTTCCCTCCAATGTCACTCGTCAGCCAACTGCTTTTATCTGCATCTGTGTCTCCTGCTCATCAGCGACCTTGCTCTTCATTTTTTCTATCTTCTGAAAGGCCTTGTCCTGTAAGCTAAGCACTAAAAACGTATTTATTTCCTCAAATATACTAAAGAGGACTAATAGTATCACCTTACAGTGTCGGAGAGAAATGTCAAAGTGCAGCCACTTCTTTCTACAAATCCAGCAAAGTAACTGACCCATTAGAGGGTAAAAATAACATTTCTGAGACTAATAAACATCTCTGTCTCTCTACAAGGTAAATTTAGGTAAGTTCTTACCTAATCAGGAGCTTTTGGAACCTCATCTCCACATAAAACTTCATTACGAATTTGTAGGGTTCTAAGTCAGAAGTCTGCAAACTTCTGTGAAGGGCTAGATTTGGCCACATGCAGTCTCTGTCACATATTCATTCTCTTCCCCCCCCCTTTTTTTTAAACAACCCTTTAGGGGTGTCTGGGTGGTTCAGTCAGTCGAGCAGACGTTTGCCTTCGGCTCAGGTCATGGTCCCAGGGTCCTGAGATTGGGTCCCTCATCGGGCTCCCTGCTCAGTGGAGAGTCTGCTGCTTCTCCCTCTGCCCCTCCCCCATTTGTACTCCTCTTTCTCAAGTAAATCTTTTTAAATAAATAAATAAACAACCCTTTAAATATATCAAAAATACTCTTCGCTAGGCCCCTGTGTTACAATGATTCAAAGTCAGCAGGCTCATTTGGCCATTTTCCTTCTCTTACTCTCATACTCAGTCCCTATGAGTCCATAGGAGGAAAAACGAAGCCTAAGGCTGTGAGGACATGTTTCTGTCCTGCTGGCACGCTGAATAGGGTTCTGTCTTGTCTCTTCATATTGTGTGTAGGCTGTTTACTGAAACACAGTCCGCACTTAGAGTTTTTAGAACAAGTTTGTTTGTTTAGCAGTTCTTAACAGTTTTCTTTCAGCCAACAGATTTCAGCCTAGGCTGTAGCTGCATGAATCTTCAGGTAAATAATAGATGATAAAGTTGCTCACGCTCCCTGTGTCTCCACATAGCATCTCATTCCCGAGCAGACTGAGAGACTGTTTTCACCAGCTGCTTCAAAAACCTGACAGGCAGGATCTGTTTAGACTAAAATCTATTCCTAAAATAATAGATTTGGACTGACTGTAATTATATAACTGCAAGTCTAAAAATGATGGGGGATTTCCTTATAAATTACTATGGAATCATAACTAGTCCTGCTCTACCTGGGAGGTGAATAGTTTTATTATCATAGTGATAAGAAGAAAGTCGGGGGTTCACACATCCCCAGTCCTGCAAGTTTGGAGGAGCACAGCCATATGGATAAGCCAACGAGGCAAGAGTGAGGGCAGCCTGGCGGCTGAACTGGAAGCCGGTTCACACCGCACACCGTCCTGGACATCTGCCGGCCTTCCCGGCCTCACAGCCAAGGTGCAGGGCGGTCGGCTGCCTCGTACACGTGTGTCTGGGAGGTGTTCGTCCACCTGGGAGGCGATGGCCGCAGGGAGTTCGGGGCTGCAGGTGCAGTGTGTGGTCTGTTCCCCTGCAAATCAGATGTGCTGCTTCGCCTCTCTTATTCCAAAGATGTCTTCTGTGGGATTTCCCCCTAGCTTTAGTGACCATACCCAGGCAGGTAAGGAAGGCTCGAACTTCCTGGGACTTGGCCAGCTTTGGGGTCTCTGAAGCACATGCCTGCCTGCTCACCGGCCCTGTGTTTTCTTCATCCCTTCCCCCCCATGCAGAGTACATCCAGAAATACGCGACGGAGGAGGCACTGAAAGAGCAGGAAGAGGGCACCGGTGACAGCTCGTCGGAGAGTTCTATGTCTGACTTTTCGGAAGACGAGGCCCAGGATATGGAGTTGTAGTAGAAAAAGCACCTGCTTTTCAGAAAGACTATTATTTCCTAACCATGAGAAGCAGACTATAATATTCATATTTAAACAAAGCAATTTTTTTTATTACTAAACAAGGTTTTTATGGATAATAGCATTGATATATATATATTATATATCACCCTTTAGATCTTGATTTCTTGGTCATTTCTCAACCTGAGGTGCATAGCATATTCGCACATTCCATTTTGGTAGCAATATGCGGTCCGAGTGCATGCGTTCATAAGTCCATGTGGCCAAGTCAGCCTGCGTGCTGCTGAACTGTCAAAAGAAATAGCCGCTCTGATAGTTAGACGTGAGTAAAAATAACAGGAAAAAGTTGCTTTTATTGATGGTTCCAAAGAAACAAACCAAACCAAGCAGCTTCTTGGATGTGAAGGTAGAATAGTGCTTTTTTCAGGTTGGGTGGGAGGGACGGGAGAGGACCAGGACTGCTGTGGGCGCGTAGAGCCGGCCCAGCAGCGCCTGACTGCTCCTTCCTGAGTCCCAGGTGGCCCCGTTTCTGCGGAGTAACAGGATAAAACAGGGAGCTAATTGGAGTACTGAAACGTAAAACAATTTTCGACTCTGGATTTTAAGTACATTTTTATATGTAGATCTTGGCCGTCTCACTACCAGGCCCTGCAGCCACAAGTGTTTTGCTTTGGAGAACCTTTTGGCAGTGTGTTCTGAACCTGATTCTTTTTCTTGGGGTAGAGCTTGTGATCTATACCTTTTTGAGGGGACAGGAGGAGGAGGAAAGTGACTGGGAAGGTGTTTCATGTCGTCTAGCATGCGCAGTGTCACATCCTCATCCTGTCGGCCACTTTGAGACTGCTTCCCCGGACTAGGAGCTTTACATTTGAGGGTGGTTGTGGGTGTTTTTGTTTGGATTGGAGCTTTTTTTTTTCCCCCCTTCCTTCCTTTTTTTTTTTTAAATGGTGTGTGTGTGTGAATTGTGCTTAGACAGGTTGCAGATTTAATCTTCGCCTACCCAAGAGACGGCCTCCTCCTGGGATAGCCGCTCCGTGGACCATTAGACTCGGCAGGAAGACCCTTTCTGGTGGCTGTGACTCCCGGGTACTCTCATTCATGTTTTTGGTTTTGTTTTCCCTTCTGCTGCTGCTCTTGGCAGCAGCCTTGGTCATTATCTGCTTGTGGAAGTGGGAAATGGGTATTTTAGACCCAACACATATTCTAAATTTAAAATGAGTAATAATTGGAACAAATAAAAGTCCTTGTACCCAAAGTGAATCTACACGGGAAAAACAAACCACTTTTTTCAGAGTGTGACTGAATAGGAGGAAAGAGTTCGGAAATAGGCTGCAGGAGAACAGGTTTTGAAGGAAGAACATATTCCCTCCTGTATGTGTTAAGAGGAAATCAGACAGTTTGAAATGCCTGCTAATCAGATGTGTGCTCAGCTCGCCGTATGTCCAGGTTGCCAGCAGGCTTGCTTTCAAATAGGAGTGCTGCCTGCTGAATCCGGAGAACTTGAGACAGCAAGTCTGTATCCCTTTTTTGCCACAACCAATAGGACAATAGCAGAATTAGCCAATTCTAAAACCTTCTAAAGACAATTTTTGAATGTCCCACCGGGATAATTGCATTTTTCTTTCTGATGTGTGTTTTTTAGTTGAGACGTGCTATCTATTCCACAAGATTGGAGTCCATGAGGTTGGAAGATATCCTATCTTTTTTTATTCCAAAAGCACAATCAATCTTTTCTTTGAAAATCTATATAAAGTACAACTTTTAGCATGATTATTTTCCTAAATAAAAGACAAAGAATTTACTTATTTTATGTTAATTACGGGCATGAAGCAAAAGGTTTTCTTTAAAAAAAAAATTTAAAGTGCAGTTATGTAGGGCTGTGGTTAGTTAACCGTACTGAGTTATCTATCTAGCATTTGTGGCTTGTTGGAGGGGTAGTGTTAACTATTTAACATGGAATGGTGTGCTTTAACTTTTCTAGCGCGTTGTCTTCTCATTACTTTGGGGGAGGGAGGGTCTCTGCTGGCACTGTCTAACCTGCTTACCTGCCGAATTAGCAGTTTGCTTGTGCTATAACCGTTTAAATTGTAGGTGCGACTTAGGGTAGGCTTTAAAGTGCTGGGTGGTGATTTGAGTTCAAACAATAAAAAATTGTATTTTTTCAATATTGTATAAACAATAGTGTTCTAATTACCTTTCAAAAAAAAATAATGTCCAAATAATAATTGCTTTTAATCTTGTCAAAAACAAGACAAAACAAAGCTAGGAGAGCCAGGTCTAGGGGAATGTATGTGAGCCCCAGCTCTGCTCCCCGACTAAATACCTTTTTCTCAAAAAAAGACACAGCTCGCGGCAGATTGAACGCTCTGGCACTGGGAGTCTGGTGGTGCGGAATTTCCAAATGAACACGTGTCGGGGGAGGTTGCAGGGGTTAAGAAGCAGATCTGAGTCTGGCTGCGGCATGCGTGCGTGTGTGTCCGTCCATCCAAGTCTGTCTGATGAAGGTGTAATGAGGCTTCCCTATTAGCACAGGAAGCTCCTGGAATTGCTACCCAAAACACACTGTACCCTCTCAGTCTGTGCAAATCTATCCTTTCTCGGCACTAACCTTGGTCCCATGCATGCTTTTGGCTCTGTGGGGGGCTTTTCCTCTCCTGAGAAATTGGTTTTTGATGAGTTGAACAGAATCCCTTTTTATCCTAACTTTTTGTCCCTCCCTGTACCCGGGAGAGGTAGGTAGGAGAAGGAGACCATGCTTCTAGGTACAGAGGGAACTGGAAGAAAGCCCGGCTGTGAATCAGAGGTCTCGCCCCCCATTATAGATGATACAGTAAGGCTAGAAGAGGGGGTGTGACGGCACCAAACGCTTTTTCAGGTTTCCCGTCATAACACTCAGAAAAGCATCCAGAGCCCCTCAGAAGGGCTGAACATTATTGTTTTAAAAGGTGGTGATAGTAAGTCAGAGTGGCTTCTGGCAGTTTCCCTCCCTTTCTTAGTGTACCCATCTTTTTGAAGTCTTACCTAATGGTTGACCAGCGCAGGCCATCCTTTGCCCCTGTTCACATGACCAAGCTCAAGCTCCCCGCCAAACCGACAAGCGAGGTGGCCGCAGCCGCAGCCCCGGGGCCTGGCGGGTTGCATTTCGTGGTTGCCAACCTAGATGCTGGCATTTTGCTCTTTCGTCTTTGATCTTCTCGCCCTCCTTGAGGTTACTGTGCAGTTCGAACCAGCATTTTATACTAGTAAGGTAGTTCTCAGAAGTTGCCATGTCTCTCCTGCCCCTAACGTTCTTCCATTCAGAAGCTGTTCTCATTGCCAACGGCTGATCGAAGCTCCTGAGGAGTGTCTGCCTTCGAAGGAATTTTTTTTCTGCTCAGAACGCTCCCTGAAGCCATGGTTGGCCTTGGCCTGACACTTGCTTTTCTTTAGGCCTCCTGTTATGGCTGAGAATCATGAAAGATCCTCTGTTGGCCTTCACGGGTGAAGTTTATAGACACCAAGTTTCTGGGAACCGGTGTATGATTTTACATGGTGCATGGCCCTCCTGCGTTCTAGGGACACAATCAGAAAGTGAAAGCCATTAACAAGAGTTAGCAAGAGTTCCATTTACTTCTACCAACTTCCAAACTGGGTTCACGGCCTTCTTGACTAAAATCATTTCTGATTGGGCATAAAGACCTACATTTTCTTTGGACTTCTGAATCCATGTTCATATTTTCTCTGGCCACTGAACACCTTGGCAGTTGCATCAAGGATTGGGGCAGAGGGCCCTGGGGGAAGGGGGAGCTAATCGTTGTGGTCGGGCGGGCAGGGTCTCCACCCACCAGAGGAAGGGCCAGGACTCTCACTTCAGCAAATGCTTGTCTTGGCTGTGGGCTTGGGAAGAAATGGCCATTATTTACTGATTGTCTTTGGTACATATTGTGTGATACTTGAAGAGAGAAAAGGGACTTACCAGCCCTTAATGGAAATCTAAGCTTTTTACCGCTTATTTTTTCCTTGCCCTATCTCCTCCCTTCCACCTTTTTCCTTGCATTGTGATGATCTAGCGGGCACTTCTGTCAACAGGACAAATGCCTCCTCTGACTATAACCTCTTAATAGTTGTGTATAATGAAAACTGTAAACTTTTTTAAATAAAATGTGTATATACCTTGGCAAATGGCTGGACCTTGATCAATAAGATGATAGCCTCGATAATCACTTAGCCCTTTCTTAAAAAACAAAAATCAACCAGACACCCTCCTTGTTCACCTGACTCCTCTCAGCAGCAGGTGTTGGCTTGTTTCTGTTTTTGACCGAGAAGCTCTTACAGAGGGAGTGTCACCTTCAGTCAGTAATAACTAAGAGGCCCCACCTCCGGAGTCCTGTCTCTGTACCTGGAATGGCAGGTGACTGCTTTATAGACAAGGCTGGCTGTGAGGCTTCTTTACAACCTTCAAGGCCTTCATGTGGATCAGCAGGTATGGCTGCCACAGTGCAGGTCAGCCCAAATCTTCTAGACCCTGTCAGCTAATACTGAGCGAAGGATACCCACTTGGCCCGGAGTCCACAGGCGGTGCAGTCTGCCCCAAAACAGGCGCCCCGCTGCGCCAACCTCAAACCCCGAGGGGGAACGGCGGGTTTTGCATCAGAAGGGTACCACTGGGTTGATTGACTCAGCATTTTGATTCCTGTCTAAAGCATATGCCGCGATGGCCACCAGATGGCGATGTTGCCTCATCTTCTGGAAAATCCCACCGGTCGATTTTGTTAGAAGGCCCTTAAGACAAAGGGAAGACTTGGTCACATGCTTTCATTCCCCCAAACTCTCTTCCACTGTTTTCTTCTTCCTTTTCTCAAACTTCTTTTATTCCTCACTGCATCCTAACGTGTTCTCCGGTGGGCCCAGCTTTGTATCTATGAAGGAGGGGGGAAGAGGCCCCCTAGGAGGGGCCCTCTGGAGAGAGTAAGCACCGGAAGCTCTCCTGGGGCAGGTGAGCCCTCGACTTCCCTGGCTGCCTCCCGTGCTCAGAAGCAAACATTCAGCAGGTTCTTTGCAGGTGGAGCTCGCTGACCGCTCAGTCTGGGCTAGGGCCTCAGCCAGCGCGCTCAGTTCCCCTCCCATTTCTTCGTTAGCTGTGCGGCCTCGGGTTCATTTTTTAAATGAGGTCCCTTAACTGGTAGGTTCTGACTCTGACACCCTGTGACTCAGAACTCTGGTCTCTGAAACAATACCTACCTATCACGGGATATAGTATCGTGAGCTTATATCCCAGAAACCTATGAAACCGAAGTTTCAAGATCAGACATTAGAGTTCGGGGACCCAAACAGCTTCGGGACTTAAAGCATCCATTTTCCAGGTGAAAGGAGAACTCAGAGACGCATGGGTCATAGGAGTCTATCCTCCTGATCTCACGCGAGGGAGCTGCTTTTAAAACTCCCTTGAGGAATCTCGGGGCACTCGTTGGGGCTTGGGTCCCCCCTTCCTCCCCAGTAAGGTCACCCAGTGGTGAGATCGCCTCGGCCTCGGTCCAGCTGCTTCCGAGGTGGCAGGGGCTTTCCACAGCCTGCCTAAGACAGGAGGTACCCCTGTCCTGGGAAGGGGGACCCAGGATTTCTGAGGTATGTTGTCGTGGAAAAGACTTGACCCCAGAACTTTCATCACCTTCAATCTCTTGCCATCCCTGAAGCCTGCTGTCCATCCCAGGGGATGAGTACCTGTGACACTATACCCTGGTGTTCCCTGCTCCCTGCCTGGAACCAGGGCAGGAGGGGACTTACGGCTCCCACAACCCCTGGCTCTGCAGAGGCCCTGGAGCCGCCTGGTAGACTGAGCAGCCCAAAGGCTTCTCAGAGACCCAGATCCCCCAGTGAACCCAGGACGGTCCACGTTGGGTCAACCCCGCTCCCCGTGCCTCATGCTGTAGGGTTTGTGCACCCAGAGCTGCTTGGAACTGAAGAGTCACCCTGACAAGGGATTTAATACTAAGTTCAAAATACAGGGATAGTTCCCTTCTTGCCCTGTGTGTAGGGTGTGAGTGAACGTGTGTATGTCTGTAATGTTTTCTTTTTTCCAAGGCTGGACACTTCTGTGGAACTGGGTTCCTCAGAACCCTTTGGGCCTCAGACTTGGCTCCTAGGACCTGCTGTCAAGCAGTCAGGGGTGGCGGGGACAGACTTGGGCTCCCTCCTGGCTGCCCCATCATTGATGATTAACCAGGAGAGGTGCTGCTGCAGAGCCGAGGGGTGTGACCTTCAGGTCTCTCTCAGCTTCACTTCCTGTGACCCCTACCAGCTAAGAGCAGAACAAGCAGCTCCCCTGAAGAAGCTTCCGCCTAGACTCTGTTCTCTTCGGTTATATGAACAGGGAATCAGGGGCCTGCTCCAGTCCACTAATATGCACTTAAAATGTGTGGAATGAAGCTTTTAAAGATGCACCTCTAAATATTTCAGAAAAAATATGTACTGGTAACAAATCATTCCAAACACACGTGGAAGTCTTCCATAAAGCCTTCCTCTGGAGACAATTCAGAGATACTGGTGACATCAGCCGTGGCTGAAGAGGGCTCTCCATTTTGATCTTTACACTGGCCCTGAGAGCCCGTCGGGAAGGAAACCTGGACTTGGCCCCATTTCACGTTAACTGCTTTGTGAGGCTCCAAGAGACGAGCACAGAGCTGGCGAGTGGCACAACCAATGCTGGCCAGGTCTTCAGGCCATAGCGGAGTGTTCTTTCCATGAGTTCACACCGTGCCAAGCCTTGTGCCCATCTCCCACATACATTCCCATGTTCACTGATAACCAACCACGTCACCAACCCCTGGGGCCTGCGGTGGAGTCAGAATATAGTAAAACTCACATTTAGCCCAACCCACTCCCTAGAGCAAACAGAAATAGAATGCCATCTACACAATTTACACAACTTTCTAGTAGCTATGTGCTTTTAAAAACACGGTAAAATTAATGTTTTTTTTTTACCTCAACATAGTCCCAATATTTCAGTGTATAATGACTATTTAAAAATGAATATTTAGCATTCTATTTTTGTACTAACTCTGAAGTCCAGTATGTATCTTCCCCAGCACATCTCAATTTGGACACTAAATTTTCAATGTCTAAAGGGGCACGTCGTCCTACCAAGACAAAGCTGTGTTACAGAAAATTTTGCACTGCAAAAATGTAATGACAAGTAAATTTAATGACTATTAAATAAGACGAAAAATTCGGTTCCTCGGTTGCCACCCTTCAAGTGCTCAGTGGCCACAGGTGGTCGTGGCTACGAGGCTACGAGGGACAGCGCAGCCCCGGAGGCCTCCAGTACACCTGCAGGAATTGCTTGGAGAAGCAGGTAAATCACCAGAGCGACAGTTACTGGGAATGGGGACAGAGCCCAGAAGCCGCCACTCGGCAGAGGCTGTTCCGGGCCCGCGCGGGCTTGGAGGGGCTGGCAGCGGACCGAGGGCGTCGGGCGCACCGCCACTGTCGCCCCGCCCCTCGACCGCTGAGCCCGAGGAGCCGGGCGGGGCTGGATCCGAGGGCCCGGGGCGTCCCTCCTGCCGGAGACCCCTCCGCCCCGCCCGCGGGGCCTGGCAGCTGCCGGAAGAAAAACAGCGAGGCCGCGGAACTCCGAAGCGGAGTTCGGCTGCCTCGCCCGGCGTCCCCCGGCTTTGACCCCCCGCGCCCATCTCTCGAGGAGCCGGGGCCTCTCAGCCTGACTTGCTCCCTCGGCCGGGCTCCCGGTGGCCAGCGACAGCTGTGGCTGCTTAAGCAAGCAGGGGGCTGGTTGGAAGGTCAGGGCGGGGCCCCAGAATTCCGGGGAGGCTGTACAAGATTTGGGAAACGAGAGGAGCTGAGGGACTCCGGAGACCCGGCATCGGGAGCAACCGGGCCAGAGCAAGGCCACCCTGCAGGCATCTCACCATCCCTTCCCCTCTGCACCGCGTGCGCTTGACGGAAAAGCCCCAGCGGGAGCCATGACCCCATACAGGGGCTGGGAAACCAGCGACGAGGGCGGTAGAGCTCTTGCAAGTGATCACGCCGGGGGAAGAGCCCCCAGGGCGGAAAGGGGATTGAGCCTACGCGCTCACTACCTCTGCGCCAGCCACTCTGCCGAGCCCACCGCACAGTCCCGGGCAGGGGGCAGCTCATCCCACCTCCCCGCCCTCCCAACCCACCTTTCAGGCAAGGAGCACTACGTGTCACGAAAGCATCACAAACCACAGGGAGCGGCTTCCTGTTAAGAGGGGGCTCGACCAGGGTCCGGCTGGATGGGAAGGAATTGGATCAAGGCAGAAGGGAGCAGGGCACCCCAGGTAGGGGAGTGGCCTGGGGTGCGGCCGGGCGGGGAGGAGGGGACGGAGGAACTCTGAGGGGAAGAAGGTGAAGGGTGGCCAGGAGGTCCTGATGGGAAGAGAGGTTGAATGGTGGCTTGGGGCCATGTCTGTCATCAGAGGCATGAAGCACGGTTGGGAGGAGAGAGAACTGGACGGGGACCCGACGTTCTCCAGAAGCAAGAGAGCTGGGCAAGGAAGGACAATGGGACAGGCTGCAGTGGCGGCCTGGGGACAGCAAGAGGGAAGGGGGCAAGGGCAGAAAGGGTAAAACAGCTTGGGGGGGGGCAGTTCTGAGACTCATGGAAGCCTGTAGCTTCGGATCTTGAGTGCTCTCTCTCTTGCTCCTCCCTGCAGTCTTGGATCCCTCTCTCTAGCGGAAGCCAGCTGATAGGTTTTGAGCTGCCCTAGGGGGAGACCCGCATGGCTGGGAATTGAAGCCCGAAACCAGTGGCTCCTCCAGACCCAGTCAAGCCAGCAGTGACTTCAGCTCAGGCCTCAGAAATCCCAGATCCCTGACCCTCAGAAACGGAAACTGATAATCAATTCTATTAAGCTTCTGAATTTGGGGTGTAATTAGTTACACAGATATAGAGATCTAATAGTCTATGATTTTGGGGAACCACTCTATCACTCCCAGACTGCCTATCACTAGACTTATAATAGAAACATAATCTCTCTCATGTTCAAGCTACTGCTTTAAAATTTTTGTTTTGGGGGAACCTGGGTGGCTTAGTCGGTTAAGCATCTGACTCTTGATTTCGGTTCAGGTCATGATCTTGAGTTGTGAGATCGAGCCCTACGTTGGACTCTGCACTCAGCGGGGAGTCTGCTTGAGGTTCTTTCTCTCCCTCTGCCCCCCACGTGTGTGGATGTGCGCGCGCGCTCTCTCTCTCAAAATAATAAATAAATAAATATTTTATTTTATATTTGTTAGAAGGAAACTGATCTTAAGTAATTCAATAATAAAGGCTGGAAATAACAGTGGGGTGGGAAATTCAGTTCCTACTCTCTGCCATCCTAGCTTGAGCTTCCACTTGCAAGGTCACCTCATGGTCTGACATAGCTGCTAGAGCTCCAGAAATCATATCCCAAGTTCTAGGCAGCAGGAAGAAGGAAGGAGGGAAAAATAAAAAGTCCTCGTCTCCCAGACGGCAGCTTCTTTCAGGAGTCTTCTTGGATGCCTTCTCTACACTTCCACCTCCTTGGCCAAACTGAGACACGTGGCCACACATTGGTTAGAGAAGTGGGGAAATGCAATGTACTGAATGTGTGGCCCCCTTGAATAAAATTGGGGTTCTACTAATGCAATATGTGGATTTTCTGTTTTTTAGAAAGTGTTGGAACAAGTCAGCTCTTAAAAAATTAGGAGGCAATTGGAGAAATTTGAACAATGAATGGCTATATGATGATATTAAGAAATTGAAGTTATCGCTTTTTATGGGTGAGAAAGGGATTGTTTTATATCGTGTGTGTGTTCAAAGAGTACCCTTAGATACTGAATTTATGGATGAAATTTCATGAAGTCTGGACTTGTTTCAAAATAATCCAAGGGGGAAAAAAAATAATCCAAGGGTGGGAGGAGTGGTGATCAATGAAATTAGGTTAGCCATGTGTTAATTGCTGAAGCCCAGTGGTGGGTACATGGGAGTTCATTATACCGTTTTCTCTACTTTTTGAATAGGTTATAATACTTTCATCAAAATCCTGCCATTAAGTAAAAGCATTGAGATTTATATTTTAAAAATTGGGGTTCTGAAACACTGGAGTTCTATTATTAAGGAATAGCGGAGGTTGGCTTTGGGGACACCCAGAGCAGTCCCTGCCAGTCGCTAGCGGCTGAGCTCAGTTCCTAACGGACAGAGATTGTCCGAACATTCCATGATCTGATATCCTCCAACAGGCCTGGGCCCTGTCCTGCTGGCCATGGTACCAGCTGGATCCTCATTTGCCTGGCACTTACTGGATCCTGCTGTATGTCCATATTGGCATCATAGGCCTGAGAGGAAGGGGGTATAACTGAAGGCATTGAGACCCAGACCCAGGTCCCAAGGAGTGTGTGGTTTATTTGAGCAGATAGTGTGAATTCAAGGACACCCACACTCCATGCAGTCAGGCCAAGAGAGGAAACGAGCAAGTGGCAGATTGTTCAGGTGTGAAGAAGGGTGAGGCCACGGTGTGCAGGAAGGCAGCATGCAGGAGGCAAGGGTGAACAGGGCCTGGACTTGACCGGATAAGGAGACGAGGCGCCTCTGTCGAGCGAGGGGAGCAGCATTGGGGAGCTATACTGAGATGCTGTGTGTCTGGGGCGGGGGGCAGGGGGATTCTACAGCTCTGTGCCTGTTCTTGGCCCTGGCCAAGAAATTCATTCTTCAGGATAAAAAGGCCAGCCATGGAGTCTCCCCACGGAAAACAGCAATGATAACAGCGGCAACAACAGCTGATGTTTTAGGGTTCCGGGCCTCAAGCTGCGGGCTTCATTAATAGCAAGGCTGTGAGGCCAAAGTGATCTCCCTGCAGGACACACCTGTTACTGGTGCCTGCCCAGCATCTGTTCCTTCTTCTGGGATCAGCCCTGCTGTGCTGTTTGGGGGACCTATCCCTCCTCACTCACTCTCCTCCATGTGGGTTTTGGAGGCTAACTCCCTCTTCCCTGCCCCTGCAATGTGGGCCCCCTCGACCCTGCCTCCTTACCAAAACCCCTACAATGACAGTAAAGGGTCACGGAGGGGGCAGGAGCCATAACCACCAGAACAAAGGGAAGGAAGAGTAGACAACAACAAACAAGAACACAAAAGCATTGCTGGGGACTGAGAAAGAGGCACAGTAACCAATATGATAGATTAAAAGCAAAACAAAACTCTTCACATCAAAACCCTTTTCCTAAGTCAGAAGGGAGGGAAATGAAAAAGCAACCCAATTTCCACCACAGAACCCTACACCCCTCCATGGCTGGTGGCCCCAGGTTCCTTTGATCCTGGGGGTGATTGAAGGCTGTAAAAGGAGGAGGGGTTGAAAGTTTAGAAGGTGTTGGACACCAAGATCTTGTCCCCAGTTCTGTCCCGACCCACGCCTCTGGCCCTTTCGACTGGACAGATTAGAGGATTTTGCTAAGGGAAAAAGGAAGCCGGGGACTCCAAGCACAGCTCGGGGAAAACCAGGGTGTAAGTGAAACTAACAATCATAGAGAAAATCACCCACACCAAAAGTTAGTTCTTTGAAAAGATCAACAAACTTGACACAATTTTATCTAGATTTAACTAAGCAAAATTGAGAGAGGAGTCAAATTACTAAAATCAGGAATGAAAGAGGGGCATTACTATTGACTTGAGGGAAATAAAAATGATGCAAAGGGAATACTGTGAACACAAATTAGGTAATTGGATGAAGTGGAGAAATTCCTGAAAAGACACAAACCATGGACCCAGGAAGAAATCCAAAATCTGAATAGACCTGTAACAAAGTGCTTCAACTGGTAATTTTAAAACCACCCACAGAGTAAAGCTCAGGTCCAACCAGCTTCACTGGCGAATTCTATGAAACATTTAAAGAGAAATTAATACCAATTTTTAAAATTCTTACCAATAAATAGTAAAGAAGGGAACACCTCTCAACTCATTCGATGAAGCCAGTATTATCATGATACCAAAACCAGACAAAGATATCACAAGAAAAGAAAATGACACCTTATACAATTTTACATGTCAATTATAACCCAATAAAACATTTTTTTTACAAAAGTGAAAGGAATGGGGTGCCCAGGTAGCTCAGTTGGTTAAGCGTCTGCCTTCAGCTCAGGTCATGATCCCAGGGTCCTGAGATCAAGCCCCTCCTCTGGCTCCCTGCTCAGCGGGGAGTCTGCTTCTCCCTCTCCTTCTGCCACTCCCCCTGCTTGGGCTTGCTCTCCCCCACCTTTCTCTCTCCCTGTCAAATTAAAAAAAAAAAAAATCTTAAAAAAAAAAAACTTCCTAAAAAAAAAAGTGAAAGGAATACTCACTGAATGAGAGGATTATTTGCAAATCATCTATCCAATGGGGGTTTAGTACCCAGAATATATAAAGAACTATTATAGCTCAACAATAAAAAGACAAATAACCCGGGGTGGCTGGCTGGCTCAGTCAGTAGGGCATGCAACTCTTGATCTCAGGGTCCTGAGTTTGAGCCCCACGTTGGGTGTGGAGATTACTTTAAAAAAAAAAAGATCTTAAAATCAAACCAAAACAAAAACACAAATAAACCAATTTTAAAATGGGCAAAGACTCAAATAGACATTTCTCCAAAGAAGACATGCAAATGACCAATAAACACATGAAAATAGGCTCAACATCATGACTCATTAGAGAAATGCAAATCAAAACCATAAGGAGGTACCACTTCTCGTTACTAGAACGAGATCGGCCGGAAGGGCTCTAATAGAAAAGGTGGGCAATAAGCAGTGTTGGCCAGCATGTGGAGAAGGGAGAGCCCTCCTACACTGGCTGCTGGGAAAGTAAAACACATAGAGTTACCGTATGTTCCAGCAAGTCCACACCTAGGTGTATACCCAAGAGAACTGAAAACACATAAACATGTGTTCAATAAAAACCTGCAAGGAATGTTCACAGCAGCATTATTTATAATAGCCCATAAGCAGAAATAACTCAAATGTCCATCAGGTGATGAAAGGAAGAACAAAATGTGATATATAGTATATATAGTATATATATAATATATGTCCCACATATATCACAAGATATCTGTATCTATATATATCCATGCAATGGAATGTTATTCAGACCTGAAAAAAATGAACTATGAACATGCTATAATATGGATGCAGCTTGCAAACCAAGCTGAGTGAAAGAAGCCAGACACAGAAGGCCACAGATTGGAGTGAAATGTCCAGAATAGGCAAATTAATAGAGATTTTAGTAGATTGGTGGTTGCGGGGGCTGGGCTGAGGGGGCAGTGGGAAAGGACTACCAATGGGTAACAGGTGTTTTTTTGGGGGGGGGTGATGAAAATGTTCCAAAACTAGATACTCGTCATGATTGCAGGACTTTGTGAATATACTAAAAATCACTGCATCGTTTGCTTTAAAAGGGTGAATTTATAGGATGGGAATTATATCTCAAAAAAAGTTGTTGTAAAATGTAAGTAGAAATAGCTCTCTTGATGGGATGAACGGGCTATTTTTTTGCAATTATTTCTTACAGCTATGGTGTTAGGACAGAATTCAGGAATAATTTTAATCCTGTTTTTCATCTTTAAAGATGTAAGCACCAAGAGACATAAATAAGGAGATGGGACTGGAAAGCACTTTGATACAGCAATTTCGATCAATTCTTTGAATTCTTTCTGAATTCTAGGCAAAATTGTAATCTATGATCACAAATTATTTTTAATTATCTACCTGCTGACAAACCTATTCAGTTCTCTGGTTTGCTGGAAGTCACCTGAGTTACAAAACAATTTTTTTCAACTCAATTGCTTAAGTTATTTTGTTTATCAATTGTGGCAAGTATACTAAGAAAACTTTGCCAAGACTCAGCAAATAAATTATCAAATATATCAAAGACTTAGCAAATATGTCACTTATAACTATTACTTTTTTCACTTTTAGGAACTTGCTTAACTGATCATATTCAGAAGGTTTGGGAAAGTGAAAAAGTTTTAATGATTTTATTAACATGATTTTTAATAAAATGGCTTTATCTGTCACACTATGTATATATGTATATATACATATATGTAAATATACACACACATGTGTGTAACACACACATGCATAATTTTTTGTCAAAACCTTGAAATAGACTTGACTATTCAATTTATAGAAAGTATTTAGTCCTCAAATCAATCAACCAAATCAGACTTATTTCTGTCTTAAAAGTCAGATGTCACTTTCCAATTCCAATCAAGGCTTTAATATGCATTTGGGGAGGGGTACCTGGGTTGCTCAGTCGGTTAAGCGTCTGACTCTTGGTTTCAGCTCAGGTAACGATCTCAGGGTCGTGAGATGGAGCCCCGAGTCGGGCTCACCCCCAGCAGGGAGTCTGCTTCTCTCCCCTGCCCCCCGCCCCTGCTGCTCACTCTCTCTCTCAAAATAAATAAATGAATCCTTAAAAAAATACATGCATTTGGGGAAATAAACATTGGGAAATAAATTATGAAATACATCTTCCAAAATAGATGATAAACGCAGATACAATTAAAATCATAAAAAAGCGTCTGGCTTGGGGATGCCTGGGTGGCTGTGTCAGTTAGGCGTCGGCCTTCAGCTCAGGTCATGATCCCAGGGTCCTGGGTTTGAGCCCAAGTTTGCCTCCATCCTGGGCAGGGAGTCTGCTTCTCTCCCTCTCCCCCTGCTTGTACTCTGTCTCTCTCAAATAAATAAATAAAATCTTTTTTAAAAAATCATGTAAAACTAATATAAATACCAACAATTGTGCTCCTTGCTATTTACCCAAAGGAGCCGAAAATTTAGGTCCAAAAAAAACCCCGCACACTGATGTTTATAACAGTTTTATTTGTCATTGCCAAATCTTGGAAGCGACCAAGATGTCCTTCAGGAGGCAAATGGATAAACACATTGTGGGACATCCCGGCCACAGAATATTATTCAGCACTGAAAAGAAGGGAGCTATCAAGCCGTAAAACGACATGGTGGAGTGGTGCCTGGGTGGCACAGCGGTTAAGCGTCTGCCTTCGGCTCAGGGCATGATCCCGGTGTTATGGGATCGAGCCCCACGTCAGGCTCCTCTGCTGTGCCTGCTTCTTCCTCTCCCACTCCCCCTGCTTGTGTTCCCTCTCTCACTGGCTGTCTCTATCTCTGTCAAATAAATAAATAAAATCTTTAAAAAAAAAAAAAAAGACACGGTGGAAACTTAAATGCACCATTGCTAAGCGAAAGGAGCCAAAGGGAAAGTTTCTATACTGATGATTCCAACTCTATGGCCCTCTGGAAAACGCAAAACAGTGAAGACAGTAAAGAGATCGGGTTGCCCGAGGTTGGCCGGGGCGGTGGAGGGAAGGGATGAGTAGATGGTACTCAGGATTTTTAGGGCAGTGAAAACACTGTGTATGGTGCTGTAATGACGAATACCAGGTCAAATACAGAGTTTCACTGAGAGTGAACCCTGATGTAAACTGTGGATTTGGGGGATACTGACAAGGCAATGAAGGTTCAACCATGGGAACCACTGCTTTGCACGGGAGAGGGGCGCCTGGCAGGCTCAGTTGGTTAAACGTCTGACTCTTGACTGGGTTTGTAGGTCAGGAGGGAGGCTGTGCACGCGGGGGGCGGGGGACATGTGGCAATCTCTGTACCAACCCCTCAGTTTTGCTGTGAACCTAAAACTGCTCTGAAAAATAGTCATAATTAAATAGTCATAATTTTAAAAAATTAATTAAAAATTTTAAGGTAAATCCTTTTGTCCTTCCTACTTTTCCCTACTCAGTTTCCTTTCCCGGAGACCAGCCGTTATTTGTAGCCTCATGAGCGCCCTCCCAGAGCCGGCTCCTGTGTGTAGAAGCATAAAGTGGCGGATTCTTTATATTCAAATGGAAACAAATTATACACACTGCTCTTCATCTTGCTCTGTGTTTTGTAGGAATAATTCCGCATCAGTATAGAGAGAGCCGCTTTGTTCTTTTTAAGAGCTATGTAATATTCCCTTGCACTGAGCTATATTTAACCAATTATTTATTGCATCAAAGTTCTACAAGTTCTAGATGCTTCTTTTTATTGTCTACTATGTCTACGTATGTATACAGAACACCTGATAAATGCATAATAATAATAAAAAAAAAAGGATACATATCTTGGTGGGAAAGAGAGACCCAGGACGGGATAATTGACTTTGCAGAGAGGGCTGTGGTGGAGATGCAGGCAGGGCAGGGTGGGGGGCAGGGGGAGGGTGGAGGGGCGTGTGTGCAGGGGCGGCATCTCCGGCTGGGGAAGAGGCCCGGGTGAAAGCAGAGAGGTTGGAAGAGCGTGAGGGGAACCACACAGCGTGTTGGTGTGAGGGGCAGGCGGGGCCGCGGACTCGATCCTGAGACATGGTGACCACGAGTGGGCCTGAAGCCGGGGACCGTATGTCATGGGCAGAGCAAACGGGGGCTATGGGGCAAGCAGGGAGCCCAGCCAGGGGCTATCCCATCCTCTGGGAGAGGGGGGTGTTGGCTTGGACCAGGCCAGAGGCCAGGCAGACGGAGTCTGAGTCTACGTACCGGCTGGAATTGGAAAGACTTGGTGACGGGGGCCGTGGGAGGCTGGCTGTGGCAGGGGCACAGTGGTAGGGAAAGCAGGGGTTGGGGGCATAGGTTTGAGCCTGATGAGGGGGCCTGTGAGACCCTCTGGGGTGTGAGACCCTTGGGGGTCCTGGGGAGTCTGCTTGACCGCCCAGGTGGAGCTCTCCAGGGCCAGCAGTTGGAGTCAGGAGGCCCAGCTCTGCTGAATTATTCAGCCACTGCCTCTCAGCTGGGACTGCATTAGCAGGGCCTTAGCGGCTGCTGGAAACACTAGCGGCTCTGCTGGCTGCCCGGGGACAAGGGGCAGGGGAGCCCTGAGCCTCCAGGGAGAGAGCCCTCCCTCACTTGCCTCTGAGCTGGCCAGTTGGAGGCACGCGCTCCCTGCCATCCTCCCTCCTGCCCACTCCCAGGAGGCCTGAAGCCTGTCGCACCGGCTCTGCTTGGTGGGGCCTGGCACCCTGCGAGGGCTGATGAGAATGAAGCCCCAAAGGCAGCTTGTGTCCTCACACCGGTCCGGGGTCTCAGCTTGTCCCCCTGGAAACCAGTTCCCTCACAGGCCCAGGGTGGTGGTGCTGGGGAGCCCAGGGCAAGGTGAGCCGTGGGGGCAGGCCAGCCAGGTGTGCCGGAGCCTCTGGTCCTGACCCCTGGGGCCCAGAGTTGGGCAATCTGTGGAAACTCCTCAGCCAGGGAAGACCACTCTGGTCATCCAGGCCCTGAGACCCCATCTCGGCTCCCACCCTAGCCTATATCCATCGTGAGCCCAGAAATCAATCTCCACAGGTGTCAGTAGCTCTGTTCAGAGCAATCTTGGGGCACACTAGGGGTCACAGTGGGGGGAGCTGGAAGGGGGCTGAACTACCTTCCTGAGGGTCGTTGTTTCTTTGAGGTCCCATGGCTGGTCACCTGCAGAGCCTGACCTGGGTCCCCTTCCCTTTAGTACCACACTTGCCCAGTGTCCTCGAGCTACTCAAACTCCAACTTGCCCCACCTGAGATGTGTTCCCTGCCTGAAGTCTCCCTTCCCACACAGGCCTATCCATCCTGCTGCTGATGGCCTAATTCCTGGAGGAATTAGGAATTAGGAATCCCTGGCTTTTTGCTCGGGTGTGACGTGTGGTTGGGTAAAATGCCTTCTCTCTCACGGGGGGAATTACAAGGCTCCTAGGAGAGGCATTTTGGGGCAGCCAGGAACTTCCCATTCAAGGGTGGCTGCTGGAGACAGGTCCCAGGTCCCAGGACAGAGCCTGAGTTCCTCAGGGACATCCCAGAGCTGCAGCGGGAGTGGAGGGACTCAGGTGGGGGGCCGGTGGGAGGCAGGGCCTGAGCCTCTGCCCTTGGAAATGGAGGAGCTGCTGGCTGCCCATAGTCCCAGGGTGAGACGAGCTGCCCATGGCCTGCTCCCTCCCTCTACCTGAGCCTGAGGAGAACAGCTGTGGTGTGAGCAATGCTCCCTGTCCCCTCCCCCCGCCGGCCCCCTGTCCTGTTCTCCTCGAATCTTACAGTCATCCAGGCCTACTTGGCCCAGGACATATGCTCAGGAGCCTGCAGAGCTGGGCCACTGCTGTTCTTTGGGTCTAGCCTGCCAGGGTCTAACTGTGGCCCTGCCGTGTCCCCCACCAACCGGCTGCAGCCCACATTAGGGCAGAGGCCAAGTCCCAGGGCCCCAGAATGCCAGGCCCAGAGGCAGCCTCAGAACAGACCTGCTCACTCCAGATGAGGAAACAGGCCCAGCCCAAGAAGGCATTGTCCCCGAGCAAACTGGTCCTTAGAGGCTGCCGGGGTCATTTCCTAACACTTCCAAGTGGGGAAATCTTCTGAAAGAAGAGGCAATGTGAACAACAGAAGAACTCTTCGTTGTTGGAAGGGAAAGAACTTGTTTGCATTTCTCTCGGATTTGATGCAGAGACTAAGGGCCAGGAAAAGAGGAGGCATCCCGTGGCTCCATCACAGGGTGGAGTCTAGAGGGCAGGGGCCCCCAGGCTCGGGTTACTGCCCCCACTCTGGAAACAGGGCGCAGGGCCAGCAGGATCGGTGGCCATTACTAATGCATGTGCTGGCTGTGGCCATGTCAGCCTCCCCAGCTGGGTCCCAGTGGGGCAAGGGTGGCGGGGGGAGGGCGCCGGGGCCTGCCTTCACCCCGGCCTGGCCCCAGCGACAGCACTGGCCTCAGCCACAGCCCTGGGGAAATGCCAAGACTGGCCTGAGCAGACCACCAGCCCCCAGCGTCTGAGAGCTCAGACCAGCAGAGCAGGGGTCGGGCGGAATCATGGTCTAGGGCTTTCTCGCGCTGCCATACCCTGCCCCTCAGAGCCTCTGCGCCCAGCTGCCTGCCCCAGCACCAATACCTTCTCAGATTTGAATTTCATGTTTGCAAGGGAAATGACCTGTGCTCCTGCCAGGGCCTCCGCCCTGGACCATCTCCTTGCTCTTCCAGAGGAGTCCCTCTGGGGCCCCGGGGCAGGAGGCTCCCTGGCTCCTGAGCACGTGGCTTTCTGGCTGGGCCTGTGTCCCCACCTGGATCCTGATGCCTTGGGTGCCATTGGTAGTCTCTCTATTTATACCCTGCCCTGTTGCAGAAGGGATCTCGGGCATTCCAGCACCTAGTAACCCCCCTCGGTCCTGTGAGATGCAGAGGGAGGATTACTGTGCTGTCAACAGAACTCACCCAAGGTCACACACCAACCTCCTTATCGCCAGCCCAGGGTTCTTTCCACCCAACTCCTATACTCTCCATGAATAATTTGCACCGGCCTGGCAGGGCAGTCACTGACCACATCCCTCTTCTCACTTTTCTGGAACATCAATGCCAGCTTCTCTGCTCTCCCTCGGGCAGCCCTCCTGTCTGCTCTGGCAAGCCAGAGGACCCGTATGTTCAAAATTCTTGGTCAGTTCTTTGCCCTCCTGGAGGGAAGACCGCCAAAGAATGTCTCTGTCCTTGTCAGGTGGGCATCTCACCCCCCCACGCTGCCTGTGTCATCCTGATCAGGGTCACACTCATAAATTCATCCGTTCGGTTCTGGCCCAAAGGTAAACATGAGGCACGTGCGTCACACACACACTCATTCACATTGCAAGAGCCCCAATGATAAAACACCTTTAATTCATAATTTGACATTTGTGATAGCAACGGTAGGAGGAAACGTACTTTTGCACCCTATATGCAAAAAAAGAGTAAGTAAATAGCATGAGTGAGAAGAGAAACCTTAATTTACATCCTACAAAAGTCGTATTCAAGGTTGCCTTCAGAGCTTACGGCAGGGAGACCGACGAGAGATGGTTGCCTCCCCCCTCAGCTGAACTCTGGGTCCCGAGACGCCTCTGAGGGAACTGATCTCAGAGCCATGTGGGTATAGTTGGAGCCCTTGTGACCTGCCTCCATTTACGCTAAAGGAAATCATATCTCTGAGAACAGAGGCTCTGCTCTGATCCTTTGTCTCCTTCCAATATGGAGAGCCCCAAAGTGCAATTGTCCCCAGACGTCCTCACACCCTGTTGGCCTCCCTGAGGTTCAGTCCGGGGTTCAAGGTCTGGCTTAAGCAGCAGTCCTTGGTGCAGTTGGTCACTGACAGGCTGGCGGCCAGGATTTTCTGAAATCCAGGGCATGTTCTGAAAGGAACATCTGGTGGCTTATAGAGAGCAGGGCTGTGGGCACTCAGCCTCTAAAATACCAGACTCGATTGCTTCCAGGTGCTTCCGAGATATACCTGACAACTATTTGAAATAGCAAAACATTGGAAGCAACCAAATGGCCACTGAATAAACTACAATATATTTACATCATGCAGTCCTCTGCAGCTGTTAAAAAAAATCAAAGAAATGAAGAATTTCTCTGCCTCCTTCTACGGAATGACCTTCCAGATGTATTAAATACAATTTAAAACAGAAAATTTTAAGGTGGAGCTCTTTCTCTTCCTCTTCTTTCTTTTCCCTTCCCCTTCCAGAACAGCCCATGAAGTGGGCTGAGCAAGGTAGGTGTGCAGGCGGCAGCGAGCTGGGAGCCTAAGCCCGGTAAGGAGGGCGCTGGGGGTGGGGGGCTGACCTGGGGTGTCGGAGCCAGAGCGGGATGAGATGGACATCGCCAAGGGAGGCCTGTCAGAGGCCAGAGACAGTAGGAGGGTGCTCACGGGGGAGGGTGGGAGAGAATGGGATGTTGGAGCCCAATAGAGGGGAGAGAGCTTCTGTTCCTACCAGGCAGCCCTTGGGGGAGGGGTGGCTGCCCTATGAGATTAGTTGTGTACAGGGATTCATCAAATAAGTCAATATTTTAAGAATGACAGGAGCTGGGCAAGGGAGGTACACATATGTGAAGAGGGAAAACTAGAATAAACTCTGTGAGTTGGAAAGCTTGTGGTTTTTTGTCAGGTATACAGAAATACAGAAATAAATGTGGTTTGGGGTGCCTGGGTGGCTCAGTTGGTTAAGCATCCAACTCTTTTTTTTCCCCCAAAGATTTTATTTATTTATTTGACAGAGAGAGAGAGCACAAGCAGGGGGAGTGGCAGGCAGAGGGAAAAAGCAGGCTCCCTGCTGAGCAAGGAGGCTCACGTGGGGCTCGATCCCCGGCGCCCTGGAATCATGACCTGAGCTGAAGGCAGACGCCCAACCAACTGAGCCACCCAAGCGCCCCAAGCACCTGGCTCTTGATTTCAGCTCAGGTCATGATCTCAGGGTTGTGAGTTCAAGCCCTGTGTTGGACTACAGGCTGGGGGTGGAGCCTACTTAAAAAAAATAATAAATAAAAAATAAAATTAAAAAACTGTAGTTCTACATGTGTACGTGTTTCATCTATAGATTCATGCCTGTCTTGCCCCATTGCACTGAGGCTGGGCTGTGCAGGGGATGATGACAGCCAGGTCCACAGCGGGTCACTGTCACATGTCTTATGTGACATCTGGCCATTTTTACAGAGCCTTCAGACAGCGTGGCAGGAGTTTCTGGTGGCATGCTGACAATTGCACTGAGAGTCCCAACCCTCAGGACAAGTGACGTGGCTTTGAATGATATAAAATAACGCTGCTGGAATGACATATGAGGGGACTAGAGGCTTGACAAGCCCCTTCAGGGTTTCCCGGAGAACCTCATTTGGGACGGGCTGACTACCGTGGCCCCCCACGGGAACATGTTTCCCCAGAGCCAGGGAGGGAGCCCGGAGGAGCCATATCTCTCCAGCAGAAATCCTCTGAAATCTTTGGTGGAAAATGCGTCCTTCCTGCTGGACGCAGTGACTTGCCTGAGAAAGAAGTGTCTGGGTGGTGACATTTTTACAAATCCTCAATGTCGCAGGGCTCACTGCAAAGGGTGGAGTGTAAAGGGAGAGGCAGCCAGGTGGTTTTTGCCGAGAGACCCGAGGGCGAACTGCACGAGGCTGCGGTCCCCGACGGGGGGGCTGGGGGAGATCTCAGCTGACTGAGCGCAGGGCAAGGAGGCCTCCCAGGTGAGGGTGAGGTGTCCCCTTCAGGGAGAGGGGGACAACGGGAGGAGGAGCAGCTTATGGCTTTTTTAACATGTTGGCTTTAGGGTGGCCGTGGGACAGGCAGGTGAAGGTGTCTGTGAGGACTCGGGAAGCAGGGATCTGAACCTCGGGGTGCGGGTCTACCTGGAACGACAGTGACCATCCACAGTTTATGGTGCTAGTGGATGTCGGGGCTGGGGTGACACCTCAAAACACCAACTGTATTCGTTTCCTGAGGCTCCTGTAAACAAGTGACCAGAAGTGGACAGTTTAAAACAATTCGCTCAGGGGCGCCTGGGGGGCTCAGTCAGTTAAGCATCCGGCTCTTGGTTTCAGCTCCGGTCCTGCTCTCAGGGTCATGGGATCGAGCCCCAGGTCAGGCTCCACACGCAGGGTGGAGTCTGCTTGAGCTTCTCTCTCCCTCTGCCCCCCGTCCTTCCCCCCTGCTCATGTGCACTCTCTCTCAAATAAATAAATAAATCTTAAAAAGATATGTGAAACAATTCTCTCAGTTGTGGGGCCAAAGTCCAAAATCAGGCCGTGGGCCGGGTGCTCGCTCCTGAGATTCGGAGAGACACGGTTGCATGCTTCTGTCCTCGCTCGCGGTGGCTGCCGGCCAGACTTGGTCCTCCCTGTCTTGTACAAAGTCACTCCAATCCCTGCCTCCCCTGTCGCACTGTGTCCTCCTCCACCAGGTCTGTCTCCTCTGTGTGTCTCTTGTAAGGACACTTGTCACTGGATTTAGGACCCACCCGGATAATCCAGGATGATCTTCTTGTCTCAAAATCCTTCACTTGATTGCATCTGCAAAGACCCTTGTTCCAAATAAGGTAACATTCACAGGTTCTGGGGGTCAGGACGTGCACATATCTTTTTGGGGGGGCCACCATTCAACCCACTTCCCCGGCCTTTGAGGAGAAGAAACAGGCAAGAACCCCGAGAAGAGGAGGCAGGCACCCCGTGGGGCCGGGCCTCTGATGCCAAGGGGCTGTAGACGGACCCGCTCTGGAGGAGAGAAAGCGGGAGCAGATATTTCTAGTGTTTGGTTGTTACTTCTAGTCCTTGGGTTTCCTTCCTCTGTGATTCAACAAAGTCTGTTCTGAAAGTTCTTGTCGGTCTTGGCTATGCTGAGGAGAACCTGGTTCTTGGGCCAGGGTCACAGAGGGGGTTCAGCCCACCTGGGGCCCAGGCAGAGTCAGCAGCCATCCAAGTGAGAGGCCAGGGGAAGGCAGAAGTCGGGAACACAGTCATTGTGGTAGGGCTGGGGGTCCCGCACTCCCAGAAGCCTCCTCCCAGGCCGGGGTTCTGTTCCGTCAAGGAGGGTGCTGTCCTCCTTATACCAGGCTTCCAGCCTGGGCCGCCTCTGGAAGCTGGTGGTGCTGACACAGACATAAAGAGGGCAGAAGGGAGATGGCAGTGGGGCGGGGCTGGGGTGGGGGGGGATCAGGGCAGAGAGACGGAGTCCAGACCCTGCGAGCTCTGGGTGTCCCCTTTGCCTTCTAGACCCGGAGCCCCCTGTAGACTGGCAGCAGCCCCTCCTCCCGCCCCTGCATCCCTGGGGGCTCACTGGGTGCCGCTGAAAGACCGGGGCCAGGGCGCCTGGCTGCCTCGGTCAGTAGAACATGCAACTCTTCATCTCAGGGTCGTGAGTTCAAGCGCCAGGCTGGGCGTGGAGCCTACTTAGAATTAGGGAAGAAAAAAAAAAAAAAAGAACTGGTCCAAGGTGGTGCTGAGGGATGAGGAGATGCCCCGGGCCGGACTGAGCTGAGCCAAGGCTCTCGATCTCTCCGCTGGAGGCTGCAGGCAGGGCAGGAGCTGATACCAGAGAACCTGGACAGAGCAGGCACAGCACCTTCCAGAATGGCCCCCAGAATCACAGCTCCCTAATAAAAGGAGGGGCTAAGAGTGCCCACCTTGAGGACAATGGTGTGGGGAGGAAAGGGGGCTATTGGTGCGAAGCTTTAGCGCCGACATAGGAAAGGTCACCAGTGGTGGTAAGCACACAAGCCCTAGAAGTTGGGAGCAGACTGATGGGGTCGGCAAGGAAAGTCTAGCACCCTCTGGCCTGGGGTGATAGGAGCAAGGGTTTGGGGGAAGGCACCAGGAGGTATTGGGGCAATGATCCGTCTCCTGAGGTCTCCCCACCTAGGAAAGTGTGAGTTGGGCAGAGCAGCCCCTTGAAGAAGGACTGTCTTAGTGAAAATCACTACTCACGTCAAGGGGGGCATCACGCAGACCACCTTCCCTCGCCAGGAAGGCCCCCTTGTTCGATTCAGATTCCCCAGGCCTGAGAGAGTTTTCCCGAAGAACCCAGGCAGGAGATGCCACAACCATCCTCATGTTCAAGATGCCTGTCTTCAGGAAGTTCTGCTGGGTACCTCTCCTAAAGCTCTCATGCTGGAGGCCTGGCAGATGGCCCGGTGTTGGGCTGGGAGACACAGGCAGAGGGTCTTTTGGTAAAAACAAAACAAAACAAAACAAAACAAAAAAACAAAAACACATCGGGATTGAAGGTCCCTGTCCAGCTCCATGGTGACGACCACAAGCCCTTGATTTTGGGGGGCAGGCGGCAGGGGAGGGACCCAGCTGCCACCTGGAGAAGATAGGGCCAGTCTTAGAGCTCCGTTCTCAGCCTCTGTCAACTTCAAAAGCAATTTCCTTTATTGCTGGCGCCATTGGCTGGAACCCTGGATGAGCAAATTAATGCTGGAAGCAGGTGGGCAGTTAATACCCGCAGACGGCTCTGTGCTCTCTCATTGGTAAACAGAGATAACCCGAACCTAAACAGTTAGCTCCGGGCTGCTGCCGCCACTGGCCCCCCAGCGCCTCTCATTCAGCAGGTGACATGGGGATGTGCCTGCTGGTTCCCAACATCCCAGCGCCTTTCCTTGACTCCGCTGGGATGCAGGGTGTCCCACACTGATGACCGGACTCCAGGATGCCCCCAGGGCAGCTCCACCGGGGACTCCTCCCTGCTGTTCTCCCAGCCCCTCCCCTGCGCCCAGCCCTCACCGCCCCTGCACAGGAGGTCCTGTAGTATTGCAGTTACTGTGAGGAGCTTGTGACACTGAGGCCTGCAGGCCAGGCTGCAGGGCGGAGACATGGGGTGCCCCAGCTCTGCCCCCCCCCACTCCCCATGCACTGGCTGGGGCTGCTCCTGCTTCCTGCTGGGCCCCGACTCGGACTCGCTGTGTGCTGGCTGTGGGAGGCCTTTGTGCAGGCTCCTGCGGCTGCCCGCTGCCTCCCCCTGCACCACCCCCAGCTCCCCTGCCCTCTCCCAGACCCCTCCCCTGCCTTCGGCCCTGAGGCCAGGACACTGTATCACTCAGTAGGCCCTTCCAGGGACAGACAGTGCAGAGCTCCCCTAGGGTGAGGGAGGTCCCAGAGCAGACCCACTGGAAGTCAGAGGACCAGTTACTATGCTTTTGAACCCCTACTATGTGCACACTGATGCCTCACACACCAGGGCTGGTGTCACTGTCCCAGCAACAGCCCAGCAAGGTGCGCACTACTGTCCCCGGGTACCTCGGGAAGGGAAACAGGGATGTAGGGAGAACTGGGGTGAGCTCCCAGGCCCGGAGGGGGTCACCTGCACTTCCTCCCCTTTGCTCCATTGGCCTCTTAAACTCGTGTCATCCCCCAGGCATAGGTCAGGAAGTCGGGCACCTTGCAGGAGGCCAGCCAGCTAGGACGTGGGCTAGTTTGAACAGGAGCAGCCTGAGCCCTGAGCCCGGCTTGCCCTCGTCACCATAGTGTCGCGCTGCCTGGCCCTCGGACCCACAGCCAGTCATGGAAGAACCACATTGTGTCCAGCCTGGGACACGTGGACACGGACCCTGTATGCTCAGTTCTGGAAGGCCTCCTTCCACCAAGCCCTGGGTGCTCCCTCTGCCCGCACCCACAGCCAGCATCTTCTGTGGCCGTCAGGAGCAGTTCCCGGGGGGTTTCTAGCCAGCTCCTCCCCTCCTGCTCTCTCTGCTCCTGTCCATCCTTCACCTTCCGCCACGGCAGCTGCTCTCTTTATGCCAAGGCCCTTCGCTGCTGACAGAATCACATGGAAAGTTCTCAACCTCCAAGACCCACCATGGCTTTATTTCCCTCCCACCTAGACACATAGGGCTCCCACCAAAACAGGCCTCAGGCCCCAGACCCAGACCCCTGGAAGGAGGGGCCTCTTCCAGCCTCGGGAGAGTGCTCAGGGCCCCAGGTGCTGTAGGAGGGAGAAAGCACTTTCAGCTGGAAGTCAGGGAAGGCTTCCAGGAGGAGGCAGCTTTTTAAGGTGCATCCTGAAGGATGGGGGAGCAGGGGGTGGGTCAGGAGGCATTTGGGGCAGTTGAGTTAGCATGGGCAAAGCTGAAGCAGGAAGGCTGGGTCTCGGGGCTGCTGCCCAGGAGGGGAATCAGTCAGTCGGTCAGTCAGAACAGCCCCTCAGAGCACAGGAATGGGCACTGACAATCCCTAAAACCTTCAGGAGAGGCCTGGAAGCCCTGGAATGGCAGATGAGAAGTACGGGGCCATTTGAAGGACTGCAGTGCTGACACTTTCCTGCCGGTGGGGGTTTCAAAACACCTGGAGAGTGTCGGCGCCTGGAGTCTTGTTCCATCACTGAGTGTTACGAACCTGGTGTTACCTTGGCCAAGTCACTCCTGACACCCAGTCCTGGTGTCCTCATCTGTAAATGGAGTGAGGGGAGGGTGCAAATCAAGCCCACAGTCATTTTTCCTAAGTTTTTCTTAGCATTAGAGCCTGGAAGATTTTCCTTCAAGGAGATCTTTCTTGGAAGTCCTAAGGACTATGGGTAAAAACGAAGCCATGCAAATAGATGGAGGGAGGCCTCCCCTCTTGTGTCTGCGGTGAGACTGACCGTCACTGGGTTTGGAATCTGTCTCGACAGTGACTCCTAGGTCCTGACACCACCCCATGATAATCCGCTGACCCCCACCGTCTATCCCCTGCCTTCTTGCAGGCCCCTCCTTGGCTGTTGCTGGCCTGGGGAGAGGGACAAATCCCCTGGAAAAGAAGGAGGAGCTAGACCAGATGGTGGCCGCACAATCCTGAATCCCCAGCATCAATACAGAATTGTCTTAATTTCTATGCTCCGGGGGTCCCTGCGCCCCAAGCAAAGAGGAGGATGGTCCTGGGGACTGAGGACAGGGAACAAGTCCCTCAGCTCTGCCCCTTGTCGTAGTATCTGGGGTGCTGTTGTGGGAGTGGAGGGATGAGGGGGGGTCCGGGGGTTGCTGTCCAGATCACCGAGGGCCCGGGGCCAGCACCTACTGCATACAGCACCTGCTCGTTGGAACTTATGACAGGACACGTGTGCCTGCATGTGGTTTCTGTAACATGAACCAATAATGTTTTCAATTTGGGGCGCCTGGCTGGCTCAGTCAGCAGAGCACAGGAGCCTAGATCTCGGGGTCATGATCCCACATTGGGAGTAGAGTTAACTTAAAAAATAATCAAAATAGGGGCGCCTGGGTGGCTCTGTGGGTTAAGCATCTGCCTTCAGCTCGGGTAGTGATCTCAGGGTCTCAGGCCCGAGCCCCATGTCGGGCTCCCTGCTCAGCGGGGAGTCTGCTTCTCCCTCTCTCTGCTCATGCTCTCTCTCTGTCTCTCTCAAATAAATAAAATCTTTAAAAAAATAATAATCATAATAAATAAAAATACTTTGAATGTTTTAAATTTGTATCCTCTTTGACCTAGAGATACCACTTCTCAAAATATATCCTAAAAAAAATTTATATTTGTATTATAGCCAGAAATTGGAAATTACCCAAATGTCCTTAAGAAGGGCTTGACAAATTAAGGAATAACCCTAGGATGAAATATTGCAGTTACTAATTATCATAGGATATAATATTCCCAAATGAGAAAAGAAAATTCAGTGAGAAAAGATACAAAACAGTATATACAAAATGCTCTTATTTTTTATTAAAACAAAATGCAGATGGAAAAAAAGACTGGAAAAGCCTACAGTGGGTGGTGGTCCGTGGCTTTTGGGGGGTTTGTGTTGTTCTGCTTGGTCTCTCGCTGCAGTCTCAGATTATTTCTGTGATGAGGGGAGCACCAAACATTAGTTTGAAAAGAAAATTAGAGAAAAAGGAAAAATAAAAATCCAAAGCACCCAAACAAATTTTGCCGGATGGCACATCCAGGGCGCACAGACAAGAGTAGGCCTGGCACCTCCATGGCAGCTACCCCCTCCCCTCTTTCCAGGGCTTCTCTGTCACTCAGGTCTCCATCGCCTGGGCTCCTGTCCCTAAGGCCGCTCAAGCCCAGAAGAGAGACACCTCCTTGGGCCTGTACAGCAAGGCTTGCCGTGGCTCAGAGGAAAATCCTCTTCTGTTCCCACACTCGGTGCTTCCAGTGGTTGGAGGGGGTCTGCGGGACCCTCTGAGGTTGTATGGTCATCCTGTCTGCCAAGGACTTCCCCCCCATAGCTAATTATCAGGTCATAAGACATCGGAGGTGACTCCTGACCTGTAAAGATGGAGAAGCATGTATTACGGTCTCCTATCTCCCCGCACTGTGCTCAAAGCTCTACATAGATTATTGACCTTAACCCTGGTGTTCCTACGAGGCGGATGAGGAAACTGAGGCTCACAGAGGTCAGGTAGCTTGTGTAAGGTCACGCTCAGGAGAGCCAGCAGGTGCTCCTAGAGGCAGGTGCAGCCCGGCTCCTGACGGCCCAGGCTTGTTTCCACCCCGCCAGGCCTTAGCTCCTTTCCTGGGGCATAAAGTCTGTGGAAGGGAGGTCCCTTCCTGCTGAGGCTCAGCTGGGCCACAGGTCTGGTGAGGCCCTCTGCTCTGAGGCCCAGCCAGCCCTGCCACATGTGGGTGGAGCCTGGGAGCCCAGCCGTGGACAGGCCGTTCCTGCTGCCTTCCCTTCCCCTGTACAGAGGGACAGTGTTTACTCCTAATAAAGGCCATGTCCCAACTGCCCTTCGGGTGGGCCCCAACCCATTCCCAGGTGAAGGGTCTCCCGAGAGGCCGGGGTGGGAAGGGCTGTGGCCTGGAGCCCCAGGCTTGTGTTCCTCACATCACAGGGAACAGGGAGGGCCTAATCCCCCACTCTCCCCTCACCCTCAGGGGTCTCGCCTTCAGGGCTATGCAGGCTGGTCCCAGGGGTGGGTCTCAGTCCTCAGCACCAGGCATTCTTAGTCCTGCTGACCGGTGTCAACTGTAGGGCAGCAGGATATAGGAATGGAGGCCGAGGAGGGACCGTCCCAAAAAGCCAAGGGCAGGAGCGCAAGAGTCAAGCAGATGGAGACAAGAATGAGAGCTGGGAAGACCGACAGCAAGAGTGGGTCACAGAGACTCATGGAGAGCACAGAAGGACAGCCCCCGGGGCCCAGCAGCTTGTCAGACATGTGGTCAGCAGGGGGCTGGGGTGAGGTGCTGTAAAAATACTTTTTCTGTATCAGTATGTCCTGTGCAGTATTGGGGGACACACGTGTACTACGAGATGATCCGTTGTTACCTAAAATTCCACTCTGAGTGGCATCCTTTGTTTTCATCTGGCGACCCTCACCCCAGGGCTGAGGCCACTCAGAAGGCATCCCTCTTCACACCGCCAGGAACGGGCTCCTCCAGGTCTGATGGTCCGGTGGCTTGTTCACATCTCACCAGTCTAGCCTCTGGCCAAGACAGGCTACTGTCCCTTGCGGGGCGCCTAGCATTTTCTACTTAGCAAAGTTCTCTCCCCTCCTTTGTCTCATTTGAGGCCCGCAGCCCGATCCCAACGGGAAGGAGCCGCCAGCATTGCCCCTGTTTTTACAGATGCGGAATCTGAGGCCTGTGTAAGAGACTAGCCCAAAGTCCTACAGAGAGAGGGTAGCTCCAACCAGAATGGAAACTGTCTTGGCTGGAGGCAGAATGAGGACAACGTGCCCTTAATTCTTCAGCCAGTCTGGGCGGGGATCGAGAGATCGTACCTAGCTTGGGCAGACCTGAACTCAAGTCCATGGGCACGCTTGG
Source organism: Ailuropoda melanoleuca (assembly GCF_002007445.2). NCBI lineage: Eukaryota > Metazoa > Chordata > Mammalia > Carnivora > Ursidae > Ailuropoda > Ailuropoda melanoleuca. The sequence continues at coordinate 190,387,742 of NC_048218.1, read as the reverse complement.
ATGATGAAATATTTGTATTTGCATATAGCCCCCTCCCCCACCCCAGTCTTGGTAGATCCCAGTTCAGGTTAAAAGGGCCTCTGGAAACTGGAAAGATAGCACCTCGGAGGTCTGAAGCAGCCCCACCCTGGGGCTGAGCCTTGCCCTGTCCCGGCCTTTGCAAAGGTGTGGGCTGGCTTGAGTAGATTCCTTCTTGTGCTCCGCTGTACCTCAGTTTCCCCACCTGTGAAGTGGGTGGAACTATGCTGCCATGTCAGGCTCCTAGCAGCCCAGAGCGATGCCCTGTTTGATTACAAAGTGGATTAAAAGTCTTGTGTACTTGATACAAGTAACTCTATCCTGTACATGGATGGTTTCATTGAAAAGCGGCCTCAGGTGGCTTTTCGCCAGCCTCCCTGGGCCTCTCCTCCAGCCCCCACGGAATGCACTGTGGAGGAAAGAGAGAAAGATGATAGGCTCCCCCTGGCACCCTGAAGTTTCGCTGTTGCTGTTCACTCTTGCTGAGGGCTCCCAGGAAGACCCGGTGGGGGCTGGCCACCTGGGCTGGGCCCCCCAGTTCATGCCCTGTTCCTTTCAGACCAGAAACTAGTCTCTGCTGAAAAAGGGCATAGCAGCCCCCACAATGGACTCCCGACCAGAGAGCCGGGGTTCCTGCAGAGTGCGCGGAGCTGCTCAGGGGCCCAACCACCTGGCTTCAGCACCCCACTCCAAACCAGACTCACACCAGGGGGCACCTTTGCTGGAACCTGCGTTTCTTGCAAGAGAATCCCATGTGGCACAAAGCTCAGATCTGTCCTCTGGCCAGGACCTGGGCCCCTCAGGTCCCCTGGACATTCAGGGGAAGGAAAGTGTGAGCTGCTGCCAGGGAAGCCACCACACCCCAAAGTCCACCTTAGCCTGTCTCTTGCGATGCAAGTAGTAAGGGCTCCCTGGGCCCCTGATAAGCGCCTAGTCTGCCTGTTGCAGTAGCCAGGGGTCCTCTGTGGGGCTTTTGCTGGCTTTTTTTTTCTGTGAACAGCTCTTACGTAGACGGTCTTTCATTGTCTGCTCCTTCTGGAAGCAGGCCTCAAATAAACAAGTCCATAAATGAAATGTGTCTCGGTGGTTTTCAGGAAGTTGGACATTAATGGAGTAGTAGCATTACCGTCCCCACAGTGCCCAGCATCTCCCCCGCCCAAGGGGGGCGGCAGGGAACTCGGGCCTCTGGCGGCCTCAGCTCGCTGAAGCCATAGGCTGCAAGCGGCTGCTGAGTGTGGCCCGAGGCCTGAGCAGCCGAAAACGTCTGGGGCTGACCTGTTTCATTTCAAAATGGACAGAAAGTCTCTGGGACTTTATTCTCTGGCACAGAATGAGGATCTCTGAGTGGGTGGCTGACACTGGATTTAGAGACACTGCTCTAGAGGACAGTTTGAAATTCCGTTTTGTGACTGGCGTCTTACCTACCTTCACTGGCATGCTCGGCCGGGGTGGGGAGGGGGCCAGGGCCTGTCTACAGCTCAGGATCTCAGGCTGCCCCTGCCCAGTGGAGGCCAAAGGGCCCATCCGGGGATGTCAGCACTCGCTCTCCTCACATACAATGGACACAGGTCAGTCAGTAAACCTTCCCAGTAAACCTAGGAAGCCTCGGTGTTCTCATCCGTACACGTGGGCGTGATAACCACAGTCTCACACAGTTGTGGTGAGGAGTGTAAAACACCCACTCAATAAATGTAATCTCCATCCGCCTGGGCTTTTAAATTAGTTACAGCCCAGGAAAAGAACCTGTGTTCATTAACGAACGCCAGTCATCTATTGAACAAACTTTAACAAGTGCCTACTATGTTCCAGAGAGGGACTGTTCCTGTCAGAGCTCTTGGACAACCAGAGGTGGGGCCTGAGCCTGCAGGTGGAGAACACACCCAGGGACATAAGGCATTTGTGTCTGGATTTTCATGATGAAAACAGAAGGTGCAGCCAATGTGAGCAGAGTCTTCAGGAAGAATGTCCTGGTTTTCTAATCTTGTGACTGAGGGCAACCGGAAGCAAGGTGTCCAGGGGTCTTCAGGCAAAGTCAAAGCCACTATGGTAAGAAAACAGTTCTTTTTTTCTTTTTCAACACTTTTTTTTAACCTAATGTGGGGCTTGAACTCATGAGCCAGCCAGCCACCCCAAGAAAATCGTGCTTTATTTTTTTAAATTAAAAAAACTTTTTTTAAAAGTCGTCTCTACACCCCACATGGGGCTTGAACTCACAACCTTGAAATCAAGACTCGCATGCTCCACTGAGAAAACAGTTCTTTAGAGGTCACTGAACTTGAACTAGCTGGGACTGGCCAAGGCCAAGGGCGGGTCACCTGGGTAAGCTCCTCCTGTGCCCCCCCCATAGAATTAAGCAGGATAGAGGGGACTCCTTGGATCCCAACACAAGTTGAGGGCAGATGAGCCTCGCAGGGACAAATAGTGAAGCCAGAGAACCAAGAAACCAGGGTTCAAGTCTGGGCTCAGCCACTCATGGACAGTAGGGCTTGAACAAGTCGCTCAGTCCCCAGAGCCTCCGTTTCCCTAGCTGGTGGAGTTGGGTTGTCCTGAGAACCCCAAGGTGCAGTATGGGAGAGCTTTCTGTAAGCCGCAAAGGGGCATGATCACAGTGGGGAGTGAGCAGCCTGGGTCTGAGCCTTCGGCCACCAAGTGCCCTATGACTGAACCTGGAAAGTGCACACTCCCATCCAGCCTCAGATCTTCCGACACCACTGAAAGTGTTGCAAGAAGAACTCTGTGAAGTGTGATCGATCGTTGGCTTCACGCACGGCTGCTTGCTTTCTGAGTCCATCCTTGGCCCCGGGTGCCCCAGGTTTGTGCGGTGGCTGCCGGGTGCCCAGAGCCCTTCACTGTGGCCCTTCGCTGCACGACATGGCCCCATAACACTCCAGAGCCGGGACCTTTTCCCAGCCCCTCAAAGCTTACCCATCCCGGCGAACCTGGCTGGCTCAGCCAGCAGAGCACGTGACTCTTGATCTGAGGGTCGTGTGTTCAAACCCCACGTTGGGTGTGCAGCTGACCTTAAAAACAAAAAACCCCAAAAACTTACACAGCCAGGCTCACAAGCACATGAAAGATGTGCAGTATCACACGTGACCAAGGCAATGCCAATTAAACCCACAGGCACGCAGAGCTACGCGCCCTGTGCAGAGTGCTAAAATTAAAAAGACTGGCTCTCAAGTGTTGGCAGGGATGTGGGGCAACCGGATCCCTCATTTCCCGCACTAGACAAGGGAAATGAACATCAGTAGCAGCATGTCGAAAGCTTCAGATTGAGCCGGTGGGAGTATTTATACCTCAGACACCAGCAAATGCTGCAAATCGGGGCTCTCTCCCACCCCAGAAAGCTGGTTGTTCAACACGGACTAGCACGAACTCTGATGGAAATACGTTCACAAAAAGACACGTATACAAATGTCCCTAGTAACTTTGTTCACGGGAGCCGAAAACTGCGATCAACCCAAATGTCAATCAACCGGGGGTGGGCGGGGATAGATACACGGTGACGGTCCATACAGTGAAATACGACTCAGCAATAAAAAGGAGTGACCCATGAATACACAGAACTCGGATGAATTTCAAGGCATCATGCTGCGTGAAAGCAGCCGGGTTCAAAATGTTACATACTATATAGTTGCACTGAAATGAAATGCTACCGAAGACAAAACTATAGTGATAGAAAGCAGATCAGTAGTTCCAGGGGCGGGAGGCGAGGTAGGGGGTAGGGTGGCGGGGGAAAGGAGACTGACCCGGAAGGAGCGTGAGGGAAAGTTTAGGGGTGGAGGAAATGTTCTATATACGATTGCGGTGATGGTTACATGGGTTGTAGGCTAAAATCGATTAATTGTACTGTATGTAAATTATATCTCAACACAATTGTCCAAGCAAAACAAAAGCAAAGACATATCCATTCCTCATTGCACTCCTTTGGGTCTTTGCTAACACGCATGGGATCCTGTGGACAGGCCGGTTGCGCCCCAGTACCAGACTCAGCGAAAACACCTCCACCTAATGATTGACGGCAGAATAGACGAATGGGGAAGCGACTAGGAAGCAGGGGGTGGTACTTCAGGTTACGCCTCTTCCAGGGAGGTGGGGCCCGCTGGGGTCAGGGTGCCTTCGGTGGGCAGAAGCTTCTCTCCCATTCAGGTCTGTCTTTTCCACCTGCCCTCCACTTCAAGAAGTTGGTCACCTATGGATGCTGATTGACAAAAAAAGTCTCCCCTGAAGGCTGGTGGGACTAGGAGGACTGGGGTCACGGAAGCTTAGAGGAAAGAGGTTGGGAGGGGGATGAGGGCAGGGAGGGATCAAGACCGGGTCATCATTCACCGCGGGTGCTTGGAGGATTAGCATATGGCAGATAACAAGCAGCTGTTCTCTGTCGGTTCCAGATGGATTCAGAGAAAAACAGCCTTCGGTGGTAGCAGGAAAGATTTAGGTGGGACATAACGATGAACTTCCTGAGAGTGCTGGTGAGAAAGTGGACGCGTGTGCACACCCGTGTAGGTGCATGTGTGTGTGAGTGTGCAAATGTAAAGTCAGAGCAGGGCAAGAGGCCACTTGGTATGCACACTTCCTCTCTCTGGAGCACTTTAGGAATTGGAAAGACAAACCCCACTCTGAAATGAGCCTGGTCCCTCTGGGCTGAGGACAGAGAGATGGACTCAGGCCCTTTCTCTAGGTACCTTGGAGGGCAATTAGCTGGCTGGTCCATCAGTAAGACCCCCAAACCAGAAGTGTGTGGAGCCAGATGGGTACTTACTTCCATGGCCTGACCCCCTCCCAGACGGCCCTGTGCACTCTCCTCCCATTAGGGCAGAAGAGACCATCCATCACCGCAGGGATGGTGATGTCACAGCTTCAGGCCTCCGAGTGCACAGGAAGACTGTTCCAACCCCTCCGAGGTGCTAAATCATTCATGGAGCAGAGAGCCCGGGTGGCAGGAGATTTACTGCCGAGGAATCACTTTAGGGACTGCGGAAATCAATTCTTTAAAGAGACCCCATCAGCTGGCAGGTGGCCTCAGGCTGAGGCTTGGGCATATGATGGGGACCTAGGGAAGTGGGACCTGGTGGGGGCGGCTCCCCAACTCCAAAACAGAGGGCAGGAGGGGACCCAAGATCTGCATCTGAGGGTAGGTCTGAAGAGAAAGCAGATTCCTAGCACCCAGGGAGGGGGCCCCTGATAGCCAGCTACCATCCATTCCTCCTGTGACCCCTGGGGGTTTCGGAGCCCGTACCACAGGGGTTCTGCAGGTCAATGAGAGAATGAGGAACCATGTTGGGATATTCTGCTGAGTCTATGGGCTCTGCGATCTTGGACCACCCCATCCCAGCCAGTCTTTGCTGGAAGGGGAGTTTCAGGACAGCTTTGGTTTCTTGGACGTAGAAGTTGGAGCATTACCCAGCATTCACGATTTCGTCTCAAAAAGAATGTGAGCTCCTCAAAGGGCCAGTCTGTTTTATGATCCAGAATTCCAGAACTTGGTGACTTGGCTGGGGCACTGGAGTACGATGTGCTAATTTAACCAGCAGGAGCCTGTGACGTCAGAAGCACTGTGGGACTTGTGCTGCCCTGCACCACGCAGCACACAGTGGGGCTCTTCTCGTCCAATCCAGCCCAGCTCACCTGCCTCCATTTGAATGGCTACAGCACACTTCTGTGAGTCTTGATCAAGAAAAATGAAGGGATGAAGGAAGAAAGGGAAGGTATGTCCAGATCACCTTTGGAAAAGCAGACACAGCTCTTAGGGTTCCTTCTAGTTCTCTCACTTTACAGATGAGGAGACTGTAATCTAGAGCTGGAACTGACGTGTCCAAAGCCCATGTCCATGAGATGGGGAAAGGAGGGGAGGAAAGGTGCCCAGAAGTCACGCTGAGCAGTCTCTGCCTCCCTGGAGATGGCCTCAGTCATCACGGAGGAGTAAAGTCGAGCAGGCAGCCGTGACTGCGACGGAGAGAAAGGTCTGGGATGGTTCCAGCCCCTCTTCTGCTACCCTGCTCCTATGTAAAACGGCTCTCCTTCTCTGTGTGCTGCAGGGCGGGGGGCGGGGATCCTTCGGGACCCTTGTGGGACTACATTCTGTACCCTTGCTCATTTATTCACTCGAACACATATTTGTGGAGCACCTTCGGAGAGAGTCAGGCATGGGGATACAGCAGTGAACAGGACAGACGTAGCCCTTGCTGTCCCAGAGCTTGCACTTCGTGTTACCAGGACAGCGCTAAAAGCCTGGGCAGGTAACCCCCCCCCCCATCCAGCTCATCCCTGTCCAGCTCTACAGGGTGCTCCTAGCTCCTCCAAGCCCTTGACAGGCCAAAGGCGGCTTCTTAAGAGGGACCCCACCCCCTTCAGGGCGGGGCTACCAGTTGCTGCTGCCAGCTGCGTGCCCACGGCTTCCGCCAGCCTCTCCCTCAGCGGCCCTCCGTCTCGGGACGTCGCTCGTAGGGGCAGGTTCTCGGTGGAGCTTTGCAAAGAGCGGACTCCAGGAGCTATCAGAGAGCTTCAGGAATTCCTGATGGGCCCAGTCCCCCCAGCCTCCACCCAAACCGCTTGTTTTCCACCTCCCTTTGCCCCTCCTCTCTTCCACATTTGCCAGCTCTCCAGCCCTCCCCCTCCATCATCTCCTGGCAAGAGGGTCTGTCAGCTTGCAACCAGGGAACCCAGGGAACCTTCCTTCTAGGCATCCCAGCATTTGCTTGGCACCCACTCCTCAGGTTTGTCCTGGGAGAATCTCCAAGTTCCTGAGTGCCCTCTTCCTGACCCACTAGGCTAGAGACCGGGCCCTGGGGGGACTGGATCGATTCTGAGACCCAGAGCTCCTCAGGGCTCTCCCCCAGGGGGGTCCCTCAGCATTTCTTTCTTAATCGTCAGCTCCAGTTCTCCCTATCCAGTGGGGTGGAAAAAACTCGGGGTCGGGTCCAGAGAACTGAACACTCTGGTCCTGGCTCCGGCTGGAATTCAGGTCCTAGTTGGGCCCCTGATCCCTCCTGTGGAAGACGCGGAGTTGGTCCGACAATCCCGGGAACCCTGGGAGGGTCGGGGCAGATGGGAGGCAGACCAGACCCCGAGGCAAACAAGCAAGAGGAGACGCTGGCGAAGACGGGGAGGCTGAGCGGAACCCGAGCCTGGGCCGGCGGGGCGCACGGCATGAAGGCATTGGCAGGGCACAGTGGGGTGCGCGCGGGGAGACGCTGCCAGCTAGGAGCGAGGGAGGAAGGGACGCGACGCCCCTGAACGGAACGTATCACCCACTCTATAGCCGCCTGCGCGCAGGCAAAAGACCATGCCACGCCCGCGCAGGGGCCTCACCGCCTCGTGCAAGAAAGGCGGACAACTTGACCCCCTTGAACGTGGGTGGTGACTGCAGGACTAAAAAGAACTGCCCGCTGGAGAAACACTTTGTTGTTTACAAAGCGCTTGCAAAAACATTTCGTTATTCGATGCCCCAAACAGTCCTCTGACTTGGGTAAGATCCCAATTTTCTGATGAAGAAATTAAGGCTCAGAGAAGTCAGGGAGGCACTCAGCAAATACGCGTTGGGTGATTAAAAATGCGGATTATTCTAATTTGAGACAATTAAATCCTAACTCTCTGACGCAACCCAAAACAAAGCGTTTGCCTAGTGTGGGGGCTGAATTATTCAGCTAAATTCTGCTTTGGACAAGGGAAATGAAACGTGGACCGTGGCCAAAATCATATTTGGTCACCGACCTCTGGATAACCTGCTGAAGGCTTCGAGATGCCTCCCCAACCAACTGCAGACACAATGTCTCCTTAGAACCTCTGGGCTTCGAGCTCTGGAGTCCTGGAGCCCTGAAGCCACCCCCAGGCCTGAGGACTGGGACGGGGCTCCACACCCGTGGGTGGCCGGCGCTTCTGGGTGCAATGATGCCAGAAGGTGGGGTTTGCAGCGCCGGGCCCTTGGGTGGGGTGGGAATGCTAGGTTTCTAGCCCTGGAGGGCCCCTGGCTGAGCTCTGGTCGACGGGGGTTCTTTCCAGGGGACTTGCGCCCATTTTCTGCCTCTATCCTCTGGAAGAAAGTGAGGCGGGTCTTCTCCATTCTCCTGCAGAGGGGCAAACAGAGGCTGAACTCAAACCCCATGCCTGCACACCCACCCCACTGCTCAGTCCCCTATCCCCGGCAGGCAGCTGCCTTCTCTGCTGACCTCGGTCAAGGACCTCTGGGGTGGCTCTCAAGTCTCAGCTCTGGCCAAACTCATCCAGACTGTCACCTGGTGGGGGAAGGTAGGAGACAGAATGTTAAGGACGCACGGGCCATGTGCGCTTGCTTCCCTCTCTGGTGGCCCTGGCACACGACCTGCATCGACCAGGAACAGAGAGCCCCGGGGACCCCCTACCCCAAGCCCCCACCCAGCCCTTCCCACCACTGCTCACGGTCTCCAGCTTAGCCTCTGGCTCACCCTGTCTGATTCGATTCCTCCAGGCTTCAGCATCCCGAATCACATTTCTAAAAAAGCAATTTCTATTCTTTTTTTAATTGAAAATTTAATACAATCATATGGTAAACAAACACATACATTTCAAACAGTCCAGAAAGACATACAGCAAAAAGAAAGTCTCCCGCCCCTTGGCCCCCAATTCTCTCATACGAAAGTCACCCCTATTTGTGTCTTGGGTGTCTGGTGGAGCAAACCTGACACCAAGACACCCCCGTACTCCTCATTTATATTTTTACACAAACGGAAGCCCACGTGTCCTTTGCGCTTTTCACCTAATGTTTCCCAGGATATATTAGGACCATATATATTTTCCTTACTCGTTTTAAGAGCGGGAGTAGATTCCTATGACAGGATCGCCTTTCATTTGTCTGTCTCTGTCTTTTACTCGTTCTTTCCCTATCAACCCTTGCACTGGCTGCCCCCCCGAAGCCAGGAGCTGAATCTCTGGGTTTCCAGGCCCTTCGAAAATGGCATAGAGATCTCGAACACACAGCTTTTTGGAAAATGGGGGATTCTTTGGGTTTCAAGCACCCCTGCAAGTGTCCACCGATGCACATTTAGATTCTAGAACAAAGCCCGGAGGGCTGGGGCCTGGGCCAAGATAGAAAAACAGTACTTGAGCTTCCCTAGTGGACCCTAGCCCCCAGCAAAGGGCCCTGGTGGGGCGTGGGGTAGTGATAATGGCAACATCTCAAGGGGCAGCACTGGGAACCTGGGATCCGGTGGCGGGAGACGAACACCCAGAAGGCATTGGGCTTGCGGGGGTACACAGTTCGCAGCAGTGATGATGCGGGATCTGTAGTTTGCCAGAGATCTACGGGTCATGAAGTACGCCTGTGCTCACACATGCATTTTCCTTATCCTCCTGAGAGGTGAGAGTCATTATACCCATTTTGCAAATGGGGAAACTGAGGCTCTGAGAGGCAAAATGAATCGCTGGAGATCCGGCTCCTGGTAAGTGGAGCGCAGAGAGGACCTGAACCTGTGGCCCGTCTCTGCAGAATGCTAGTTACGTGTGTCGTGGACCTAGAGCCCAGGTCAGCACGGGGTCCTGACCAATCTGAGCGAGGTCAAAGGCAGAACCGCTGCCGCCGGGCGGGTCTAGGCCGGGGAAGGAGGCTGCAGCCCAGACATCCTGCCCGGTGGAGGGACAGGGAAGGGAGATGGGAGGTTGATGACCTCTTCGGTCAGCATCTTCAGCACAACGGTGACTGCCAAGGAGAGGGCGAGCTTAGGGAAGCAGGATGGGGCAGGCGGTGGGAAAGAACTAAATTGGCCAGAAAGACAAGCCAAAACACCGGCAGCGGGAAAGAAAGCCTGTGCCCAGGGACGGAGCGAGGGGCGCCGTCTTCCAGATTGGAGTAGGTTTAAGGGTCCTTCCTAAATCTGACACAAGGGTCGAGGAACCCAAACCTGCGCTTCGCGGGTAGTGTGGGATATTGGTGGAGAGGCGGCAAGGGTCTCTCTAGAGGGAGGAGGATGCCGCTGCCGCCGGGCAGACTGGCGGCCCACCTGCTGAGGGAGGGCACTGGGTGCGCAGGACAGGGCAGCAAAGTGAGGACCTGAGGTCGTCCGGAGCCACCTCCTCCCCCGCCTGCGCCCCGAGATGAAAGGGATACAGGGTATCGGGTCCCGGGGGGCCGCCCCCTCACCGTCCGGGTCTAGCTCTGGTTACCGGCCTGTCCTGCTCCCTAAAATATGTATGAGGCCCTTGAAGGTGCAGTTTCACACCCCCTCCCGGAGTGGGGTTGGGAGCCTTGGGGTGCGCGGGGAGCCACGGGGTGGGGCGGGGGGGAGAACGCAACGTTGGCTCCTGAGGCCGGGGCCGTCTCAACTTTCAGCAGCGCATTTTTAAAAAGGTGGAAACTGGATCCGACTCTGCGGCGCCCCCGCCCCGCCAGCCCCGACGGCAGGACCGCGCAGCCGGGTGGCTCGCTTTGCGCTGAGCGGTGTCTGGTTCTCAACAGCAGGTGAATGGGCCCGGGCGGGGCGCGCCAGGCACGGGGGGCGGGGCGCGCGCTATAAAGGGGGTGCGACAGGCCACGGCGGCCACTCGCAGCCGGCATTGCCTGCACTTTGGCTTTGCGGTTCCTGGCACACCGCGCCCCTACCACCCAGCATCCCACGGCCCTCGGGGAGCAGGTAGGGCGCGGTTGGGGACAGAGCCAGGGAAGTTCATTGTGACCCGGATACGCAGGGGAATACGTGCCGGCCCTGGAGGGGTTAATGTGGAACGACCCTAACCCCCTTCCTTTGGCCCGTTGGGCCTTGCGCTTTGCTCGAGATCTCCCCTGTCCGGGTCCTGGCGCACCACATGCCTCATCTCGGGGTAATCTTAAAGAGGGACACCGAGGGCCCCGCGACTCTCCCGGGCGGTCCCGCCTGGGGTGGGAGTCTTGCCTCCTCCTCTGGCTGCGACATCCAAGGCCAGAGCAGGCCCCGCCCAGGAGTCGGACCTATTTAAGGGTTCGTATTAGCACCGTCGCTTGTGGCCCCTGGGGCTGGGCAGGGCTAGGGTAGTGGGGACCATGGACCCTGGCCCCCCATCACCACTGCCTACTCTTTCTTCGCTGTAGCTCCGAACAGCGTGCTAACGGTCTTCGATTTTAATACAAGAGAGCTTTAGATTTGGTGGGGGGCCTCCGCTAAGCACCCTCCTTTTTAGGGGCTTCTTAGCCGCCAGACCTGCGAGGTTCGATAGGGAGAATAGAAGCTAAAAGGGAGGAGGACGGATTAACGTTTTATTTTAATCTGGTTTTGAACTGTGGTTGCCGTCTGGGGAGGCCGGGAGGGGCCGGTACTGGGAAGTGTGCCCAAAGCAGCGGGGCGGGGGGTGGGGTGGGAGGCGCTCGGGTGCTCAGGATGCTGGGGAAGGAGGAAGAGGCCACCCCAACGCTGACAGCCTGGTTGTCTTCTAGCCCCTGCCCCGCCCCTCGGAATGCTCCGGATGGTATCGGAGCAAAGGACCGCAGAGAAGTATCTAATCAGCGTCCGCGCCCCAACCTAGGCGCGCCCCGCCCCTTCCCGGGGGAGCCACAGCCGCAGAGGGTTGGGGGGGGGGAGAAGGAAGGGAGATAGAAACGGGTCTGGGGGCGGCTCCTCTTCCCCTCCCCCTTCCGGGACAGGCAGCCTTTGTTCCCGGCGGCGCAGTGGCCAGACACCTGTGAGGTCGCAGAGCTGGAAAGCATAGGTGGTGAGAACGTAGCGGGGAGCCCTCTTGTCCCCGCTCCAGCCTTGCACCCCTGGGTCCGGGTGGGCCCACTGACACAACTCAGCCTCGCTCACCCTTCTGCGGGGGAGACTGCGGAGATCCGTCCAAAGGCCCCACAGTGCGTCCGAGCTCCAAACGCACCTCCCCTCCCCCAGCACAGGGTCGGATTTCCAAGCACGCTACTCTACACACACCTCGGCTAGCTCCGGCCTCAGAGGGCGGCGGGGTGGCAGGACGTCGGGGCGCACCTCGGCCTGCGGCACCCTAGCCTGAGGGCAGGAGGCAGGGATAGAAGGCGGGCGGCGAGACCCCATGGGGCCAGAGCCGGCCGGGTCGGGCGAGCAGGCGGGGCTCTCAGCGTCTCCGCAGTCGGGGTCGGGCGTGCCCTGCGCGGTGCACCAACCCGAGCCACATTCAAGGTGAATCATCCTCGGCCCGCCCCCTGCCCCTCCCCGCCTCACGGCACCTGAACCAATGGCGCGGCGCGGGGGGCGGGCGGGGCTCAGGGGGCGGTAAACCCTCCCAGAGTCATTATCTCTGCACTCCGTCGAGTCCCCGCACCTTTGCGCCCGAGCCGGCGGGCCCCTCTCCGGCCGCGCAGTCCCGGGCACCCCGCGCACCCTTTTCCTCGGCCTCCGGGGCCCCCGTGCCTCTCCTGCCCTGCCCCGCCTGCCGCGCGGAGGCGGCTCCTCCTCAGGTGGCAGAGCCGGGGCCTCCCCCAGCAGACCTGTCACCCGACACCCAGGAAGCGCGCGGCCCCATCCCGGCTCCTCTTTGTTCCCCCGCCGGACTCTGCGCTCGGGCGCCGCCTCCTCCCGCGTAGCGCTGTGGAGGTTCGGGGCGCGGGCCTCGGCCCGGACGCGCCTCGGGTTCCGTCCATCTGGCCCGCTCCGAACCAGGGCCCTTTTTGTCTTGTTTTTCCCATGTGGACTCCGCGCGGAGCTGGGAGGCGGCGGTGCGCCCAGCCTGGAGCCGGCGCAGGTGAGTGTCCGGGGCGGGGCCGGGCAGAGCCAGCGCCGGCGAGGAGGAGAAGGTGGAGGCGGGCGCCCCGGGGCGAGCAGTGCTAGAACCCGGGTTGGGCGGGCAGCCAGCCTTCGGGGATGACGCGGCAGTGCGGCCTCCCCGCTCTCCCGCGCCTTCCGGCGGAGGTGCGCGCTCGGCCCCGTGGTCCTGGGTCCCCGGGTGGAGTCGGTCTGCGCCCAGGGTTTCGACCTGGGCCCGGGGCGGCCGCGCGGTTTGGGTGCGGCTTGTGTTTGGCCAGGTGCGTATCGGCGCGGGCCCAAGCACCTCCCGGGGGAACAGATCGGGGGTCGAGTCGGCGTTTCGCCGCCCTGGTGGGCTCAGGTGGAAGCGCAGGGCTGGAAGGCAGGCGCCGACCTGGGCTGGGGGAGAGTTCCTGCTGCGAGAGCTAGTTTCTCCAGTCCCCTCTCCGGGCTTCTTCTACACGTCGTTACCACTTCTGTGGCTCCGGGACGGCCCCGCCCAGTCTCTAGGGGAAAGCAGTTCTCAGACCCCCAGCTCGCTTCTGCTTCGGGGCACCATCCTGGGAGCCTTGGAGCACGCGGCAGAGATACCCTGCCGCCCCGCGCCTACCCCCATAAACTTGGTAGCGTTAGGGAGCACCCGGGGCCCCTGAGCTCAGCTTTGGGGTAGGCGGCTGGATGGCGTGCCTCGGGTCCCTCACCGGTGCGCGCATCCTAGGAACTGGGCAGTGAGGGAGCCGCCCTGGAGTCAAGAATCGCCCAATTCCGCGTGGCCCTCTAGGCTCAGCCATTCGCTGTCCCTCCCCCCAGCCCTGGCATCCCTACTCTGTGTATAGACGTACCCGCGGAGGGTTGGGGGCGCTAATACAGGCTCAGGGCGATTAGGAGCCGGGAGCCGGCCGTGCCCTAATCAACCTCCCCACCCCCATTGGTTAGGTGAGGACCGAGCCTCCCTGTGTTCTGTCGGGCTTCGTAAAGCTCTAGAGGATTAAAAAACCGATTTTCCTCCTGGGGGCCAGGTGGCGATGTCTGCGCTACACGCCTGGTCCTCTGGCGGGGTCACTGGTCTTCACCCCGTGTGGAGAGCCCAACGGGCACTGAGTCGTCGGGTCTCCGAACCAAGACTGAGCCTTCCCAGAAATCTGTCCTGACGGTGGACCGAACGCCCCCAAAGGAACGTGGCCTCACACCCAACCTTCAGCCTAGACAGGCCAGCGCATTCCCTGCGAGGCTGCAGGTTCGGATCCCGGCCCCTGGGCTGCAGCCTCGGCTGCGGGATTTTTTTTTTTTTTTTTTTTTTTTTTACCGCTCATGGCTGCCTCGTGGTGTACTTGAGGCCTTGGCCCCACTCCTGGGGGCCTAGGGGGACCTCTGGAACCGGCCTTATGCAAAGGAGAAAAAAATTCCGGGGTGTTGAATGTGAGAATTTCGTTTATTCGTTTACCTCTACCAGGTGGGTCTGGGGTGCAGTGGCTCCTGGCTGAACTCGCACAGTTCCAGGCGCCCGCATTAGTGGTGGGAGGTCTGGTGACCAGGGCTGCCACGAAAGCAGCTTTGGGTTCCTCCCCTGGGGCCTCTGGGGAGGCAAGGGGACAGGCACCAGGCCCTAGGCATGTCAGAGGGCCCCAGCTGCTCCTAGCCTCTAGCCCCTTGGGCCTGGGGCTTTCGTTGGAGACCGGAGGGATAAGGCCCCCGCCGGTCGTGGGAGGTGCAGCTCAGATCCGGGACTCCGGAATCGTTGTGGACTTGCTGTGCACTTTTCTAATGGAGAGCCGCTGGCGGAGAGGGTGGGCTTTGTTATGGCTGAAGACCGGCCATCTCGGAGTACTGGCCTTGTGTCCCAGCGACCCTCTCCTCCTGTGAGCTCTTTGAACTTGGGAGGATGGGACCTGCTCTGTCCCTCTAGAGGAAGTGGGACTCAGGGAGGTGTCTGAAGGTGGTCCTAGTGGGTTTCTGGAGGGTGGGGCTGAAGAGGGTGGGGTGGTGTCAGGCGAGATCTTGGAGGGCGTGAGGACACGCACACGGTGTAAGACCCTCAAGTCCTCTGGGCGCTCTGGTAGCTTCAGTGTCAGGGGCCTTCCCACCTGGCCCGCAGGTCAGCTCCCCTTTAGGCCACAGCGGCTCTGAAGCTCTTTTCTTTGTCAGGATCCCTCTGGCCAGGGTGGGAGATAGGGACCCGCCTGCTCCCAGACCTTACCTTCATCTTCCCACTCCCAGAAGTAGATATTTGTGCCTTTGGATCTCAAGGCCGGGGCTGTGTCAGATTGCCGTCCCTCCTCCCCGCCGGGCCAGAGAGGTTGCTCTGAGCATTCCCCTTGAACCACAGGCCTCAGTGTTCCCTTTTGATGCCCTTCAAATGAGGCTTTTGCTGCTTTTACCCTCCCAGCTCCCCTTGGCCCTCATTTCAGGAGAGCTGGGAGACCATGCTCCCCTGGGACCCAGGCCTGAGGCTCTCCCAGCGGAGAGCAGGGAGGTACCGCGAGGCTCTGGGGGTTGACCCCGGTGGCCCGGGCCGCGGGTCTGGCACCGCCCCAGCACTGCGGCACCAGGTCCTGCCGCATTGGGCTTTGCAGGGGCGAGGCAGGCGCAGGGGAGGAGCCTGGCCCAGCTCTGCAACTCGCTCGCTGGATGGATTTGGCTTTTAAGCTATTCTCTGCTTACAGAGACCCAGGTCAGCTGCAAAGATGAGGAAAACAGACCAAGTGTCTCCATGGATGCCGCAATTAGAAGGAGCCCACAGGAGCTCCGCAGCCTGCTGCAGCCCTCTTTACCTTCCAGTTCTGGACCCGGGAGAGAGCAGGCCCAGTACCTGCTATCCTCCTTAGTCGCCTGATGCCAGGCTAGCGCCCGGTGTTCTCCCTCACCCACCCCACCTCTCCCTACCCCCAGCTCCCCAAAGAAAGAGAAAGGAATTTCGGGTGATTGAAGTGCCCCTGGGCTGAGGCTTCTGATAGTGTTCGGTGGTGGCCTCAGGAAAGAGCTCCCAGATATTTTGCAGAGGAGGGCTGCACCCCCTGCTGCGGAACTGCCCGGGTGCCTATCAAGATGCAGATTTCTGAGCGGGCCCCCTAATCTGCATTTCAGGGGCCCCTGGGGTGAGTCTGCTGATTACACCCTGAGCTCTTTTGATATCTACCTCCCCTTGACCTACAGTCTGTGCTAACATTCCCTCCGGGGTGGGAGAGAGCTGGTCCCTTCTTTTGTCTAGCCCAGCGCACAGTGGTTGTGGGGAAAACAGGCAGAGTGCCAGGGAGTGACCTCTGAAGATGGGCTGGCCTCTGGAAGGCCAGAGCGCAGCAGTGGGCGCGTGTTGAAGTAGGTCGAGCGTCCCCTGAGGGCGTGGGGAAGGTGCAACCCTGAACGACCATTTGGGCTCCCTTGGACAAAGCGATGAGGGCAGAGTGGGTGAGGATTGAGCATAGGTGCTGGGAGGCGGAGTGGCTTCCAGCAGCCTGGGGTCACTGGGAGAAGCATCACTAAGCGGTTTTGCTAGTTTCTGGGCCAGGAGACTCGCTGTCTGACCCTTCCAGGCTGCTTTCCTAGCCACCCTGCTCCCTAGTCCCCACTCAAGCCTGGAGCGGGCCGAGACTGCCACTCTGCAAAGTCCCCAACCCTCCTGCCGGGGCACCGGCTCCCCTGAGACCGACCCTCTCTCCCCTTCCCCCATTCCTTCCCCAGGGCGCTGGGCACCAGAGGCGGGAGCTGCCACAGTGACTACTCTCGAGGCAGCCACTCTGGCAACACTGATGCAACCTTGCCGGCCCCTCCCTCGCCTCCCTCGCCTCTGCTTTCCTCTGCAGTCCCCTCCGAGCCAGCCAGATGCTGCTCCCCTCGCCGGAAGGCAGCCGTGCCTCCAGCTCCCTCCGTGCCACCTGCTTGGCCACAGAACTTCCTGCCCACCTGCCCTGCTGTCCTGGCCGTGGGCCGCCAGCAGTGATGCCCCGCCGGGGCCGTTCGGGATCGGGGCTGGTTTGGGATGGGAGTCCAGGGAGCAGCAGGTTTGGTTTGCCCCTGGGGCTCTGTTTCTGCCTCACGGCAGGCGGGGGGGCTGGAGGATGGCGGAGACCGAGACATCTTGGAACAGGAGGGCTTGTGCTCAGAGGTCAGGAGAGGCACCCTGGATGTCCCACTGGTCACTGCCCCCTTTGGGGCCTGGCTTGGTGGGCAGAGAGGAGGATCTGGCCAGCTGCTTGCTGCTCTGAACTGGATTTACTCCCTCCCCAGCCTGAAGTAAGGGTGGGCTGGGCGCACGGTGGGTGGGCATTCAGGTGGAGACAGGAAGCACCCTGGTGTGGACATCTTGCCCCACCCTCCCCCAAGCAGTGAGTGTTCAGCCCTTCTCCCCCATTGTCACCACCTCCTGGAAGGTCCTTTGGGGCTGAAACAAGGCATGTCAAGCTTGTGACCGTGTGGGGTGAGGAGGGCTGCTGAGGGCTGGGTGGGAGGCTGGACCTTCGGCCCAGGGTTGCAGGGAGCTGGGAGCGGGAGCGGGAGTCTCTCTGCAGGGTCAGCAGGCCGAGAGCGCGACTCCTGTTCTGTGTATGGCACTGGTAGAATTCACTGTGAACGGTCTCGGTCAGTGAATTACCGAAGGGCCATAAACAGAGCAGAGACAGATCTGCGAGGGTCTCAGGAGCACTCTTCACCCCCTCTGGCCCCGTGGTGGGCCTGGACGTCGGAAATGGGCTGCTTTGGTGGGGCTGGGGTGCAGGGATACCCCCTCAGGTATGTGCCCAGAGGGCCTGCGACACTTCCGATCTGCTTGGCCGATTTTGGCACTAGCACATTTTTGCTTGTGTCTCTCCGCTCTGAGCAATCATGTGCAGTGCCAATATGGGAAAAGCGGGCCTGCAGCCGCGTGCCCCTCCCCTGTGTCGTGTCCAGGCCCCAGGGCTCCCTGCCACTCCCGGGCCCATCTGGCTCAGCTGCTGGGAGGGCTGCAGCCCCGTGGGCAGCCAGATCGCCTTACACGGCCTCGGGCCACAGCAGAGCTGGAAGCCCAGCGGGAGGGGGGGAGGGGGGGCGGGCAGGTCACCATCTGTAGGGCCAGCCCAGGGGGTGCCACGGGTCTGGAAGGCCCAGCTCGGCTCCCAGCTCACACCCTTGGGGTGAGACCTTGACTGGCCTTCTCCGGCAGGAACTGAGGGAGCCAGCTCCTGGCAGTGGGGGTGTCCTGAGGTCAGCCCAGGTGTGTCCTGGGGGCTGTTGTCCGGGGGCAGAGCCTGCCGTGGAGGGGCACTGAGAACAGGGTGTGTGGTGGGCTTGGAGTTGGAATGTGTGGTTTGGGCCCTGGTGGGTCAGTCACCTTCCAGATAGGGAAACTGAGAAGGAAGGCCTGGCTGAAGAGGTTAGTCAGTGAGTAGTTGGGTGAGGCCAGTGTCGCTTTTCAGTCACCAACCACAATTTGTGGGGTGTCAGCCTCAGTGGTTTTGGGCTTTGGGCACTCCTGGCCCCCAGGGCTTGGAGGCTCTCAGCTCTGAAGCGACAGGTCTGGTCTCGGATGGCGCAGACGACAGATACTGAGGCTGTGAGGCCTGGACCCAGCCAGGCTGTCCTGGTGTGAGGCCCTGGTGGCCCGCACTGCAAGAGGCCTGCTGACTGGTCTGGGAAAGCTGTCAAAGCCTGAAGTCATTGACCCCAGGTCCCGATGGAGGAGCTGTTTCTCCCTGGGAGTGAGCCTCAGGCACGGGGTAGGGATGGAGGTGGTGGTGTGTTGTTGAGGCTGTTGGATGCAGGATGGCAGGATCCAAGGGACTGTTCAGCAAGAACACAGGGCTCCCTAGTCCCTAGGGCACTAGCGACAGCCTTGGAGGGATTGGGCCATTTCCCTCTGCTGGTCCCTCATGGTCGCTCCTGGATGTGGTGATGGTGTCCCTGTGCAGAAGCTCTTCTAAGCACTGCAGAGAGAGAAGGGACACTTCTTATTTGCTTATTTATCCCAAGAGGGAGACTTCTGGCCCTGCAGCTGGATCTCTCCTCTGACAGCCCAGTCTCCCCCCAGGGCCTGGCCCTCTGTCCTGGCCCTCTACTCCAGGGCCAAAATGGCTGCCTTGCCTGAGAGCTTCCCGGGCTCCATGCCATCCGTCTGAGGGCCAGGGAAGAAGGGTGTCCAAGGCCTGGGGGGTGTGTGGACACAAGGACCCACCAAGGGGATTGGAAGGCCCCTGGGCGTGACAGTTTCTAGAGCATCCCTGGAACTTCTGAAACGTCTGGCCAAGATTCTGTACCTTCCTGCCTAGCGAGGAGGGGTGGTCCTTCCAGCCTAGCGAGGAGGGGTGGTCCCTCCAGCCTGAGACTAGAGCAGCCGCCCCTAGCCCCTGGGTGGTCTGCAGCTGGCCTCAATTCTGCCTGTGGCTTTGCTGCTGCTTCTGCTGAGCGCTGAGTAGCAGGTGCTGGGTGGGGTGTAGAGGGGCTAGTTCCGTACCTGTTGCCAGCCTCCAGGCCTGGCTGTCCCTGGGACCCAGCCCCAGTGCTCTCTGGCAAAGACCGCAGGCCCTTAGTTTCACCTCCTCATAATTTAGTGGGTCCCAGGTCAGGCCCCAGCCGCTGCTCCGGGTGGGGTAAGTTCACCCACGATAATGACAACGCCAGGCCGGGACCCCTGTAGCCAGCTCTCCCCTCCAGAGGCCAGTTTCCTGGCGGTCGGGGTGGGAGGCCTGCCTTCACCTCCCCCCTCCGCCAGCCTTTGCGCCTCCCCACCCTGTCAACTGGGTCTGAATCCTCCTCTGTGTGTCTCGCGGGAGTGACCAAAAGGTTCCACCCACGCCACGGGCAGCTCAGCTAGGTAGACGTTTGATCTGTGCAGTGCCCTGTGCCCCGCAGGGGTTCCTGTAGTCTCACCCAAGTCCCTCCCGCGGCAGCTGAAAGCATTTTCTTTCTCCTCCGAGTGGGGAGGTCTCTGGGAAGCACTTTGCTCTGATTTTTGGTGTTCAAGAGCAGCGGGGCCCGGTGCCCACCTCCCCCCCACGCAGGGCCCCTGTTTGTCTGTGGGGCTTGGACCTTCTGGAGATGGCAGCTCCCCGAGGGACTGTGTGAAGTGGATTTTCCAGCCTCCCCACCCCTCCCCCACTGCTCCATTTGCTTATTCAGTCCCAGCCATTATCCCGGGCCCTGCCGGGGCTCTGCGAAACGCGATCCAGCCCCATTGATCGCGGGCGGGGGCTGCACAGTCCTGCCAGTGAAGCCAGCCGCCGCGCGGAGAAGGCGCCCTCCCCAAGGAGCCCAGCCGGCCGGGCGCTCTGGGCAGGCCTGTGGGTGCTGCCCCGGCAGGTGGGGACCAGGGGCACACACTGCACAGAGAGCAGGAGTAGCTTCCGGCCTCATCACTGGCCCCCAGGAAAAGCCAGGACCAGGAGCCCAGTTCCTGCAAGTGTCCCCAAACGGGCCTGCCCACCCCACAGTGTCGGCCTTGCCCGGTTCTGGGAACCTTGAGCACCAAGCAGATGGCTCTCCGACCCCCTGGCCTGCCGGCCCTACCCCGGGCTACAGCTGCCCCATCCTTGCCCTGCAGGAGCCAGAAGCTGCGGAGGGGCCATGGCCGAGGTCTCCCGCTCCTGGGGACACAGCAGCCCTAGCGGTGGGGTCACTCTCCCTGGCAGCTACTGCGTCCTCTTGGGCTTCTGGTTTGGAAAGGGGTCTTTTTGGGATCTGGGCTTACTGCCCACCGGGCTTTAGGTGACTAGATCCTTCCAAGCCTCCGAGAGCTGGGCCTGCATGTTCCCTGAAGGCTCGAGGTGACCTTAGGTGGCTTCAAACACCCCTTAGGAAAGGGCCTGCCTGCATCTGGGGGATGTGGGACACAGAAGTGTGCTGTCCTTGGGGTAAGTTTCCTGGAGGCCTGGGGAGGGGACACTTTGGGGAGTAAGATGGAACCCAACCCCCCTCACCCCTGCCCAGGGGTATCCAGATGGGCAGGGCTGGAGTCAGTGGATACGGTGGGCTTTATGCTGTGTGGATGAGATGTTCAGCGAGTTTTGATGTGGCTCGTTTCTGCCACTGACTGGCCAAGATGAGCGAGTCAGTGAGCCCTGAGGCTACCTGTGCGGGTCCTGGAGGAAGGGCACCAGCCCAGGGGTGGGCCCCCCCATCCTCAGGGAAGAGACCCCAGCTGTTTGCCTCTCTGGGGCTTGATATAGAAGAGTGTCAGGTACAGAAAGCTTCTTCCCTGAGGGGCGGGGCAGCTGGTGCGCTCTAGGCCCTGGGGAATAATGGGGGGGTCTCCTGGGATCAGATGAGACAGTGACATGGGGTGCTTGGTCCATGTCAGAGCATGGCCCCCTTTACCTCTGTCAACCCTAGGGTCTAGGCAGAGGACTGCCTGGCGTGGGGGTGCCCTCTAGGGTTCCCCCGAGAGAGGGTGGGGACAGGGCCTCTGTCTGAGCTGGGTCCTGATAGCTGCCATTTGTGTGTTCCCTCCCAGCAAGGTCCCAGCACGGTGGGACTGCACAGGGAGCCGCTGGGGAGGGCTGGGCTCCCACTGGAGCCAACTGGAAGGATGTGACCTTGTTCTGGGGCAGGGTGGGGGGGAGGGGGAAGGGTGCCTCCTGCCGCATAGTCCCGGGCCTCAGATCATGCTAACTGTCCCTGTCTCTTCCTCAGCATAGGCAGCTGCCTCTAAGCCCCCTCCGCTCCCTGGCCCGTTGCTGCTGCTTGCCTCCCCCCGTTTTTGGCAATGGTAGAACTCACACTGGTGAGGTCATGGGATCCGGTGGTTCTAGACTTGCCAACTATGGTGTGAGGCTCAGCGGGCAGCTCTGCAGCCAGCCGCTGATGGAGGGACTGCGCCGCCGCGCTGCACCTGCTGCCCCCCACGGGAAGGAGGGAGGGACGCTGGTCCCCGGGTGCCGGGCAGTGGCAGAGGGTGGGTGCAGCTGGAAGTGACACTCAGTTTCCCTGCATCCCCCTGAGGTCACAGGTCTCCGAGTCAGCTGGGAAGCTGTCCTCCGGCCTTTGGGGGTGCTACCAGGAGGGCTTGAGGTGCAGCCCAAAGTGAGGGAGTTGGGGTGGGTGGCTGGACTCAGGAAGGAGGGAATGTTTGGAGTTATGTACCCTCACCCAGCTCTTCTGTTCAGGGTGGGCTCTGAGGCCTCAAGGGAGGGTCACATCACTGAGAGTGGGGCTCCCTTTTGGGCTATTGGCCGGGCGGATGAGGGCAGGCCATCCATCCATGGGCATCTCCGTAGTCTTGCTGAAGCAGTGGAGGGATGGATGGGGCAAAGGCCCTGGAGATGCGATGTTGTGGGGGGAGTGTTTAAGCCACTTGTATAAATGCAGGATGGGCTCCCTGGGGAGTGGGCAGTCTGTGGGCTGGACCCCTGCGTCCAGCTGCAGCTCTGCGGTGGGTTGCTAATGTCTCAGAGCCTGGGATGCAGGGGATCTCTGAGACAAGCCAGAGGGTCAGGGACCCAGCTTGGGTCAGGATAGGTGGCAGTGTGGTGGACAGAACTGTTGGAATTTTCTGTGCCCCAAGAAGGCTCGGGCAGCCCCAGGACTAGAGCTGCACGTGTGTGGGTGAGGGGAAGAGAGTATGTTCAGACCCACAGCGAACAGTACAAATAGAAATGCAACGGCCTTTTCCCTGTGCCCCAGCCCTGCATTTCCTGGGAGCCCCCAGCCCTTGCAGCTCCAGCTGTCTTCCCCTCACCTGCTGTCAGAGGGATGAGAGTGGTTCCAGCCACTGGGGCAGGGCGGGCAGACGTCCCTCGGCTCGCGCCAGGCTCTGGACTCCATGCAGCTGCAATGTGTTCAGGAAGAGATGGGCTGAGTAAGGAAGGGGGGGGGTGCGTCCCCAGAAGAGGACATCTGAGCCTATGGCTCTTGGAAACGAGAAGAAAGACTGTCCTCCCACAGGCTGCAATTGATTTTAAAAACCTGATAAATTATGTGCCAGACATGAGGAGGATGAGGGTTTGTTCCTCATTGTCAAGCATTTATTAAGCACCAACTACCTACCAGGCAGTGCCTAAACACCGGGGGCTGTAGTCAGAACAGGCAGTGGGAGGAAGGGTGAGAGGTGCACCTGCAGGGACTCGGGAAGGGGGATCTCAGGAGGAGATGGAGGAGACACGGGGACTTCGGGGAGGAGGAGAAAGAACGGAGCCCGTCTGAGAAAGTGCAGGTTTTGTATGGGGAAGCAGACCTCTATGTTCGCTTTTGGCCCTGAGGACGGGGGTGGGGGGGGGAGTCTTGGAAGGCAGAGGGGTGTGTGATCTGGTGAAATGGATGGAGGGATGAGACCAGGGGCGTGGGGGGTGGGGGCACAGGTATGGATCCAAGGGTGAGATGGTGGCCGGGCCAGGTCAAGGCTGTGGGACTGGAGAGAGAAAGTACCTGGAAACAGACACCCCGGGAAGCTGAGGGGGCATCCTCCTGCCCCCCGGTCTGAACGGGCTCTACTATAAGCCACGCCCGATCCATGAGCAGTGAACCCTCCGTACAGTGACAGCGCCCGTGTGACTGCTAAGTAAATGCCATACTTGGAATGAATTTATAGTCAAAGCCCGTGGAGGGGCGCCCAGCGAGGCCAGGAGTGCCAGGTCCTTCAGCGCCTCTCCCCTGCTGTGGGCTGGCTACTCTTGGGTCTGGGACAAGCAAGCAGGAGTGAGACGATTCCTCCTCCTTGGTGGGGAGGGCAATTAGAAGAAGAAACCGGGGAGCTGGGGACGGATTTAGTCGTGGTAAAAGCTACGGATCTCTCAGCACTTTACTGCGTGCCATGTTTTCCCGATTTCAATTAATCCTCAGGACTGTGGGCCAAACAGGGTTAGGACGTGCAGCACCTTGACCTTGGTGAGAAGCAGGGAATTTGAGCCCTGGCCATCTGCCTCCAGAGCTGTGAATCGCTGCTCTGCACGAGGGGCAGGGAGCTGGCTGGGGACACTGGCTTTCTCTGTGGGGGCCCCAGTTCGTGCCCCAGCCTCAGGGCCATGGTTGCTTGGGGGGGGTGTGGGGGAAGGCCTGGACACCATCGCCACTGCTGACTAATCTGACCGTGACAGCCCTGTCCCTGCACCACCAGCAGGATAAATCCAAGCGCCTTACCTAGATCGAGAGGCCCCGTGTGACTGGGCCTACCAGGCAGTGTGCCCCCTTCTCACCGCCCCGGCCTTCCCCTCATGCTCCCCTAGGAGATTCTGTGCATGTCTGCGTCTGGCCCCCTTACCTATTCCTGAGCTCTCCTAAGCGCCGGGAGCGTGCACCCTCCCTTGGGCCTGGCCCTCGCCGCCTCACTTGGAAGCATCTGCGAATGGGTCTGTTTCTCCATCAGCTGGAAGCTGTTTGAGGGCCAGACTGTCTCACTCCTCCCTGGGCACCTGGGACCACGTGGTAGGGGCCTGGCATGGGTCAGGGAGGCCCTGGAATCCCATAGGGTATTGAGTTCTGCGTGATCTTTTCTTGGGCACCTCTGTCATCCTGGTCACCTCCAGAGTCAAAGCTCCCCCCTCACAGTGCCCCCGTTGCCTCACCCCAGGTCAAAGGGGGGTGCTGCTCCAGGGTCAGGGTCTGGCAGATGGCTCTGGCCTGAGGACTAAGGTGGCAGGGACCCCATCTCTTCTAGGTCTGGCAGCTTTCAAATCACAGGGTCCTCCAGCAAAGTGCCATCAAAACCCCATGCGACAGGCTCCCTGTGAAGACCAGCCCTAATGCAGGAAGATGTCAGCGGCCACGAGTGGATGGATAATCCTGGTTGGATGCTAATGGCGAAGGCTCGGGCCTGGCACACAGGCTTCCAGCGGGGCGGTGTGGACAGCAGGCAGGTGCAAACAGTCAGATGGTGTGAGGTCCTGGGCCCCGAATAAGGAATGGCCCCCCGGGGAAGGGGGGAGCCTGTGGGCTTTGAGTGAAGGCAGCAGCTGAACTGAGCTTGGAGGAGAAGGTCTGGGGAAAGAAGCAGGCCACAGCTGGTCCTGGAGAAGGAACAAGCCGGAGCCACCTGATGGCAGGAGGAGGGGAGCTTGAGGCCAGGGACGTGCCCCTCAGTCTGTTCAGACTGAAGGACGTCAGTGCCAAGGGGCGATCCTGTTCTCCCCATGGCCCTCTGCGGCCAGGATACGGAGGGCATGTGGCCGACACAGCTGGGTCTGTACAGAACAGTGGTCTCCGTGGGGGGTGAGTTTTGCCCTTCTGGGGGACATGTGGCAATATGCAGGGACTCTCGATTGTCCTACCTGGAGGTGGGGGCTGTTCCTGGCCTCCAGTGGGTGGAGGTCAGGGAAGCTGACACAGCTGGCAGCGCCCGGGACACCGCGAAGCAGAATGAGCCCCAGTTGGGGCTTTCCGGATGGAAAGAGAGGTTAAAGCAGCAAGCTGACCTCTGAAAAGAAGGGTAAAGCCCTGTGTGTAGGTTAAGGAAAAACCTCAATTGCACAAGGGTAAGAAGGGAGACCAGACTACTGAAATGAAGGCAGAAGAAAGATCTGGTGGCTTTGGTTGACCACGCATTGACCCGGGATGGCACTGAAGGGACAGCAGCAGGTTACGGGAGGTGAGCAGGCTGTCTCTGCCTTGGTTGGGATCTGGTACCATCTTTAGAGGGTCCGCAGCAGAGAGCTGGGCCAGACGAGTGACATTTCGGGTGCCCATACGCCCTTCTGCGTCCTTATACATTTAAGAGACATATTTTAGGGGGAGAAAAGGTATTTTAGGAGGGCCTGGCTGGCTCAGTTGGAATACCATGTGACTCTTGATCTCAGGGTTGGGAGTTCAAGCCCCACATTGGGTGTGGAGATTACTTAAAAAAATAAACTTAGGGGCGCCTGGGTGGCACAGCGGTTAAGCGTCTGCCTTCACGCTCAGGGTGTGATCCCAGCGTTCCCCCACATCAGGCTCCTCTGCTGTGAGCCTGCTTCTTCCTCTCCCACTACCTCTGCTTGTGTTCCCTCTTTCGCTGGCTGTCTCTATCTCTATCGAATAAATAAATAAAAAAAAATCTTTAAAAAAATAAAAAAATAAACTTAAAAAAAGATACTTTAAAATGCAACTTTTTTGGTTTTCACTGGGAGGGTCATTCAGGAAATCTAGTCCACTTTATATTTGGAAACCGCTCACCAATCTCCAGGAAAAGCTGGAACTGGACATTTGGGCTGTGAAAAGGTTTGGGTGGGAATGTGAACGCTATTTTCAAATGTTTGCAGGACTGGAGGCATGACAGTTCGCTGTGACTGCAGGGGCAGTGGGCTTTACAGAGAGGCGACTGCTTGTCTCCCAGAAGAGCTTCCTTATGTCCGTCAGGCCGTGACTTAAGACAGGTAAGCTCTCCATCTCTGGGGATGCTCCCGCAAAGGTGTTGGGGTGCTGGGGTGGGTGGCAGCCTTAGATGGGAGCTGACCAGTTGCCTTGTCTTTGTGTCAAGCGTCACTTTATATGTTGAAGCTGGTTCCTTGCCCAAGTGTGGGTCTCTTACATCTCCCTAAACTCCTGAGCTGTGACCTAGGCCTGATTCGGCTCCCATGCACACAGCTTTTTAAATGTACATAAACACCATTGTGATGGACAAGCTGCAAGTTAATTGAAGAACTTGGATTCATAATGGATGTGTCTTTTCTCAAACAGCAGATACTGGAAAGCCAAAGTCTGCAGCAGTAGGGCTGGCAGGCTGTGGGGTTTTGTTGGTGGATCTGTCCCATAGAAGGTTCTTGAAGCTCTGCCATTCGATGTTGGTTGAAGCCTGACCTGAACCTTCCAGGCCTTTCCCTGCACTGGCTCCACTGGGGTTTCTTAGGGCGAGATGCCGGCTGGAATAGGAGGTGCAGGCCTTGGGGGTAGTGATGGAGGCAGCAGCGAAGGCCCCCTTTTCGCAGCCATGGCCCCTGCCAAGCTCCACCAACAGACACCTCTGGAGGGTCTCCTGTGTGTGTCCTCCACCCCCCCTCCCCCCACCCCCTCTCGGCATCCCTGCCCTGTCCCAGAGGCCCCCAGCTTCTGCGAGCCAGACTTCTCCTGCCTCTGCAGTGGTCCTGAGGTGGCATGGGGACAGACTGGGGGCCAGAAGCCTTTAGGACCGGGAGAGCAAGGACAACATCTGTGTTATGGGGGAGGGGAGGTGCAGACAGAGGTGCCCCTCATGGGGAAATAGATCCAACCCATCACTGCTACCGATGAACCCACAGGTTTCAAGTGTCTTCTCTCTTTATGAAGACAAAGGTATCTCACCTTGGCGGGTTTGAACACCATGTGGTGTTATTTTCTGCAGTCATGACCTTGACCAGGTTCTGTTGACTCTCCCTTCTAGTTCCCTAATTACATTTGTAGTGAATTCCATACCTTTATAAACATCGTTCATCATTAAGTCCAGATTACCTTGAAGTTTCAGTCTCAAACTCAAGTTCAACTCCGCCATCTTCCGAGCCCCAGGACCCCTAGTGTTTGGGGTGGGGGTGTGGTCTGCCTTGTAGACAGCTACCTACCCTCTGTCCTCTTGATCCAGATCCTCCGGGATTTGGGGGTAGATGGTGATGGGCAGACAGGGAAGATGGGAAAGGGAAGGCAGAAATCCTAAGAGCCAAGCACTTTCAAGGCCAGTGACCTTGATGCCCCTCTCCCGTTCCCTGCAGGTCTTACATGGACTGCGAGGGGGCCAACCGCTGACTGACACCTGCTCACGGTACTTATCTCTCCCCTACCCTTTCCTTGGATACTTGCTGATCTGTGAATAAACACTTACATGTCGCATTAGTTTAGCTCCCCCTAGAATACCTTCAAAATTGAGGTGTTTTAAAGTAATGCTCAAGGCTTTAAAAGCCCAAGGAAGTAATCAAAGCTACTGCTTTGGATATAAAAATGTAGAAGATGCCGAGTGTAAAATAACTTGGGAGTCCCCTTCAACTTTTTTTTTTTAAGATTTATTTATTTATTTGCCAGAGGCGGAAGGGTGGGGGAGGAGTGAGAACACACAAGCAGGGGGAGTGGCAGGCAGAGGGAGAAGCAGGCTCCCTGCTGAGCAGGGAGCCCAACAGGGGACTCTGGGACTCGACCCCAGGACCCTGGGATCATGACCTGAGCGGCAGGCAGATGCTTAACTGACTGAGCCAGGCAGGTGTCCCTCCCTTCAACCTGTAAGAAAGTATTTAGCGCTTTGTTTCTTTTGAGTAACTGATGATTTATTCCTTCCTTCTAGTAACATGACCTGTTTGTCAAGAGCAGAGCTGGATTGGGAGCCTTCCTCAGATCACCAGTGTTGACAACACCGTCGGCAAATGTGCGGCCTCCTTTTCTTTGGTCTTGGCTTCTCATTCTCATTCTCTCACTTCATTGCATACATCTTTTATATAACCTTCAAGTTCGTTTTGGGGAAAAGTGTTAGGCCTTTTGGGGGGGTGATGATGAAAATGTTCTAAGATTAAATTATGTGATGGTCACACAACTTTGTAAATACATTGAACACCATCGAGCTGCTCACTTGAAAGCGGATTACCTGACTGGCATGTGAATTATCTCAATAAAGCTGCTTTTAAACGCCTTGAGGTTATCGGGAAGGTGGGAGTGCGTAGACGGGGCACACTCTTACCCCAGTGACACCCCCTCCTAATTTCCTGACTTTCACAGACCCCAGAGAGTTCTTTGGTAGCGGCCACGTGACGCAGCAGGAAGGATATTAGGATCCCAGCTTCTTTGTCCCCTGGTTGTCACAGCTCGGGTGGACATGATGGCACTCCCCGCCCCCTTCTCTACCTGTGAGGAAGACCGCCCCCCATCTCACTGGCCATTGCTGATTGGCCCGGAGGCAGACACGTGACATGAGCTGGCCAATCAGCTGTGCTCTCCCAAGACTGCAGCTCCACGTCGGGGTCAGGAATTTGCGTGACCTTGGGCTTCGAAGACACAGATTCTTGGCTTGATCTGCAGCCCATCTCTACTCAGGCATCTCTGGGTTTCTGCAGTTCAGACCGGAAAGGCTTTGATGCTGGGAGCTTTCTGGCCTCACTTCATTCCATCCGGGCAGGCGGCTGGGCCCTGCCAGAGGTGTTGGGACCGGTGAGGACAGGAGGACACTGAGGCCAGGACTCAGAGCCTGGAGCAACTCAGCTCCGCGCAGCTCATCTGTGGAACAGTAATGACGCTCGACCCAGCTAATTCATTGGGAGAAGCAAAGGACGTCACTTGGGCGTTGGTGATAGGGCCCCCCGGATTGCTCATTAACCAGTGTTTTTTGTTTTTGTTTTTATAAAGATTTTATTTATTTATTTGAGAGAGACAGCCAGCGAGAGAGGGAACACAAGCAGGGGGAGTGGGGGAGGAAGAAGCAGGCTCCCAGCGGAGGAGCCTGATGTGGGCCTTGATCCCAGAACGCCGGGATCACGCCCTGAGCGGAAGGCAAACGCTTAAGACTGAGCCACCGATGCGCCCCCATTAACCAACGTTTTGTACAGATCAGAACCCTGAGGGCCAGGGTAAAGAATCCTATTATGTGGTTAGTCTCCCCTAACCTTTCTCTCGTGAATTAAAAAAAAAAATTTTTTTTGGCCAAAGTATCCCTTTGTGGCTGTTTTCTGCAACAATTTTGTTAAATTCTGGCAAATTTCAGACTCAGTTTAATTTATTTGGCTTAATTAATTATTCTCTATAAAAATAGTTCTGGTAAGGAAATACATTGGGATAAATTAACACATTTTTAAAAAAAAACTTTATTTTTAAGTAATCTCTGCACCCACCCTGGGGCTTGAACTACGAACCCCCAGATTGAAAGTTGCATGCCCTACTGATTGAACCAGCCAGGTACCCCCCTAAATTTTAAGGTTTTAAGAATGTAGATGGTAAGACCAAGGCAGGAGGAGCTGAGTGGGGTGGGGGTATGACCCTGGCCGGAAGTCTGGGTGCAGTGCTACACTCATGTGGTCCTGAGTCTCTCTGCCTCTAGGCTTTAATCTTCGTAGCCTAAATGAGAGGTGGTGGCTAATATCCCTTCCAGCTTTAAAATTCTCTTCCATGCAAGGCCACTGGGGAGCCCAAATGCTATGGGCCTTACGCCCAACTGATGACTTAACAGTCCAACTACTTTGCCAAGGTTTGGCTCGGCCTCCTTGCCTGGAGCTTCTTGGGTTTTAACATCAACATCAGCTGATCTCTCTTTAGCGTTTGGGCCCTGGGGCTTTTAACGAAGGCGACGTAACTCATGCCCAAGAATGTGTTCAGGCCCCAGTGTCTTCACTACCCTTCACCCTTGGTACGATCTCACAGAGCCAGGTTTTTCTTGGGAATAACATCAATATTTTTTTCACATCAAGTTATTTAACAATGTTAACACTGGCTTTTTGCAGAAAATTTTTGAGTAATGAGAATGCGTGCGAATGGATGTTTTGGGTTCCTTGAATTTTCTGATTAAGGAACCGCTGGAAACTAAGGTCACTCGTCTGATGAAATGTTTTGAGTGTCTGCTGTAGTCAAGTCCCTGCGTGCCTTCGCCTGTGAGCGTGTGCGGCCCTGCTGCTGGGAGGCCGCTCCGGGGTGGTGGCCCTGCGGGAGGACCATGGCACCGCCGGGGGGGGGGGGGGGGCCNGCCTGAAGCTGCCTGTGGGCTAAGCTCGGGGCTCACCTGGAGGTTTCCTTCAAGTTGAGAAACCAGATGTGCAGCTTGTTTTCTGACACCTGCCCTCTGAATGGTTGGCACAAAGAAGAGAACTTCTAGAGACAGACATACCAAGCGTTTGACCCCAGCCCCCCATCCGCTAGTTCCGCATTTACCCTGTGAAGTTGCCAAGGCTCAGTCCCTGAACCTATAAAATGGAATCTGACCTCTGTACAGGGTTGTGGAGAGGAGGAGAAATAAAGGCATACAGCATTTTGCAGTGGCCTGTGCGGGGCAGCTGGTGAGTTACTGCTGGTTCTAACACTAGTTCCTTAGAGGGTAGATACATTCAGAAGAAACCGGAGTTGAGACCCAATTAATTTAAGTTGCACCAACCATTTTAATTACAAGTGCTTTCAGTTTGGGGGGATAGCTTCTAGCCTTTTCTCCCAAATATTAAATAAGCTACTTTAAACTTAACCTCTTTGTGCCTCCTTGCTCATCTGTGAAGTGGGGTTAATAACAGTACTTTGCAAAGATTAAGTGGATCTCTAGGTAAATCTCTAGAACAGAACATGGCACACTGTAGGGGCTGTGTAAGTTTTAACTCTTATGCTGGCTACCACATACTCTTCATTGCAGACAAGTCCTAGTTCTCAACAAGAGCCAGGAGAGCCTCCAGGCAGGGCTGGTGACATGGGCTTGGGACACGGGTTTCTTCTTGCCTCCCAAGGTCGCCCTGGGTAAGTCCTTGGTTCTCAGGGGAGCCTGGTTCCCCCTCTGCAGATGGGTATTATTGCTGCTCGTTTCCCCTCCCCCCCAAACCTTTGTAGAATACACTCCCAAGACACCAGTAGGCAACTAATGTTTGCTAACAGCCTAGCAGTTTTTGGGAAAGATAACCTAATTCAGAGTGAGTTGGGGACTCATTCAGGAGTCCAGCAGCACTGGGAGTGGAATGCAGGTGGGGAAGACCCACCCCGTCCAGCTATTCCAGAGACCTTTTTTTTTTTTTTAAAGATTTTATTTATTTATTTGACAGAGATAGAGACAGCCAGCGAGAGAGGGAACACAAGCAGGGGGAATGGGAGAGGAAGAAGCAGGCTCCCAGCGGAGGAGCCTGACGTGGGGCTCGATCCCATAACGCCGGGATCACGCCCTGAGCCATACGCAGATGCTTAACCTCTGTGCCACCCAGGACCCCTATTCCAGAGACCTTAAGTCATATCTCTCCCTCTGTGCTGCCGCCGCCGACCCGAGTGGATCTTCTCCGAGAGCTGCCAACCTGGAGCGAACAGGAGGCTAGGTGGGAGTGTGCTGGTGGGTGTTCTTGCCTGACATCTGAGCATGAGCCGTGCTGACGCCACAGGCTGGCTTGGGCTCATGACCTAACCCAGAGCCCACTGAGGTGGGGATGAGA
Organism: Ailuropoda melanoleuca; assembly: GCF_002007445.2. Taxonomy (NCBI): domain Eukaryota; kingdom Metazoa; phylum Chordata; class Mammalia; order Carnivora; family Ursidae; genus Ailuropoda; species Ailuropoda melanoleuca. The sequence goes on along the minus strand of NC_048218.1, from coordinate 190,356,145 downwards.
GGGGACGTGGGCTCTTCTCCTTCACCCCACGTAGCCTCTGCTCCAATTCGTTAGCTTTAGTTTTGGTGCTGACACTAAAGGGACCCACCATGGTCTGGGTACCAACCCAGCCACACTCGGATTGGAGGCTTCGGGGACCTTATGGAGGAGGAAAGAGGACCGGCTGCAGGTAGGGAGGAAGGTGAGTGCAGGAGGAGCAGGCCCTTTTCCATGTGCAAAGTGGCTGCACATGAGCCTGGCTTGGGTCTGAGCGAGGTCCAGGGTGCACTGGTAGCCCGAGCTTAGAGGGCCGGCAGCCCCTTGTCTTCCCTGCCCTTCTGCTTCTCCTCACCTCACTCGTCTGAGTTCAGACAACGCCAGTGGTCACCAGCATCGCCAGTAACTTCTCAGATGTAGGACCTAAGAGCCAAGAATTCCTAGCCCAGTCTTGATTTCTGTGAGCACTGATCTCTGCGGCCTGGAGGATAAACTCCTTAATGCAGAGGACCCTCAGGGAGATGAAAGGAGATAACAGAACTCGTTCTGCTGCAGCGCTCCATCCAGATGGCACCTTATCACCTGGGCTGCAGCGATCCGTTCATATGAACGTCTCCTCCCATCTCATTGCCCACGGGCACCTGCCAGGCTGTATTCAGCTGACACATGGCAGGCTATCACCAAGTTAAACAAAACTGACCCATGGGCCAGATCTGGTCAACAGGTGCCCCCCCCCCCCCCCCCCGCCGCTACAGAGTATGTAAAGGATTTTTTGATTTGTTGCTGAAATCAGGAGATCTGTACACAAATCTGGACTCCCCATCTTCTCTGGAAAATTAGGAAGATGGGGGCCTGCCTCCCACTTGGTGGCAATCTGCGGGCACCAGGACAGGCTGCTCCCTTTAGACAGATCTCTCCACTCTGCCCGCCCTATTGCCTCCCCTCCTCTCTCACCGGAGCCACTTCCCCTCCACTTAGTGATTTTACCTACCTGGCCCCTGCAGCAGCCGCCGGCGGTGACTCAGGCATAATGGAAGCAAAGGTCTCCATGAGCCCCACCGAAGGAAGTTTTCAACACATGCTCGTTGAAAAGGCAGCCCCTGGGTCTTGCCAGGCAAACAGAACATACTGTATAGTAAGGTACATCCAGAGAGAGGCTGGCCCCATAAGGAGGTACCCTAGATAACCCAGCTGTTGCTGGGTGGCCAACGGCAGTGATGTCCATCCGGTTGGTTTGGCTGCGATCGACCCTCTTTTCCTGTCTACCCTCTAGCGAACATAGGCAACAGTGTGCCATTTGGTCAAGAAGGGGGCGGGGCGGCGCTAGCTTTATGGAGCCACTGTCAGTCATCAAGGAAAACACCTCCGGTCTTCTCTATTCGACTATTTTAATCATTATCACCAGGAAACGGACCCAGGCATCCAATAACAAAGGGGTGGAGGGCATCGTTCCAGGCTGAGGCACAGAGTGGGCACAAACACGGAGGTGTAAAACCATGGGGCGGGGGGTACGAAGGGCCTACAGCTGGAAAGATGGCAGTTGCCGTGTGAAAGCAATGAGGCAGAGGGAGGACTTAGGGTAACAATTAATGGCTTGAGGCGTCTGCTTCAAGAAGGATAATCCACTGCGACAGTGAACACCACTCCCGTGGAGGGATCCCCGAAGGACAGGCGCCATCGTCCAGCCTTAGTTTTCATGTGGAACACAATTAACCCCTAAAGAACGAACTCCGGAGTGTAGTTTCCAACCTGTCTTTAGAACTTTTCAAATGAGATCCCAGCCCCCTACCTGGCCCTGCACCCCCAGGATGGCCCTTTATAAAACGAATCCAGTGGAGCCGCTCTGGAGGTGGGCGCTGGCCGGGAGGCCCTGACCCTGTCCGCGCTCTCTCCTTACGGGGCTCCACGCCGTCACAGGGCACCATTCAGAGACCACCGGAGCTGAGTACGAGCACCTTTCACAAAGCAGAACAAGCCACCCTAAAGGAGTTCCAAGGGGCCAAACGCTCCTACAGAGATGAACAGTTCCACTTCCTGTTGCCACATTTGAAACTATTTATTGAATGAGGCAGTAATAGACAGAATGGAAAACAACACAGAATCCATGCTCTGCTACTTGGGTTTTGCTCTTCTTCTTCTTCTTGGCAATTTCTCAAACTATTAGGAGGTTATTTCACCACAAAGGAACACGGACTTTAAAGCCCCTGAACAGCTTCACAATGACGATAAAAAATAATAATTAAAAAAATAACAAGTTGTAGAACTAGGACTGTTTATATGTAAATTTCCCTTCCCTCCCCCTATTACGTACAGAAAAAAACATACAAAGAACATTAGATAGTTTTATATAAAACAAGCAAATACAAGAATCTGAAACTTTTCTCAAAGGCTGAGCAAGACGTGAAGAATCTTTTAATGTCGCATTAAAAAAACCACATTAAATACACTATCACACGTGGGGGCCCGGGAGGAGGGAGGAAGAGTTGTCCCTGTACTCAAGGAGCAGAGATTTGGCCTGTCGAGAAGTCAGGTGAATTTAGCCACTTGAGACTCAGGGCTTGCAGCTGAGAAATCACAGAATTTAAAGTGACGGAGAACACCCAGACCGGTGAACACCTGTGAGGAGGAAGCTGGGGGGCCTGGCCCACCAGGCTGCACCTGGGAAAACTGCAGTGTCCCTTCTGAACCAGGGCCTGCTCCAGGGCTGCAGGTAACACCCAGGTCCCTTTCTCTTCCAAGGCCCCGCAGGATGAAGAGGACCTTCCTTGAGCCGGGTGCCCCTGTCACTTCCAGTCGCCTCTGTTAAGCTACAGAAAGTTACTGGAAAGGAAAAAATTGCTCCCATTGGTGTGCCCTGGTCTTTGAAGATTTGTCTCTCCCTCCTTCCTTTCCCCTTCCAACCCCTCCCCTCCCCCTCCCACTCTCTCCCCTCCCAGCACACGCCCACAAGCACACTTGACGCTCACACGCTCCTCAAACCCTTAATACTTCTGTTATCTTCAGTTCATATACATGACCAATTCAGGACTGACCTTAAAACCAAAGCAACATTTTAATAGTCATGAGATCAAGAAGGCCTCCTGGGAAGGGGAGGAGATGGGAGGCTGAAGAAATCCCTCTTGTTCCTGCCTGGAGCTTTAAGGACATTCACCGCCCGTGGCAAGGTCAGCACCTGGGCCAGCCCGAGGAGCATCTCAGCTGCCAGACCATGAGGCCCTTGGACCTTGCAAACACAATTTCTGGACCCCGCCCCATTTTGGAACCTCCTTCCTCAGATGAGTCCAGCAGGGAGAGTTCTGGGTGGCCACTGGGAGGCAGCTTTGGTGAAGGGCATGGTCACCTCCGCCTGAGTTTGTCAGTAGCTCAACGCATGACCCTGGTATGAACAAAAACCGGGTGACTGTGTCTGGCCACGTACCCTACACCCACTAAACTGGGTGAATTATTTTATTCCACAGCTCACCTTGATTTCATACAGATAATTCCATGCGGGTTTCATATATATATATATATATATATACATATATATATATACATACATACATATATATATACTTTATATATATGTAAATGTGTATATCCATATGTACACATATACATATATTCACACTCACACGTACACACACAAAAGTATACACACATGTTTCTGCAGAAAGAAGTCCTGCCACAATTTGGCTTTTTTGGGACAGTGAAATCGACAACACAGTATCATATTCCACAATCCCAGAAAATCAAGAGTGGTGCTTTAAAAAATGCAATTCCAAAACCCACTGCCTTTCTTCCTTTTTAAAAAAAAGGTTAACAAAACTTTTCTTCCAAAGTCGAGAGACTTAATTCCATTTGATTGCACCTCTGCAAACGTGTAAAAAATTTTGAAGTAGACTAGAAAACGATGTCGTGGTACGGCCACATGTCACTGTTCCAATGTCACCACCTCCACAGCCTGGCCGTCCATGGTGACTGTGCTGTCCGATATCCGGGTGGTCACAGGGGCCATGGCCACCTGCACCGGCCCGTTGCCCTGGGCGAGGCTGGTTACCACAGTCTGGTACATGCTCACGGGGATCTGGACCAGTCCTGGGGAGACAAAGGGGAGACGTCCGGTTGGGATTGGGCTCAGCTTCCCCAGATGCTGGCTGGACAGGGCAACCAGCCCCAGACCCTCCAGGGCACCACCGTCAGCCTCATGTACTCGCACACCAACTGTCCAGGCACAAATACATCCCTCCTCTTACCCACGGTCATTCTGTAAAACAGACTATCAGGAAAGAAAGTTCGAAGAAACCCTGGAAATGTGCCCTAGGGCAGGGCCTCCCCAACTTGCCAGGAGATGAGCCTGCCTGCCTCTTATTTTAGGAAGCGAGGCAGGTCAGGTGTGAGCCCTCCTCCACACCCCAGCCCTCCTGACTGCCTCCTTCCACTGGGAAAGGCTGCCATTAATTCTCTTTGATGTTCTGCTACTGACTTCTTCAAACGGCCGCCTGCCTATGCTCAAGTTTCTCTCAGCTTGAAAAAATGTCTCCCTCAATCCTGTCCTGTTTGCTTGGCCATTGCCCCTCCCTTCAGTGTTTGCTTATTAAAAAAAGGGGCGGGCATGGCTCCTGGGTGGCTCCGTCAGTTAAATGTCCGACTCTTGATTTCAGCTCAGGTCATGATCTCAGGGTCGTGAGATTGAGCCCCGTGTCATGAAGTGTTCACACTGGGCACGGAGACTGCTTAAGATTCTCTCTCTTCCTCTCCCTCTGCCCTCTCCACCACTCTCAAAAAAAAAAAAAAGCCTAGGGCATTGTTTTCTTTATTTTAGATCCACAGACCAGTAAAATTTAAAAATACATTTTGGGGTCAACTTAAAAAAGACCCAACTGTCTCCCAGTATCACTATTATTGCACAGTAGAAAGGACAGTTTAACACAAAGGAAGGAAGAAGCACATCATCTCAGAAAAGGGCAGTCCTTCCTAAGAAAGAAAAGTTGATAGTCTATATGACACATTAAAGGGAAAAAAAAAAGGATTTCCAGTTAAATGAGGCAGAATAAATGCATATTATCAAGCTCCTCTTCCTTGTGAAACTAAAACTGTAAGGAAGTGGGAAGAAGGATATAAATGAGGGAGGTCAACATGTTTTTGGAAGATGAAAAGCAAATGTAAAGTGGTCCCGACTAATCAGAGAAGTGGGAGTAGAAGGTCCTGTGTCCACGGAGGGCACAGGACATGGAGGCCTCACCACCGCAGAGAGAGACGAGGCTGAAAACAGGCACTGGTTAAAAGCATGTGCCAATCCCAACACGCACACGCAGACAGCCTGACCTTTGTTGACAGGCCATCTGAGGTGCTGCCACTGTACTGAGAAGCTGACCTGGAGGGGCTGGAAAAGGCCATGGTGCTCTGCTGGGTGGGGCCGTGGGGGGAAGACACCGAGAACTCTGGCCTGTTCTGCCGGCACTTACCCTGGGGCCTACAGACCACTAGCTGTGCCCCTCACTCCCTGACAACGGGCTCTCACTCCTCAGGAACGCAAGGTTGCAGACAATGGGGGTGGGGGAGGGGAGAAGAAAACGACAGCCCCAGAACCCTAATATCTTCAGGGAAGGGATTTGTATCCTAAACATGGGATGCTTTTCTTAAAAAGGAATATGAGAAAAGCTTTAAAATAAAAAATCTAATAGATGAAATACATTCCAAAGAAAGCAGAAGATAAAGTCAAGGAAATTTCTCAGAGAGTAGGAAAGATTAAAAGATGGAAAGGAGGACAGAAAATATGAGGCCGAAGGTGTCCAACCTCTGATAAAACAGAATTCCAGAGACAGTAAAAAAACAGAAGGTAGGAAATTATCAGACACATTGTAAATAAATTTCTAGAGCTGAAAAACGAGTTCATTGAAAAGGCCCATTAGATGCCCAGCAGACAAGATGACAAAAGATCAAGACACTAACACATCTTTGCCAAATTTCAGAACACCAGGGATAAAGCAAAGATCCTGAAAGACTCCAGAAAGAAAAAAAAAAAAAAGCCCTATACAAAGAACTGAGAGTTGGGACTATTGCGGGACTTCTCAAAAGCAGCCTGGAAGCTAGGCGATGAAGGAGGAGATGCCTTCAAGTGTCTGAGAGAGAGTGCTTTCCGCCTAGAACTGTTCCCAGCCCAGGAACCGATACCCCTGTCAACTGAGTGTGAGGGCAGAAGAAAGGCATCTTCAGACCTGTGAGGGGCAGAAACGCTGGCCACCCACACATGCCTTCTCAGGAAGCTCTGAAGGACGTGCCCCACAGCAACGAGAGAGAAAACTACAAAAGAGGTGGCCGTGGGATCTAGGAGACAGAGAACCACTGAGAAGAGCCGTGGGGCCGGCTGAGGGGCCCCGGACCAGAGCTCTGCAGCAGCTCTGAGAGTTCAGAGAGGGGAGACCGGCAAGCTGCCTGGGGACAAGTACTGAGGGATTTTCCAGAAGTGGGTAGAACCGGTGATTACTACCTAAAAAACAGAAGGGAAAAAGCAAGTAGCAACCGTGATAATATCCTTGTCTTAGCAGTGAACAGCTTTTATGTAAGTTATAATAATATAAACATGCAAAGTAAGTTATCAAGAAATTGCAATGAAGTCTCAACTCAAGAAATAACAACTTAAAACTTTTAGAGCAGTAAAGACACACACCAGAAAGAGCGAGCATGAAGTGTTGCCTCTGGGGTATAATCTTTTTTAAAAAAGGCCCTTTAGTCCTCTTTGACATTTAAAGCCATATATCACTTTGTTGAAAATAAAACCTAATTTTAAAAAGAGATGTTTTATCAGAATATTTTCTAATGCAAAAAAACCCCAAACCCAAGAAAATGTTATTTTATGATGTTAAATTATATCTGTTTTCTAGAGGAAAGTCTTGTCGGTTTTGGGATCCGTATTTGATGATACAACATGAAATGGGCTTGATGTTTTGTTTCGTGACAGTCATTTTTGGAAATCCAGGCTCACCCCGCTGCGTGTTAACAGGATTTGAGGGCCTGGCCCACCCTCCCTCACACTTGCTGCGCTGGGCCTGGCACTGACCCCAGAAGGCATTGGGGTTCAGTTTACCTCATCTAGACTTTGCATATGGCTCTTAAATGTCTCTAATCAAACCTCTTTCATTTCACCTCTCCCTGCCACCTGAGAGATCTTTCTAGATCACTCCTCCATCTCAAACTTTTCAAATTCCATGTTAAAAAGGTTCCCAAAGGGGCACCTGGGTGGCTCAGTCCATTAAGCGTCTGCCTTTGGCTCAGGTCATGATCCCGAGGTCCTGGGATCGAGCCCCACACTGGGCTCTCTGCTCAGCTCTGCTCGTGCTAATAAATGAATAAAATCTTTAAGAAAAAAAAAAGGTTCCCAAAGCCTATGCTCGTTTGACATGGTATTTAAGACATCTCGTGCTCTGCCCTGGTCTAGCTCTGTAGTCTCCCCTCCCTCCCTCCCTCCCTCACCACAGACACTTTGTGCTCAGGGCACGGCCCAGGCACCTCTCACCTCCCAACATGGCGGTCACACTCGTTCCTCTCGGCCTTTGCTCACATTGTTCACTATTGGCAATTCCCACACTCCTCACTCCTTTCCCTTTAAAGACTGGTTCAAAAAAAAATAAATATAAGGAACATGAAATTCAAAAAAATATGTAATGGAAATGAAATTTAAAAAAATAAATGTAATGGAAATGAAATTAAAACAAAAACAAAAAAATGGGTTCCGTTGTCCCTCCTCTGGGAAGCTGGCCCCATCCCAACCCCAGTCAATACTGAGGGTGGCCTCCTCTGGATTCTCGGTGAGCACCGGCACGGCAGTGCATAATCTGGCGTGGCCCAGTACATGTGTGTGGATAGGCCTTCCTGTTTGACAGAGGGCTACTTCAGGGCCAGGCGTGGCTCTGGTTCATGTTGTTTCCCCCAGTGTGAGGTACAAGATGTGCCAGAAGGCCAACAGGCCAAGGGAGTCTATTACTGGCCTCAGCAATGTGCAGCCGGGCCCTACTCCCTGCCCTCTAGACTCCAGGCATGGCCGGGGAGTGAAGACTGTACGACCCCTCCCACCCCCCCACTGCATTCATGGTCATCATCGCTTTTGTCCTCTTCTGGTCACAAGAGGCGAGGCAAAACTCACGAAGTAACACAGAATGACCCCTGGCAAAGCCAGGACACCTGGGTCCTCCTGCAAAGAAGCCACATGCTGGCAAACAGCAACTAAACTAGAAGCAAAGACCTGTCTCATTTCATTACTCTTGCTTCTGAGCTCCATGCAGTTCCGAAAGCTCCAAACTTGGGGAACAAGTTGCACACTTGATAAATACAGGGACCACTGTGAGCAGGAAGACTTCGTCACAATGGTGGGTGGGTGGGTGTGGGTAGAGACTTAAAGAATTGTCATAGTCACACCTCTGGTTTATGATGTTTTCCTTTCCTATGATGTGGATCCACACCCAACACTGTTGTTAGAAGCTTCAGTACCATGGAAGACCCGGATAAAACGGAGAAAGAGGCAAATGCAGAAATATCTATCAGCTGGCGCCTGGGTGGCACAGTGGTTAAACGT